>NC_139065.1:1802500-2303981 GCF_965140915.1 Aythya marila
TTACTGGGGCTCTGTGAAGCAATTGTTTCAAAGGACAATTACTGCTGCACCACATCTGTGCAGCTGCCGTTGCTCCCAGTGACAATGAGTGACTGAGAGTTTTTGGAGGTACGCTGCTTAACATCAAAATGTGTGAATTAGCTTATTACACGATAAAGCCAATGGAATGGCATACCAATTAATAACATTACGAGCTTTCCTAGGGAGCTGTAACCTCTTTGGTATACATGAATTCAGTAATAACTGTAATTATTACGAAGTTAAAATAAAACATGATCTCTCACTCTGCCAATTCAAGGGCACTAAGTGTGAGCAGCAGCCGTTCCCCTGACTGCTCGCTGCTTGCTCCAAGTGCTCCTCAGCTCCGAGGGAGGCTGCAGCCCCCTCCCCAGCCCTGGGTGATGCTCCCTTAGGTCCCCCCAAGATTCCCAGCCCAGGGGGCTCCTCGTGGCCCCACACAGGTGCGGTCCTGGCTGGTTCCACAGCCCAGGCACAGTTTGGGAACCCAGGGCAAAGCAGCCTCACGAGGCTGGCAGGACAGCAGCGGTGTTGCTCAGGCAAATATGCTCGTGGTGGGTGTTTGTGGCTCTCTTGGCAGATGCACAACCGTGTCCCTCTTCTGCTCCCTCTCCAGCGTTGTTGAGCACAACCTCCTGGGTGCGCCCCCAGCAGCACCTGGCCGTGCCCGTGAGCACTTGCTGCAGTTTCGCCTCCCCTCAATTTATTGCCCCTTTGAAATATCTCCACTGTGTCCATTTACTTTTTAATGCAGCGGATGAAAAAACACTCTGTCAAGCTTTTCTTGTGATGCTCTGCCAATTACATCATCGCCCTGATGCAGGATCAGAGCCCAGCAGAACCCAGGCATCCTTCTGGGGGATCTGTCTACCTCGGGGTGATGAGCACCAGCTCTTTCATGCGTGTCCTCAGATGTGTCGCTGCACCGCGCTGTTTGGATCTTTCCGAGCAGAATGAGCTGAAATAAACTTGATAATCAAAAGCATCTTGATGTTCACCTGCTACTACTCAGGCTGGAGGAAAAAATGCTTTCTTATTCAAATGAATGGTGGGTCTGGTGGGCCCCATTTGCTCTGCCCAGGTGCCAACAGATGCTCAGTGCCGTGGCGAGCTCCGGTGAGCAGCACCACACCTCTGGGCTCCCCACTCCAGCTCGGCAGGTCAAGCAGTCAGCGCTCCTCTCTCCTAGTTCGAAATGCTGAGCACAAGCATTTGATTCATCAAATCTGTTTAATTTTAAGCTAAAAATAGCAGTTTAAAATCCTCAATCATATATAATTAGTCCTGCATTTATTTTTCAACAGATGTTCTTTCCCTGACGCTTCTGAATAGGGGAGTTTTGAATAGTGTCTCTGTCTGCATGAGCCGGGGAGAGGGAGGGGAGCTGGAGGGCTCCAGCTTTCCCATGGGAATGCTCTGCATGCCCGGTAGCGATTCCCCACAGCACCTCCCCTCAGCCCCCACAGACGTGTTGCCTTCTCCGTGGGCAGGGACTGAATTCCCCCAAGAGTTCCCACCTGGGATGTTTGTAGGTGTAAGAGGCTTGTAGGAGGAAATCCACTTTTCCTACATGGGGGCACTTCATGGACTAAGAGTACCAAGAGATGATGGACCCGCAAAATATCCCCTTGAATGTCAGACTGATAGGGATTACAGAAAAGATGCAGCTGGCTAGGATATTTATCAAAAGAGAAAAAATTAAATTCTTCCTCCCACCATCAAGCCTGATTGTAAATTAGGTAAATCTGTTTTCCTTTAAAAGCATAAGAAGTATATATCAGACTTCCAGAATCTATATCCCCGAGGACTCCTGAAATTTATGGTATTAATCTTGGCTACCGGAGCAGTGCAGATCTCCTATGCTAATTATTGTGCATTTTATTTGCTGTTTATATCTGGACTGCTCAGTCACAGAAGCCCATTAGATAAGACAAAAAGCTGACAGGCGAGCTGAGGAGTTTGCTGTAATTCAGGTTTGGGTGATCTGGAGGAAAAGATTGGGAGGCACTCCAGGCAGAGTCTGAGAAGCAGGCAAGAGGGGCTTGGAAGTCCTAAGGCCCTTTGCACTGGACGTCACTGCTTTCTGATGCGTGGCAAGCAGGAAGCAGGAGCCCCACAAACCTGTTGTCATTTTCCCTTCTTTGCTTTAATTGTGGATTTTCCTGAATGAATTAGCGGCTGCCAGCACATACTGTCACAGCAGAACGGCAGAACAAAAACAGTTCTGAACCTGGACTTGTAATTTGCCTACAAAAATGAAGATGCAGTTAAAAAAGAGTTGTGACATTGCCTTCAAAGAGGCTGCCAATGTTTTTAGGCTTTTGTTTCATCTTTCCCTTTCCTAGGTGTTAAATTATTTTGCGTTGTACGTTTGCAGATGGCGACTGCAATGGATTGAGTACATCTGCGTGTTTAAAAACTTCCTGAGGTCTCAGACACCCGTTGGGAGGGCAGTGGTCTGTGCTAGCAGCTCTGCTGCAGCTGGGGAAAGGATTAACCATGGAGCGGCTTTCCCATCCCCTGAGCCCTGCCTCCAGCTCCCCCGGTCAGCTGCTGCAGGGCTTCCAGCACTTGCAGGCTGGCACCCCCTCGTTCAATTTTAGCTCTCTGTAATTATCTATGTACGTCCCTCTTGCATCTCTTGCTCTCTCTGTGCATCTGACTTGAAGCTACGCTGACTTAAACCAGCTGAAGCTGTGTCCTGGGGAGGTTTGCAGTTGAGTGCAGATCTGGTTTTCCAGAGCTCTGAGAAAATAAGTCTCTTTCCAAAAAACCTGCAGTTTGTTCCTAATTCCGGTGCAATCATAGTACAGTGAGGTGTGTTTGTTACATTTATCTTTGCTGCACAGCTCTTTTATAATGAAGAGTTGGATTTCAGTAAAAGCAGACAGCCGTTTTATGCAGAAGCCCTGCCACCAAGGTCTGAAATGTTTAAAGCTGATTGCTTAGTAATGGTTCTGGCAAAAATAATAGAGGGCTGAATGTACGAAACACCAGCATGAGCCTGCCTTGATTCTACCGCCCATGAATGTTTTAACCTCATTTATCCTCTAGGTACTTACAGAACCATTTTGCATTTGTGCACTTAAAGGATTAAATAAAATAAATGGAGATGATTATTGCTGCCCAGCAAAGCTAATGTTCAAAGACATGGTGTTTTGTTGCAACTGAAATTGTGTTTGCGCTGTTTCCATACTCTGCAAGCTTTCCAAAAAGGGGATGATGAATCATACAATCTCCAGCTCTCTACTACTAATGAGAAACCTCTTAGCAGCACGCTCTTTATGGTCCCCTCTCCAGCAATGCCTCGCACGCTGCTGCTCTTCTTCCTCAATGTCAAAGTGAGATGGGAACCACAAGACAGGCATGCAGCGTTGATGTACTGTGGGCGATTGGTGCCGGCGCTCTTCCGATGCGTGATGTATGTAATACATCAGGAACCTGTTATCTGATAGGTATTGTTCACTTTGGCAATGAATGGAAATATTAGTTTCACACGACTAGCTACAAAGCAGTGATTTCTGATAGCGAAACAATCAATTTTAGAGGCGAAGCCTCTGGAACTTAAACTTGGCTCAATTCTGAAGTTTTGAAATCTGAAAGTCGATGGTTCACTCTCTATTTCCCTGCTTCCTCCATCCAAGCGACTCACCCTATTGCTCTGTAAGCGAAGAAATAAATGAACTAATTTCATTGCTGAGCCTTGAACCTAAAGCCTTTCCCGTCAGAGGTATTGCAGAGCCCTAAGAGCTGCCCTTTGTGGAGAGGGGCACTGTGTCAGGCTGGCAGTCTGTGCCACCTCAGTTTTTGGGGCAGTCAGTGTTTGCTCATCCCTGGCCACGGAGCAGCCCCTTCTGTGCTGGCTCTGGGCACGGCGCATGGACGTGTGGTGCCGGAGAAGCGTGGGCTGGGAGCGACACGGGCAGGGGCGCACTGCCATGGGAGCCTGTGCCAGTGCTACTCGAAGCAGAAAAATGAAATCTGCTCCTAGCGGTCTGGGCTGTTTTCATGCTTCCTCAGGGTCGGACGCCTCCGTTACTATTGTGCCGGTGTGATTCAGTTTCCTAAATGGAATAGAGAGACAAGAGACATGCTTGTCAAACCCTTTCTAGTACTGCTTTTCCATCTGCTGTCTCGGATGCTTAAGATTTGCAGCGCGAGCCCTCTCTTGGGTGTAGCTAATGCATCTAGATCCCTTTGCTGTATTAATGGCATTATTTTCCTCCGGCTGTGAAGTACTCGGGGCTTATATTGTGACAAGATTCAAGCACTCAGTTGTCAGACTGAGGTGCTGGATGTCTGTTTTCAAAAGGCTGGTTTGCAGCCGCATGGGAAAGGAAGAAAAAAAAGAAAAATAGAAGAAATGTTTAAAGGCGAGAGAGGCCCATCATATGGCAGCACCTTCACGCCCTCTTCCCTGCAGAAAGCCTTTCTGGGGAGCTGGGGCTCTCAGGACCTACCTGCCAGGCTCTCGTTCCAGCCCAGCTGGCAGGAGAAGCCATGCTCCAAATGCACCCCATGAGCATGTCCTGGAAATCTCCAGGGCCCCATCGCACCGGCACCAGCTGCTTGTGTCCATGGTGTGCAGACCCCTGCCCTTGGGGGCTGTCCCCGTGCCCCCCAGCTGCCATCCTGCGCTGCAGCAGAGCGAGCATCCTCCTCGCAGTGCCCCAGCATGGGCTTTGCTCGCCCCTCAGCATCGCAGGGCAACAATTCCCATCGGTAACTGCTCTGGTTTACTGCAAAAAAAACCCACATTAGAGTTACGAGGAGTTCATAGAAGCACCTTTTGCTTTGTCTTTTTGAATATATTTTTTAATAGTGGTCTGTTTTTCTCAGGCGGCTTTCTGAATGCTGTGAAATAAAAGGTAGTTTTCCTCTGTGAAATAACACCGTACGCTTAGCTAGGGGCACTATCTCTATGGCAGCAGCCAACATATAGGAACATATATTTTTGTCTTTTCTCTGGGGCATCCAGGTACCAGCCATTGCTGGAGGCAGGATGGTAAACAAGTGGGAGAAAAGCCAGCCCTCAGCTCTTTCCTGTTGCAGCCTGTGTATGTCACTAAAGAGGACAACAAATGTTGTATTTTCAAAGCTAGAGAGTTGTCATTATTTTGGCAACACTTATTAAGTGAATTGTTTGGAGCTGTGCTTTGTAAATAATGCAAAACCATAACATAAAGCAAGAATCCGTGTGTGCTGCAGAGTGTGTGATAGACAGTTGTCACAGTAACTGCTCGTTTTTTCCTGTATCTGGTTATTCTGCCAGAAGCAAAAACAAAAAGAAGGACATGTTGGTCCACCTGAAGGCTGGCAGCAGCGTCCCACACAGGTACATGTCTGCGCTGCTCAGCACAGCAGCAGGCTCTGTGCTGCAGGACCTGCCCTGCTGGGCAGCTGGTGTGTGTGCTGAAGGGAGGTCAAGGGAGAAAATGCCTCTTTTCTGTGTGTTTTAAATTACCAATAAAACTCTGTGTCGTTATGTTGGCTCTAACAGCACAAAAGTAATTTTAAGTGAAAATCTTCATCCTGCCGATTTTAATTTGTGCTTATGTCCTGTAGTGCCATTGACACAATTGGAAACTACCTTGGGGGTGCCTGAAGAAGCCATCATTTTTAATATTCAGACTTTTAAAATGGAGGAAATGGTTAAAGATTCATGTATTTATGACTTTCATTCTCTGTCCATTCCCTTTGTCTTCTATAAACAAGATTTCTTCGGCAATTGGTAGCAAGAAGCTTGAGTCTCAAATGCGATTAAGAACCTTGATTCAGCATTTGTTCTGCACTGGGGATTCGAGTAGTGGGAATTTTTCTGCTTGGCCTCCTACAGGACAGCACCCCCGGGACTCTGCTTCTTTTTTTTTTATTCAGTGGGCTGCTCACAAAAAGCTGCCTGGATCCTGCCGCCCTGTGCGAGCAGCGGGGCAGCAGCCACTGTGCCGACGAGGTACTGAGGGGCACCGGGGAGGGTAGTTCCCGGCTACCCAAAGGAGGCACCAGCCTCCCTCGGTGGTTCCCTGGCACATGCCAAGGACAGGGTTAAGTTGGGAGATGAGGCTGGATGCAGGCGCTGCGTGTGGCTGGGGCTGGCCCTGGGGCCCTAGGTTCAACCTGGGCCTGCTGAGTGTGTGCGCAGTGGGATCGGGACGGGCTTGGCTGCACTGTGGTATAGCACTGGTTGCATACAAACCAGCACACGGGCTGGAGAAGAGAACATCAATGCCATGCTTGCCCTGGGCCCAGCCAGAGCTTTCTGTTGATTCCAAAAGTCTCCATGAGACTCGTATTAATGCCATGATTGACAAGATCCTTGAGCATAATTACACATATTAAAACCACTCTGAATTCTGCCCAACAGCAATTTAGGAGAGAAACTCGATTTATTAATTTAACTGTGATTTCTTGTCTGTTATTATAATGAGCCAGAAAGACTGAAAACCTGCTAATTAAAACTCATAACACTTCAGAGCAATACAGAGCAGCAACAAACTTACATATTGCTAGGCAAATACTAAATATGCCTTCCCAAAAAGAAATTTTTTTTTGAAAGTGCCATTGCCCCTGGAAAGCACGACTGTCCTTAGGCTTTTCCAAAGAGAAAATATGGAAAAAATTATTACATGCATATTACTTTTCCTATATTGAAGTCTTGCCCTTGCAGTCATGGCAAAGCCCTAACAATGGGATGCTGGCTGCAATTTTCCTTTGTTTTCATTGGCAAAACACAAAGTGAGGAGCTTGAGGAGGGTGTAAATGCCAAGATACCAAATGGCAGCAGTCTACCTTGGCAGGAACAAATTCATGTGTGAGGAAGAAGCAGAGAATTAGGCCTTTTGTGTGTGTTTTCACTCAGTCTTCCACTCAGCCTTGAAATGTTGCTTCTGCTACCGTTGGAGCAAGGCACTAACAGATTCCTGCGCTGGGACTTTATGACAAAACATTTCATTTAATCCACAGCAATACCTTGAGAAGTGGCACACCCCTGCAGAGGCAGCTGCTTGCGTTGTTTCTGCCAGGGCTGCTGCCATTTGAAATACCAGAGGACTGGTTAGAGCGAAGCCGTGCCTGAGCAGAAGGCCTCATTTTCAATTAGCCGGGCCCTGTGCTAAGCACTGCTAACCAATATTGTCAAGGGCTAAGTGCTTGTTCTGTGATTTGTTACGGTCTTCCCACCATTGACATTTCTCCGTTCTTTATTTTAAGCAAGTGTGAGGGAGGCTGGGGACGCCGGGAGGACACGAGTGCTTCCCCAACCCTGAGCGAGGGGCTGCATGCGGGCAGCAGGCCCTCAGGGCCAGGGGGCTGCTGCCAGCTCCCTCTGAGTGAACAAACCCCATGGGGGCACACAGGTAGCCTGTCCCCCTGCCCTTGGGGGGGGGGGTTCAAGTGCTCCCCAGGGACCAACAGGCTAGGGCTGGGCTGCCCAAGCAGCACACACCTGCAGGCCCTCAGGTGATGGCCGCCTGCTGCCCCCCCCGCCTTGCCTGCCCACTGATAAGGACAAGGTGTGGGGCTGGGGGGGCCTTTTTGGGGCTGTGGTGGGGCAACTGAGTTGCCTAAGTCATGTGGATGGGCTCTGCTTTCATGGTTGTTTGAGGTACTTTCAAACTTTTGATGAGAAGAGGCCTTTTATGTTTTCATTTCTTATCTTGAAAGGTGGGCAGTGCATCCTTTAAGCACTCCTTTGCCTCACGGTTAAAGCTTGTTAGCTTTACCATTCAGCAGGCTGGAAGGAAGAGTTTTCCTGCTGGGGGCTGGGCCTGCCTGGCTATGCCGTGCCTTTGGGAGACTAAAAATAAGAGAAAATCTCCGGCTTTTTGCTGGGATGGAATGGGGTGGTTAAAGTGTAGGAGATGATACATGGGTCTCAGTGGAAGCTTGCCTCCCCAGAGACTATCAAGCTTAATTCATCCAGCTATAGCATACCTATAAAGCTTAATGTTTCTATCCATAATGTGCTGGTTCAGGCTAAGCATATCTATCTCCCACAGAAAATACATAGAAAGGCTTTAAAAAAAAAAGAAAAAGAAAACTAAATCACATTACAGTTGATGGCTAACAAGCTGCAGGCTGCAGCTGGGCTGCAGCAGCCAGGGCTCTGCCATGGAAGGGCTCTGCTGTGGATGTCAGGATGGGGCCCCCTCTGGCAGGTCCCTCAGCAGGTCTCCTGGTACAGATCCTGGGGGGTGGAACAGCGCTCCTAAAAGCATTTGCCAGTTTTGTGTTCTACATCCATACTGGCTCACGTCTGGAAATGCTTTTCTTCCTGTCTGATTGCGTCACAAGGTTGGTGCACAAAAGGCTTAAACAAAGCTCTGATTTCTGAGCAAACGGTGGCTATGGCAGGAGGATGCCAAAAGCTTCTGATTCCTCAGGCAGCACCAGGGCGTGCTCTGTTCCTCCCTCCCTGCGAGCTTTCATCTCTGCAGGATTAAATTTTGGTGTAGTGCAAGCAAAAAGCAATAGCATGGCTGTAATGAGTGAGATTGGCTCATGGCGTGTTGGGCATCTCTTGCCTGGTTTTCTCCCCAGGTTAGCAAGGAAAAAAAATCCAAATCTTTGTGAGTAGCCAGTATTGGGTGTATGAGGAGTTTGTCATTCCTCATCAAATACTGGTTACTTTAAGGAACTAATGTCAGATCAAGATCAAGCACTGCTCAAGTTTAAACTTTTTGCCTTTCCCTGTAATAATTACTGTTCAACTCAATGCATTATAGAGGCCTTTGACTTTACTTTGAAACAGGCATTGCTGGCTGGTGCCAGAGACAGTGACTAAAAAGAAAAATCTTTGATATAACTCAGTATCACAATTTCTTTTTTTTGGTATATTAACATAATCTCCGTACTGAAATTAATCTGTGGTGTGGCTGCAGTGTGTTGAAGATTATATGTATTAGCATTCAAGATGATGATTGCCCCCTTTTTTTTTTTTTTTTAAGCAGTAGCAATTCTTATTTTTTAAGCAGCTCCTATTTTAGGAGTATAACTATTTTGCCCTACAGATTATCCTCAGGAAAAGTTCAGGAGATACTTTATTTTGGGGCACTGCATTGACTTGTTTGGACAAGAGCAGCTGCAGCCTTGCTGTGCCGAGTGCTGTGTATCTGTCCCTGCATGCTGCTGAGAGCTGTGCCCTGCCAGTGCCGCTGCCTTGCAGGCACAGGTGGCAGCATCTTTTCAAATCTGAAATGTGGAGTTGGAAGCCCAGGCCTTCCTGAATAGCAAATGATATAATATACCCCCTGGGACAGGGGGATCTTCTTGTAGTGCTTCACAGTGCTTCTTGCTTTGGAGCAGTGGTGCAATTTAAATGATAATTGACTAACCTCTCTTCCAATGTCATGAAAGCATTATGCTTGCTCAGATGTAGGTGGTGAAGCAGTTACATTAAATGCCTTCCCTGAGGAGGTGCAGGTGGCTGGGGGACTCAGAGGAATTGCTGCCAGCCTTGGGTGAAGCCCTGTCCTGCTGTGCAGGGAGGGGAAATGCCATGAGTGCCCTCTGAGCGGGAGCTACATGGCTGGTGGTTGGCATCTGGCTCCCAGTGTTTGCATGACGAGAAAGGAAAAAGGTATTCTCCTTGGAGAGGTGCATGGTCAGGACAACTACAGGGTTTCTAACCATCTTTTCCTTCGCTGCAGCCCTGGATGCCAGCCCTGAGCCTGCAACAAGACTCACAACTTCAGCTTGGGAGAGACGCAGCAGCTGCTCTGGTCTGAAATGGCTCTGGCTCCTCCAGGTAATGTTGACGTGTCGGGTGAGGATGTGTGCTCCTGGGGCCTGCAGGAAGTTAATCCAGCACGAGCTCCCTTGTGTAGTGCCATAGTCTGAGCAGGTTGAGCTCAGGGCGAGTGGCTGCAGGAGTGCCCAGGGAGTGCTGGGGTTAGGTGCCAGCCTAACCTACAGGAGAACATCCAGTGTAACTTCCCAGTGGCTGCAGAATTTCTTGAAATGTGGTTTTAATGAAGATAGCAAAGTAGACATGTTCTGGCCCAATTTGCTGGTGTGCTCTGGCTGTATCGCATTGACAAATAATAAAACTGAACCTAGCCTATGTGGTAATACTCAGCATCTCTACAGGTGTGGAAAAAGTCTTTCCTCTGTCTGCCTGCCCAGCTTTATTCTTGCAGCTGTGTGTGTGTCTCGTGCTGTGGGTTAGTGACCAACATGGAGCTGAAGCACTTCAGGGCCTTCAGTCCCCCGGCATAGCACTGGAGTCTTTCAGGCTTCCTTTCTTAGGGGTGCTCCCCATGAAGTCATCCCAGCTGTTAGCACCGTGTGTCTTGGCAGGGGTTTGCTTCTGACCTGTGCCTGTGTGATGAGGGTGGCTCAGGGGCTGTGTGAGGGCAGGTGCGTGGTGGCACCGTGACTTTTACATGGCTTTCAGGTGGAAAAACATCAACATAATTGGCTTTGTGAAGAAAATTCTCATAGAGTACCCATCCTGCACTGTACTTTTTTTTTTTTTCCCCTCTATAAGATCATTTGAGTTGGGAGTATTCAGCTAGTTACAGAGGTCCTCAGATTTTATTTTGCAGAGAGAAATTACATTACCAGGAGCAAAAATATCTGCTTTACATCAGCTGTTAGAACATGTTTCATTTTTTGCTTTTTGCTTGTCTCTGGCTAGCAAAGCCTGTATTCAAGGGACAGTATCTTCCAATAGTTTCCTTAAAAGCGAAAGTAACCAACAAATGATGGTATTAGTAAAAATATATACCTTTATTTAAAATATTTCCCTTCTAAACATAAAATGTCCGTTCTATGTCTGTTAAGATACAGTTCATTAAACTAGAAACAACTATATAATTAGGCAACAACAACAATTCATTAGTCTTAATGGGATTTAATAAAGTTGCTAAGCAAGGATTCTTCAGAGAATTAATTACAATATACTAATCAGGAAAAAAAAATCCAGTTCATCAGATATTTCTCCAGTGCAGCAGCTGTGAAACACCAACAGTGCTCGGAACATCTCCCAGCACCAGCGTGACTCCTCGCTGGACCATAGCAGTGTGGCTGCCAAGGCTGGGCAGTTTACAAGTGGATTTCTCCTCGCTTAGCAAACACCGAATTTCCTAGCAAAAACAACATTATTAATCATTTCACAGCCGCAAATGTTTGCAGGGAGGAGCTGGATTAAGGAAGGCCCCAGCTTCTGTGCTGGTTCCTGTTGTTGCTGGGTGGGCATGGGAAGAGCGAAGCGGGTGGCTGGGCTGGTGCCCCCCTTCTGTGGGGC
The DNA here is from genome assembly GCF_965140915.1 of Aythya marila. Lineage (NCBI taxonomy): Eukaryota > Metazoa > Chordata > Aves > Anseriformes > Anatidae > Aythya > Aythya marila. Next base: position 1,813,764 of record NC_139065.1, read on the forward strand.
GGCCACTCTCACCCACGGAAAGGTCCCGTTTGTTCATCCAGCACAACTGTAACTGGGAACATGTGGATTTCATAGCTCTTAACAAGATCCATTGTTTCTCATCAGGGACTTTCATGCACGCCTGTTTTTTTCACTTGCTGTTACCCATTTTCTTATTAATTAAACAGAAGCTTTCTGCAGGCACTGATTGAATTATTGAGTAACACCTGCCACAAAAGAGGGAATAAAAGGGAAAAGATGTGTTACTTTTAATGTAAATGGCTTCAATTCTGATGTATTTGATCAAATTTAACTGATAATTAAATTATAAATGAATAAAGTGGAAGGGCCAGTAATATAACAGATGACAGCGTGTCATATTTAAGCAAGCCATTTTTTTTAGTGATATGAGAATTGCAAGTGTTAACTATTGCTCGCTATTAACCATGAGGAGCAAGGGTTTTTAGAAGACCATGGAAGAAGAGTGGTATCATTTCTATGCTGTACTTGCAGAATTTGGAAAAGCAAGCATTAATTCAGCTGAAGCAGAGCATCTATTGCTCTGTCACAGCTAACAAGTAAATGGCAGGGAGCATGGTGTGAGCAGGTATCTGTGTGTTCTGTACCTCCCCCCCATGAAGATGAATCCTTCAGTTCCTGATGTGCTCTTTGGGCATAATTCAGCATCTTCGCAGTCCCATAAACTTCTCTGTTCCTGGAGCCAGTCCCTATTTTTCAGTCTTGGAGAAGCTTCTGAGTGGCCGTTTTTAAGTTCAAAAATGACACTTTTGGACCAAAATTAACCTCAGGGGGGTACTTTATCCTGGATGCACTCGGTATCTTGCATACAGTGCACAAATCTGTAAATCTGCTGTGTAGAAATTCCACCTGCCTGGTTCATGCCACCTAATTCGAGCCTAGGTTGTTTCTTATGAACTAACACTTGAAGTAGTCCCCGATGCAGTTTCATGTGTGCGGTGATAGAGATCTGCCTTTTCCTCCGGCATCTGATGTACGTTTGTAAGAGTTTTTGTGAGAACATGTTGAAATCCATGTTGACATCCCTGACTGAAAGGACAGCCCACCTTATCAGCCTGACTCAAGCTCCCTGTCTCAGATGCTTTAAGGAATACAGAACGTGTGCATTTATCGCGAGCTGGCGTGAGGCAGCTTCCCGGCTGCTGGCTCAGCCTTTTCCCACGCGGTGTGGCAGCCCTGCACGGTGGTAAGGTTTGGGGAGTAATTTTGTACTATAGTTGTATAATGACTTTAGCGTCTTTTGTGATATCCTGGGCTATTCACTCCCTCAGATAGCGCATCCCTTTATCTCCTGTAGTGGGCCTCATTTTTCTGCCTTTTTTTCCTGATTTTTACCTTTCTGCTGCCATGTCACTGAGCTGAAAAGATTCATAAAGAATTAAGCGCTGGAGAGAATATTTTACAGTGATAGACTTAAGGAGCTCAGTCTGTTTATCTTATCGAAAAGGAGCTTGTAACTTAATTTCAGCGGATAAGTACCTTCACAGGGAGGAAGCGCCAGGTACTGAAAGGCTTTTTCTTCAGAGAAAGGCACAAAGACCCAAATAGCTTTAAAATGAAGCCAGAAAAATCCAATTAACAAGGTAGAAATTTTGAACTTTGAGGCTCATTAGCTACCGGCAAAACTTGGCTAACTACTCCCTACCCCCGGATCTTCAGAACCAGACCTAATGACTTCTGGATGGCCAGGTCTGGTGGCGCTCACCCCGGCCTCATTAGTGCATTGCCGGTGACCTCCTGGGCATCCCGTCAGTCTGCTGCTCCCTTCACGCTCTGGTGGAAGGCAGCCCAGCTTTCTTCCTGGGGTGTTTCACTTGGGCTGTGGTGTGCTCAAACAGCAGGTGGAGCGTTGGGCACCTGCCCTGCCACCTGATGCTGTCTGGAGAGCCCGAAGAGAAGCAGAAGTGGTTCGCACCGGCATTGCTTTCCCAGGGCAGTGCTCCCCATCTTGTCCCAGCCAATTCACCCCAAGCTGGGATTTATTTTGTATGCTGCAGAGCGTAGCACAGGCTTTAAATTACTGATGGCATAGGAGAGAATGAGACAGCAAGCCCCAGCAACACATTCGCATCACCAGACAGTGATGTTTGAGGATGCGGTTGCAAGCATCCCACGATAAGCTTTACATTTTTAAAGGTTACTGACTCAGCCTTGGCAAGCGGGGAAAGCAGCTTTAAAGTACATAGAGACACTAATTGGTCATTTGAACTTTGCCTGGAGGGCCCTTTCGGCAGGGACGATAGGCTCGTGCTGACTCAGTGCGGCTGAAGGTAGAGGACAAATTCCATTAATGAACAGCAGATAAGGAGGAGGAAGAGCAGTTGCTCTGGAAGTACAGGGACTTCCATTTCATTTGGGCACTGTGGGTCTGTCTCTTCACAAATACAAATGTGGAAGCCTTCCCTGGTTCCTCTGCTCAGTCCTACCCTGGTCTGAGCCCCAGGAGTTGAGCAGGGATGTCTCTTTGCTGTCTTTCCTCTCCGTATTGTAGCGCGGGGTTTATGCAGCAGGAGGAGCAGACAGGGACAGACATGCAACAGCAGCTTTCTCTTAGCAGTGAATGATTGTAGGTGGGATTTGTGCTCTCACTCTCCCATGATCTCACATGAAGCCATTTAGCTATCGAAAAGCTTAGGAGAAATCTGCAAATGCACTGCCTGGACACAGAGATGAATTAAGCTGTCTGCAATTATTTGCTGTCTGAAAAGCCACTGCGAATAACAGAAGCTCAGGTGTACAAGGGCTAAAATCAGGCCATTACTCTTCACCTAGAAAACATTTTAAATGTTTTGTGCAGTTATTTGCAAGAGATAGTGTATGATTTTTGCAACAGCTAACCTACAGTAACGGGGATTTGCCAAGTATTTATCAATTGGAGCCAGAGCAGGAGGTTGCTATGGCGATGGGAAGTAGCTGTGCAATATTTTTCTTCTACAAATATATTGTTGCAAAACACAAACGGGGAAAGAAAAAGAGCCACATCTTTGAAGAAACGTGTTCAGTTTTAGGTGGTCACAAAGAGGCAAAAATGATTTTATTGGGTTGTGGGGGGCTGGCTGTGCCCTGTCAGGCACGAGGCCCTGATCAGGGACTCGAGGGGCAGCTGGGATGTTGCACCCCCAGTGAAGTGACTGGGCTAGAAAGAAAAGCAGGAGACTTGGCTGTGACTGAAGGTTTATGTTAATCCAAGGTCACCAGAACCATTTCTGTGGCTGCTGCTTATCATTTAATGAAGATAAAAAAGAGCAATTAAATTTAGTCTGGCAATTTGGCACATTAGCATTAATCTTCAATGAAATCAGAAGGTGTTTGTGTTTTGTGTAAGCTTGGCTAATGTATCGTTTTATTACAAACAAGCAGAAGCCATAATTACTCTTCTATTTGACAGAATTTGTGGATGATTTTATTGACAACTCCCCGTGTCATTTAATCACACAAGTCGTTTACTTCAGGGAAACTTTAACGCTGAGCTTTCGTTCATCATCGTGATTTGCTTCCTGCCCAGCCAGCAGCGGGGCTTTGGGTGCCGTTCATGGACAATTTCAGTATGCAAACTGGAAGTGATGTGAGGCCCAGTGCCCCAGTGCTCATCCCCGAGTGCCAAGACTTTGGCATGGGAGCTTGGAAGATTTCAGGACTTAATGTTTCTAGAAAAAACACATTTCAGCTTGTTCTTAAATCTGTATGTGGCTATATTACAATTTCTGAAAGGCTGGACACCAATTATTTATAATTTTATAAATATGACAATTCTAAAAGATTTTTGGAGAAACAAAACCAGAAATCTTCAATTCCAGAACTGCATTAGAAGGAGCTGTAATGGCTCCAGAGTCTGGGGAAGCACGATAGGACACATCGGCGCTTTTGGTGGTTTATTTTCAGTGCTGGTAACCTTCAAGACTTTAACTGGCAAGCGAGAGGGAACAGAGGAACACCAGCAGCAAGGCAGCTCTCCAATATCTGCTTGGGAACAAGGTGCTGAAAGCTTCCAGCAGGGTTCCCAGAGAGACGAACAAGGGAGAGCTTCATGGTCTGTTGGTAACCACGAGCCCCCGTGGTCGTGGGGAAGGACTTCAGGGACTGAAACCGCGTGGACTGAAAGGCCAGAGGGCCAGCACAGATGCTACAGCCTTTGCAGGTTTGTTTGCAGGGTACAAGCTCTGGTCCTGAGACGGCGGGGAGAGCCTGGGGAGCGAGGTCCAAGTGGATGAAAGCTCCTTGGGGCCTGTGCCGGTGAGGATGGGCCTGCCCTCGCCATTAGACCTGTGCTGTGGTTTGGTTCTCAAGGACTGGTGTCATCCCAGTGATCCGCACTTGCTGTTTGTTTAGCGAAGCGAGGAACACTTCATGGCTTTATCATACAAGGAGAATAAATTTGTCGTACATTAGGAAGTGGCCCTGACTTACAGCTGGGTTATACTGATGGGTTGTGCAGATTGCAATTGGCATTTGCTACTACTTCCAGCACTTAATGACTTAGCTTTAATGCTTTTTTATTTCTTTTCATTAAAAAAAAAATCCCATAAGACCTTAGGGTTTATTACAGGGCTGAGATAGGGTGTAAAAGGCATTTCTAAACTCACAGCAATGCTGTATGTTAAATATTCATAACTGCAGCTACCATTTGCTGTTGATAAGGACATTGATTTTCTCTGGAAGTATGAGAATTATTTGTGGCATTTATTGTCTGTTGGGTTAATTTTATGTACAGGTTTGGGAGAACATTGAGCATGCTGTTGGGTGTATACCTCTACAGTAGCAAAAATAACTATATTCTGAGCTTTAACTAATGTTGCTGAAGACTGGACTTCCTCAATGCAAAGGGGATTCAGTCAGGAGCAAACCACGACAGCCCGTACCAAGTGGTGGGGCTGCCTGGGACACGCAGCACTTGGGACACAGAGAGTTTTCTTTGGTTTTGCACATACCTATCTCATAGGAGAACCTGTAACAAGATGAAGTGCTCCCATGGAGATGCTCCCTTGCGGGACCGAGAACCATCAGAGGAAGGGATCAGTTATGTTGCTAAATGTGCTTCTGCCAGACGAGCTCCTGTCATACCGCAGAGGGCAACGGGAGCCTCCATGAAACAGGTCCTTGCTGTAAGGCAGCATGCCCGGTGTGAGCTGTGCCCATCTGGGCCCTGCTCCCAAGCCCTAGCACCTCTGTTTCATGGCTGCTGTTGAAATGAGCCATTTGAGCAGCCGCTGCGGGTGCAGGGAGGACAAATTCCTGAATGTGCCCCTGGGGGACCTGGCCCTGCCGAGGCAGCCACCGAGTTTGCTCCCACGCAGCGCCCTGGGTCCGCAGCCACCGGCTTTGTTCCTTTCCAAAGGTCTGCACGGGAGCTTAAACTGAGTTAAATGGAACTTAAAATTTGAGGGTGAAATAATGGTAATCAGCTGCAGCCTGGCACAGAGCAGTAGCTTGAAGCCTGATCCGCTGCCTCCACAAACACCCCTCGCTGCCTGCTGGGCTCCCCAGCCGGGGCTTCCACAGCTTTCCGTTTGTTGCTGGAGCTTTTCTCTGCACAGCAAGAGAACGTTTCCCTTTCTTTAACCCACCTACATTGACTAATGCAGAAGCTGCTGAGCCTCCATGGTGCAGGGCTGGTAGGGCTGTGTAGGAGTACATGTGCGGAGGGTTATTGTTTTAGCGTTAATGGGGTTTCTTGCAAATTGTGGGGTACTGTATGGCATTCTCCCTACTGCGATCTTTGCAGATGATCCTAACCCTTTGCTAATGCTGTGCTGCAAGGTCAGGCCTGATGGAAATACTCTTCCCAAAGCTGTGAGGCTGGCTAAGCACAGTTGCGCTATGTTTTGTTTTTTTTTTTCCCCCTTTGTCTTACAGAAGCTTAGCTGATTTCTAGGAAGAAAAGCCTCTTTTTCTCAGTAGCAAAGTGCAACATGGATTTCAATGTGTCTAAAACCAGAATGGACCATCGCATCATGCACTTGCTTGCATCCCCTGATTGCCCAGTGCAATCAGGGATCTGGGAGCAGCCCAGCCCCAGCTTTATTTTGCAGCCGTGCCCGGGGTGAGCTGAGTGGGACCTCCAGGCCAGCGCTGCTGCTCCCCCGACACCAGGTCAGCCATGGTACTGCCCTTCCTACCCTGCTGCCTCATGAAGAGCAGACAGGATTTTGGAAATGTCCAGGGAATATCCACCCAATTATCCACCTTGTTTGGCCCTGATTAGATTTTTAAAATTTGTTTGGGTTGGCAGCCCAAGGCTGTCTGCTGATAGGATGAGTCAGTGCCCAGCATTTGCTGCAGCTGTGGGACTTCACCTTACCTCAACCTCTGGAAAGGTTACAGTGCTTGCACTAAAACATCTGCTCTGGCTTTAGAGGTATTATACCGATAAACTCAGTAAGAAGGGTCAACACAAAAGCTAAAAATCCCTGTTTGAGCGTGCCCAGGCACTGAAAGATAAAAAAATCAGGGGTGGTCTGTTCCTGAAAGAAGCACAGGCGGCTTTGCAGAGCGGTCTAATATTGTGGAGAAGCGCCTGCTCCTGCTGCTGTTAGTCTGTTCAAGTGAGACCTGGAAAGGAAATGAGGCCCACAGGGGAGCAAGAGCAAACCACAAGTCACCACGCCGGCTGCGTGCTCCAGCCTGCTAGGTTTTCTAAAGGACCCTGTTCCCTGGACAGCTGATTACTGCCTCGGCTCTGAGTGGTTTCCACTGGGGTGGGATAGCATAATAACAAGTGTTTGCTGCACGTCGGGGGAGCCCCGTGGGAGTTAATCCTTATAAATAATCTAGACACTGTCAACTTGCATCTTCTCCTCTCTGCTATGGAGAAGGGTCGGGAATGACAGCACGGAGCGAGCCGCTAGCCCATCTGGTCTTGGATCTGGAGGTTAAGAAATAGGAGGAGGCACAGGGAAAACCTTGGCATTTCTGCACTGCATTAACACACACAAGAAGGCATCTGTTCACTTCAAGTACATTTGCTTTATCAGACGTGAGGTAGCTTAGGCTGCTGCCGAGATCTTTGGCCCTTTCAAGCAACAGCACTGGCTGTAGGGCCACCTCAGGCAGGAGGCCTGGCTGGGAGCTCGGCTTTCCCTGTGGTAGGAGACAAACTGCCTTGAATTTACATTTCTTGGGCTTAATTTCCTTGCTGTGATTTCTCCCCGCCGAAGGTGGTTCTTGTTGCTCTCTGCTGCTGCCCTTGGCTTAGCGACACGTGCCATTGGCCTCGTCCTCTGCCCCATTTCTTTGTGCTCTCTGTTCCTCGCCTGTGCCACCTGGATGGTGACAGTAACCGAGCCGTGCTAGCCCGTGAGGTGCAGCAGCCTTGCAGCTCAGTGGGTGTGTTAGCAAGCCATATGGCTGCCCGATGGCCAGTGCGTGTGCTGGGGCTTGTGAAGTGCTCATTTGCAAGTGTGACACTTCCCTGGGCGCTGCGCTCGGCTGGGGCTCTGTAAGTGCGAACAAACTAACCTCCTTTCCGGGGAGGAAGCGTCTTCGCTCACCTGCTACGCATTAATCAGAGCTGTCTCTCCTACATCCTTGCAGAGGAAGCATGGACACAGAAGCCGTGCAAAGCTCAAGCTGTCGTGGTGGAAGATGAAAGTGCGATACCCCATGAGTCTGAATTTTTGGCTTACAGAGTGACACGTTGTGTCTAGGTGGGAGACGAGACTGAGGTTCAAGTTGTTTATTCATTATTTCTCTTTAAAGCCTCTGACTCTTGCTTTTGAATGTGGGCTTCACAGGTTTCAAATGTTTATTCAGGAAGAAAAAAGGACGAAAGGAGACAGGAAAGTTTGCACAAACAAATCTTGCCATTTTTCAAATGGAAGTTTTTGCTCTCCTTGGAGTTGTCACCAGCTGTTTGTACTCAAATCCCCAAAAATGAGGTGGAGAGAGAGAAGCAGGATCCCTGACACGACTGCAGTGACTATTCCTCATGGTGCCTGCTGGCACCAGGAGCTTTTCAATTGCTATGTGTATTTCTCCAGCAGGAAAAAAAATCTTTCCAATGGGATGAAATCAGCCTCCGAGTTTATATTTTCCCTGTCTCTACAATTGTCTTGGTGGCAGTTACGGGAAGGCAGTTTCTTGTCTGACATTTCAAGCGCATCTCTCTCCATCACGAAATGGAGATGCAGAGTGCCGCAGGAGCACTTTGCTCCGTTCTGCAGCTGCAGCTTGAAGCCGCTGCACAAAGCCAGAGAATCGCATTTGATGTGCAACTCCACAGCATCCGGGCAGAGCGAAGGCCTGCATGGTTTATTCCCCTGCCCTGTAATTGCTTTATTGTCCATTTGTTATGAACATTGCCTGTGTTGGAAAAGGTCACAGGCCTATTTCATTGGAAGGTGAATAAATGGAAAACCATCACTAATTACTTTATGCCAGTGAGCTGAAAACACCCAAAAAGATTATTTCTGTTCTCATTGAAATCCGCTCCCAACATTCATGAATGCAAAACTTGGGGAACAAGCTTGCTCTTTTTCCTTTTGTATCCACCCAAATGAAAGTCAATTCCTCCTGAATGACCCCATTAATTTATTAATCATTTTCTTAAACTGAAAAGGCCAAGTAAACTGCCACAAACATCTGTTTCTGCTAACTTTAGCTGAAGTGCAGTCCCTCCTGCGTGTACGTGGGCACTTCCAAGGGCTTTTCCCATGGGGAATGTGGCACATCGTGGATTTGCCCCCCCTGTGTGGGAGGTGAAGGGGCGAGCAGCCTGCACGTGGGCAAATGAGCATCAGCGTTAGGGCTTACCTGCTTCTGTGCCTGCTGGTGATGTATTTTTCATTTATTCCTTGATAACCTCCTAGGAGTTACCTATAACTCTCATAACTGGGAGAAGTATTTGGTATTTTGGGCCTGTTTTTTTTTTTTTTTTTTCCTTTTAATGTTTGCATAATAATGAAAGCTGCTCTGTTAAGGCAGGGGTGGGGATCTTCCACTATAGCCTTGAGTCTGGCACAGATTACTCTTACAGAAGCTCTGTGGATCTGTATAAAGATGAGTAAAACAATCTAATCTTGAGGAAAAAAAAAAGCAAAAGGACATATTATATAAAACAAACAGATGGGTAGTGCAGAAAACTCCATTTAGATTCTACGTGGAGGGAGGTGGGCAATTCTCTGAACTTCTGAGAATCTCTTTTGTTTTTTAAATTGGCAATATTATGTACAGACAAGCAGAGCACAGGGGACCCTCGCAGTAATTGCGTTGTTATGACTTGTTTACAGAGGCAGTGAGCCCAAGATGAGGCACTTTTCCACGAAACGCCTTGTGCGGGAGTCCAGCTGCTGCGGGGAGCCGCGGTGCCTGCGGAAGGCTTTTGGGGGCAGCGGCCGGAGGTCGCCTCCGTCCCAAACACCTTGCCTCAATTAGCAGGATTGTTTCCACCGCCTCAAATCCTGCGGTGAAACAACGCTGTTAAATTTCACGTTGTACTTTATCGTCTCTGCTGTGTGTCTCTCCCCCTCGCTGGATGTGTGCTTGCTGGAGCTTTGCATTAAAGCTGCTCGGCAGAGTGGTGCCACAAGGCCGAGGCAGGAGCAGCTCTGTTCGGCTGCGTTGTCTTCAGATCGTGCCCTTGGTTGCGCCTGTGCGGCTGCACTAAAGGGTAATGGGGTTGCACTGATGTAAGCGAGGAAATAATCTGGCCTGCACACACTTGATTACTGCTGGCGATGCATAAAAGGGAGCCCTGAGCCTTTCTCGGCAGCTCAGCCCTCCCTGGTGCAATTTATCCCTCTTGGGAACCAAGCTGGGACTTGGGGCTGGGCGCCCAAACCCCTTGGGGTCCCAGGAAAGGCAGTGTGGACCCTGTCACCACTTGGGGATGTGAACGTGTGAATGAGTTTTTATCAAAAGTAGCAAGTAACCACCAGGAAAACATGGATATAACCTGACCTACTGGAAATATATGTGTGTGTGTGTAAATATATATATTTATAAGGCATTTGTTTCAGTTATACTTCTTGATGTTCTGTATCTGTAGTTCTAGGGTCCCTCAAATCCATTAAGCACAGAGCATTTGGATACTTTTCTGGGAAAAAAATAAAATCTTATTTTCTGGTAAAAAGGAGGGTGTTGGTAGGACTTCTGAATAAGAGCCCAAATTCAGACATGCATGAGACTAATACGAAGAATTTATGCCAATACTCTCTCCATCTGGGACTGCTTCAGAAAGCTGAGCAGCACTGGAGCCGCTTTACTGCTGTGGCCATGCAGGCGGTGGGTGGTAAAGGAGTCAGAGCTCTCCTGAACACTATAAACCCAGAGGATTTAAGTCCACGTTTTAGGAATTGTGCTGCATGTGCACATCAACTATTTATAGGGCTTAATACAGCAGGTTTTTACACCAGCTGAACCAGGACAGGTTGATGGGGCTCTCCTGGAAAGCAGAAGCAGCTTGGGTCTGCCTCTGCGCCACGGGAAGCAGGACGTGGCCGAGCAGCCCCTCCAACACTGCAGTCCTCTGCGGCTTTTCTCATGCTGGGCAGTCGACCCTGCGGTTCTTACAGGCCTCCTAACTTTGGGAAAGCAGAGAACGTGTTTAAGGAAGGGATGTGCATCGCAAGCAGTCCCCTGGCAGGTGTTTGTCCTGAGAGCAGGGACTGCTCCCAGCAGGAGGAAGGCAGATTTCTGCTCCCACTGGCTCCCCAGCACGAAGTGGAGAAACGTGCCTCATAAGGCTCAGCTCAGCTCTGCCTTATTAATGGTTTTCATAAAACTTGCTCTTTCTTGGGCTCTGCAGCCGAATGCTCTCTTGTGCTGTGTGTTATTGCTAATGTTATAATTCGTCAATTGAGATCTAATTTTTTGTGAATTTCATTTAAATGCCAACTAATTAATTATTCCAGGTGCACCACAGAGAAAAATTTAATAACTTATTTTTTTTCCTGATGAGCTGCTTTTCTGCAACCATAATCTCTAACATTTTGTAAATCTCTCATATCGAATCAGCTGGTAGATAAATTAATACAGAATTACAACTCATTAGCAGATGATGCATTGATGTCTAAACTCCCTGCTTTTGTATTTGAAAGAAAGTAGGTTATGCTGTTATTGAGTTAGTGCATTAAGTTTCAATGCTTTTTTGTCAGAAGAATTAAGCGCTTTTAAAAATGTGTTAATTAAAAGATTACACCCACGTCAACATTAAAGCATTATAGTTACCGTAATTACGGAGCTAGATCCTGGTTTCCCCACCCATGGCACAATATTAAGGAGTCCCATTGGTCTAATTTCCGTGGGATGACTCATAATAAAAAGCAACTTAAGCAAGACACAGGGCAACAGCATAAAACAGCGGAATCAGAAACAGTCCCAGACATCTTGTTGTGGTTCAAGGAAGGTGAGAAGTTGTAAGGGAGATCTTTCGTTGTTTGGAGAAGAGGTGACAGAGGCAGAGAGGTTGGGAAGCTGTGAAGTCCTGATAGGTGTAGAATATTTGGACTCCTATTAGCAGTTTCTCAGAAAAATTAAACAAAATCACAACAACAAAACCCTAATGTATATAGTACAACTATCAAGAGAAGGTTTAAAACAATAAATTAAACTGTGGGACTCATTGTCACTAAATGTAATGGACTAAGGATAAGATTATTTTACACTTGTCTCATTTCTTATGCTTTTCCCCCAAGTCCCTTTCCAGCCGCTGGCTGCCACCTGGCTCTGTTCCACTGAACCGGTGGAGCCAAACCGTCTTCTGATAGAAACCAGTGTCTTTCACTGATGAACTTTCAGGCCAAACTTCACAGAAAGAGAATAAATATTGGAATACACATAAATACCTAGATTCTGAAGTCAAAATGCCTGTTAACCAGTGCACCAGCTGCATGTGGATTCATCGGAAAGTCACCTGCCCCTTTAGAAGCACACACCCTTGCAAGTTTGCCTGCAGAAGGAGAGCTTGGTTTGGTCTTGTGGATATACTGATCTTGAGGGTGATGTGTTGGTAGCTGCAACACGTCAGTAGTAAATGCAGACATCAAAGAACAGAAAGTTTCTTTAAGTGAAGTGCTCTAGTTTGGTTTATTTCACTTGAAGACGAGTGTGTTCTATCTCTGCGCAGCCTGATGAATGCAGCTCAGGTAGCGAAGTGGCACCCGTTTTTATTTTGTGCCATATCACTACAAAGATAAACAACAGAGAAACCTTCTGTCTGGTGCCTTAGCGTAATGCTGCTTATCAGCACAAGTTCAAAGCAAGCTCCATTTGTATAGGATCGGCTTATCCCATTAAGCAATTCATCTTTGACAGGAATGAGGCTGATTATGAGAGGTAGAAATGCCTGCGAGGCAAGTAAATTTAATGAAGTTTGTAATGGACTGCAGAAATATCAACCAAATGATCAAGAATACGCCACAAGAAACAGTTAATTAAGGCTGTCCATCCCTCTCCTGCTGCTCACATGTTTGTTGTTCCAAGCCTACACTAATACAAGCAAACTTGCTTTCAGGAGGACTTGGTGTGTGTATAGCAGTCGGAGCCCTTCTGACCATCCCCAAAGCCGTGGTGAGGGTGTCCGGGGAGACCACTCCTGTCTCACCTTGGTGTCCCCGGGAGCTGGGGGACATCTCCTTGCACAAGGCCTCCAGGGCTCCCTGTGCAGAGGGACGGATCTGTCAGTGCAGGGAGCGTGGCTGAGGCTCCCCAAATCAGCCTGGAGGACTGGAGCATGCAAGTTCCCAAGCAAAATGTATGAGGTAGCAAAGCCAGTGCTTCCTTTTAACCCAACTTCCCTGCGCTCCCCTCATCTTTCTCCCTGGCTGTTTTGTGACTTCTTTTGCTCAAGGTAAATCAAAAGCAGGCTCTCATCCAGCAGCTCCTGTGAAGACTTGCTGCAGCTACCTGTGAAGAGCTGCTTGTGATGTAGCTGTATGGTTACTCCGCTGATTTTTTTATTTATGGTCTTAGCTTTTTGTATGGAAAAGAAGAAGATGAGGATGAGGATAGAGAAACTGGTGTGTCAAATTACAGACTTCTTCCCCTATTAATGCTGTAGAGAAACTTCCAGTCATACAAGTCACTAGGACCAAAGCCTCCTGGCCTGGTTTTCAGACCACAGGAACAAAAAAATGATGCCTGGGCCAGCTCCTAGTTGGTGCTGGCTCTCCTGTAGTGGTGAAAGGAGACCCACCAGAGGCAGAGTGCATGTGTGCTTTCATTTGTCCCTACTTCCAACATCTACAATCATTAAACAGGGCTTCAAGGGCACATCCCTGCCCGTTTCTTTTAGTATGTGTTTGCCAGACTTCTTGTGCATGAATCCACCTAATTCCTTTTTCATGCTTTATCTTCACAGCCTCCCCTGGCAGCAATTTCCAGTTCAGTACCTGCTCTAAAAAAATGAGCTAAAACAAGATGATTCAAGAACCCTTCCTTTTATCTTTTTTAAATGTACCCTCTGTTAGCTTTAATGAGCCTACTTTTGAGGGGTTTGGTGAATAACAGTTCTGCATTGACCTTATCTTCTGCCTTTATGATTTTGCAAATCTCAGTCATGTTCCTCTTGAGCCTCTAGAATGTGGGTCCCATTCGCATAAAGATCATTAAGGAAAATGTTCATTATACGTATTTATTACTCCAGTTTGTGTTTTTTTTTCCCCTCTGGATAAGGAGGGAGGGGGATGCCTGGGTAGCTGCACTGGGTGAAAAATTGAACTAAAAAGGCCAGTTAACCTTGTGGTTCTGTGCTTTTATGATATAAATGCATCAAAACATGTGTTAGTTTTAATTATCCCCATAGCCTCACAAAAATCACTTCCCTGGTCAATTAATTTAATTACTTTTTGGATAATTATTTTTCTCAATGGTGAATTGGCTCCAGACTGTGATAGTTGTTGTGCTGCAGAACTGTGAGGTGGGAGAGACTTTGGCTTGAATGACACACAAAACATATCAGCAAAACACACATTTATAACATAGACACCTGAATTAATGACATCTCTTTGGAATGAAATGGAACAATTCATCCTCTGGATGGGAGAGGGGAAAAAAAGCACTTTGTGGCAACAGCAAAATTGCTCATAACATGTCAAAAAGACCTCTTTTTCCCTCTGCAGCCTGTTTTGAATCAGAGCCTGGTCTAGAATTCAGGAGAGCATTTAAGCATGCATTTAACTGGGCTCCAGTGGGATGAGTGTGCACCCAAGAGGAGGGTAAAGTGCTTTCTGAGTGCAAGTCCTTGGTAGCAGCGTCTTTCAATCAGAATAAAGAGAGCAGATTGTCTGCAAATACTAAGTGAGAAAATGAACTTGCACTGATGTTGATCTCAGCACCCTCACTGGAGCAGGAGATGTGAAATCTGGAGTTTACTGACATCATTATAAACCCAAATATTTGCCAGCTTGGATGGGTTGCCAGAGATGGGGATGATGGAGCGGTCGTTAACAAACAGCTAAGGACTAAGAGTCCCTTAAAGATGATCTCTTAGGGTAATTGTGGTCTTAAATAAAGGTACAGTACAGTTCTGCACAAAAAGGAGATGGTGCCCATTGATAAAATGTGTAAAGGGAGTTACTGGAGATTTCCCAAATAACCACAAAATGGTCGGTTCTGTTGTTTGCTGACATACACGATTGCTGGTACCCCTTGCTGCTGTTGCTCTTTGAAACAGTTCAGCTCAGATTTTCTCAGCGTATTCATCTGTTCAGGCTTCATCTTTCTCCAATACTCATTAATGATCATATTGATTCCTCAGCTTGCCCACTGATTGGATCTTATTTTCGAGGGCACCTGGATCTATAGGAATTAAGTTTGACGTCTTTCTCATGATTTTGATGTATGTAGAAGCTTTCTGATGTCAGCAATGTCTGACTGAGCCAGACCTCATCTCCACAATACCCTCGGTTCTTACGGTTTCTGCCCACATCTAAGCAGCACCTCTTGCTAGAAAGCAGACATCCTTTGTGCAAGGGTTTTGAAATGCCAGGAGAGAGAAAATGTTTCTGGGGTATTGCCAATTGGACCAGAAACAGAAATACTAGGAAAAAAAATTAGAAGCAGGCTAATAATTCTTATATTTTTGGTTTAATTTTGAAGAACCAAGAGACTCATAAGGCTTTAGAGATGTATTGAAACTTTCAAGAGCTTATTGGGATTGCTTTTTCTCAGTGGTTACAGTACTGTTTTATTCATTTTCCCTAACACATGTATGATAGACCACTTGCCTTATTTTTATTAATTCAACTAGAGTGCTAAAATCCACCTTAACTTTGTATACTAACGGCCAAGAGCTGAAGTTTGTGGAGTGGCAATATCTGACCGCAGCCAGTTGTCTGTAGGAGGTTCTTAGCCTGAGCCATCATCACAGCCTTAAAGGTCTTGGCTCTCTCTTACCTGATGCTTTGAGTATCCGTCTACTCAAAGAACTTTGAAGGAACCTGTAAACCACATCGTCTCTTAGAAATGCATTGCTTATCTGTGGTAGGCGTGTATTGATGGGATGCAAACTAACGTATCTTCACGTATACTCATGTTGAGTACAGACTTTTAAGTATAACTTTATAGTTGTTTTAAGACTTTGGTCAAGTAGCTGGGTTTGATAATTGAGGTGATTTACTAGGGTGCACAGCTCTTCAATTCACTCTTTGATATAAACAAGGTAATAAATTGAGTGCATGGGGACATGTCTATTAAAAGCCGGCGTAAGAATGAGTGAAACCCCAGGTGCATTGTCAAGATGAATATGCTTGCTGGATAAAGCTGGGCTGGTGCCAGCTGACATGATGGCTGAGCGATGAAACAAGCTAATATGGTTTGACTACAAACAACAGAAAACAAATAGAAAGTGATGAGCAAAGGGCAAAAGTATGAAAAGTACCAGGCTGAGTAACTAGATATCGCACAATTTCCATAGATAAAGATTTTAGAAACAGACCGTGTGTACTTAGTGCCTGACTCCCTTTTGAACATGAGAATATTTTTTATTTTAACTTCTAAAGCATCTGGATTGATGGTGCACCCCCGGAATGGCAGTAATGGATCTCCTATTGTTATCAGTTTTGTTCAACAGATGTTAGTAACAGACAAGGAAGAAAAATGAAAAGGAATATCGGACAAGAAAAGCTACTTAATGTGAATTCTCTCAGTAGCAAAAAGCTTGTTATGGAAATATCAGTTAGAAGAATTAGACAACCAGCTTAGGACAATTCTGCCAGTGCCACAGCAGAAGGAGCTGTCGCTCATTTGGGGGCAGGCAGAGGAGACAGAAACCCTGCTAGGGGAGGAGAAGGCAGCCCTGGGGGCTGCTCGGCAGCACTTTGGGATGGATTCTGGCTCTGCGGCAGGCGCTGGTCCACAGGCGGTCCACAGGCTGGAGCCACTGCGAGCGTGGACGGGGGCTGTGCAAGGTCCTGGCCTGGGTCACAGCCACCTCTTGGTGAATTCTCAGGCATCGTTAGAACAAAAGAGTGGTGTGAACCAAGTGGAAGCCTTTCCTATTTGTAGATGATGATTAATGAAGGCTATCAGGCATCCCGCTTTAAAATTCTTTCCATCAGATAAAACTCCTTCTGTCATCTCGTTCCTTATTTCAATCCATTTTACCCCATCTTTCATTTAATGTGAGCTGTCAGAAGCACTCCTCTTTCTCTCTCATCTTTTTTTTTTTAAAATCTTTGTCACGTTTGCTGACAACCCACAAGTCAAGGTTTTCAGACTAAGGAAACGTAACCGGGGTGCCCGTGTGAAAACATCGCCGTGGCATCGGTGAATAGGCTCGATGGGGCTGTACAGTACTGAGGAAGTTAGAGTTTCTTTGAACATGAAGGAATAAAACGTCTTCTATTCATGTTCTCGGGGCTCCTTGTGGTGAACCCCATGGCACAGGTGCCTCTCGCAGCTCCTTTCCCTGATGCTGATGCTGCCAGGGCAGTGTGCAAGCTCGATACCGAGAACTTCTCATGGAGAGAAGGTAGGAAAGGAATGAGGCCACTGCAGAAAAGCTGCAGGTGATGGATGGGCAGTTACCTTCTGGCACGCTGCTAAATTTGGGTACTAAATGCTCCTCCTGAGCATTTTGAGAATATAAAAGTCTCATTAGATAGCAAGACGGGGGAGGCAGAGCAGGCTCACGCTGCACTGAGCTGCGCTTTGCTGCGGTGGGCTCCAGGGAAATGCCTGGCTGAACAGGGAGCGAACAAAAACACCTCAACAGGACAGATGGATCCTCTGAAGTCAGCTTCTCTGCCAGAGAGTTGTGTTGTTTTTTTATTATTTTTGTAATTTTATTTTTTTATTTCGGTGGTGCTTCCTATCGGCACATATCAGAAGGCAAATTGACTGCGTCTGCCTCCAGCTCACACTGCTCGGAGCCCCGACCGCTGCAGAGCACGTCAGCCCATGCTAATGTGGTTCTGACAACAGAGCTCATGTGTTAGCGGGGTTATTCTGCTCTGCCTTCAGCTCGGCTCTGTGCTCGCACTAGGATGGATGAATGGCACAAACAGCCATTCATGAAGAAGTTCCTGCCAATGTGAAAGCACCCAGTTTTATTTCCAGTGACCTCACGCACAGTCATTTGCATCTTTAATGGAAAACTCACAACTTCTGCAAAGTCACATCTGTTTTTGCAGCAAAAATTACTGTGGATATTTTACAAAATGCAGTTTTATGAATGTTGCTTTCTCTGCCCTTGTACACATTTTATTCATCTACTGAGCTTAATATCGTAATGTTGGTGACCAGCTGAAAAATAAGCGTAACTAGAGGATATCTGAAGGAGCAGCTGGTGTCCTGAGAGCAAAGGATTGAGCACTTTGGGGGACTTTGAGTGCCAGAATGTCAGCTGTGGCTCCAGTTTTTATTTCCTTTTGTAGAACTGTAAGCAATTCTCTTAGTGACATGATGGAAAGCCTGGAGACCCTTTATGCATGCTCTAGGTGTTCTTGTGCGAACACAGTAAGAGATGTTAATTTATTGGAAGAGGCTGGCACGGGAAGTGGTCCAACAGATTTGCACATGGTCCTGCTAACCCTTGCATCTTCTGTCTAGGTACCAAACTCCTGCAAAAACTATCAGGGCTCTAAGCTGCAGGGGAAAAGCTTCAGTGGGGGAAGCTGAGCATCTGTCTGTCCCCATACAGACCCTCCGGACTCTGTGCTCACTCAGTACATAAGGGAAGTAGTTTTCCTTTGCCTCACGGGAGTGTTTTGACAATACGTGTATGAAAGATGATGAACCTAGGAACTGTGGTTACTGGAGATGCAAGACCCATATCCAGTGTTTATTTTAATACTTTCAGGTGCCTTTGGTATTAATAAAGGTGCTTGGAGAACACGTATGCACGTCCATTGCACGTGAATAAATAAATGTATCTGAGCATGGGCGGGCAGGTTCATGAATGTGCACGGGGTACACATCCATTTTTGGACTAAGTCAATAATTGTAGAGGAAGCCAAATATTGAGAAAATTGAGAAAATGCTTAAGAATGTGCACTAAAAGGTCTGAAACTTGTAAAGCATTCAGCTTTAGTGAACTTTGTTTAAACCAGTGGATCTCTTGGAAAAATATTAAAGGATGTAATCAAACTAGATAAAGCAGCAAATATTGACAGTATGGATTGTCCAAAGCTCCTGAAGTAAAAGAATTGCTTTGTGGTTACAGTAGTTTCTGGCTGACTTTTGCACGGAAATGGAAAGGCCAGGGCTGTGATTCTTGCACACAGAGAAGCTGTGTGACCGGAGGTATTAAAGGAAGGGAAAGAGGGGCCTGCTTTGTGCTGTCACTGGTGCAAGGTCTGAAGGTGGCTCATACAGACCTGTCCTGGGGACGATCACAGCCCTGTGCAGATCAGGAGCCCTTTGTTCGGATGCCAGATGTGACCAGGCGTTGGAGATGGGTCCCAGTTCAGTTCTGGATGCTGCAGGTCGTGGTCTGTTTGCAGTTACGGATCTCTCTGATAACTTGCTGGCAAATCCCTTAATTTTTGAGAGCTTCCAGGCTTCTGTCAGCATTCATGAAGGCAGCCACTATTTCAGTATTTCTTCTGGTCCATAAACAACTTCAGTAGCTGATAGTAATTGCTAACAGCAAGGAAAGACAGTTAACTGTGTTTTTTTTCTGGCTTCAGCAAACAGACGATTCCAGATGCGTGTGGAGGTTCAGCTCATCCATTAGCTCTTATTTCGAGGGCCACGAAGACTATTTTGTGTTCTTGGTGCTTAAGTGCTCAAAGATTAGCAGAAAGCAAATATGAAGGAGTAATAAGCATAATCTAATTGAAATTTCCTCTTGGATTTGAATGACTATTCAGAAATACTTCTCTCTAAGCCCTAATTTTCTACATTTAAATACTCTTTGTTTTGTAGTTTGAAAGCTGGTTAGGTATAGTGGGCAAATACCTGACCTTCAAAACAGTAGAGAATGAAAAAATAAACAAATTAATGCCTGCTATTTAAGCATGTGTGGTGGGTGGTATTTTTGGCTGCCAAAGCCCTGTTCTGTGAATACGAGACATCAAGGCCATGGATATTTCAACACACATTTTAGCAGCAGTGCAAACAGACACTTAACACGAGGCGTTTTGCATACAGAACTTAATGTATTCACTTCGGTACGTTATTTTTAGCTCTGAAGTGCAGTCATGTGGACAGCTGATCTGTTTGTGTTGCCCCTGTAGATTGCAGACATATGTTGGAGTAAATGTGGCAGGGAAAGCATGACTGAGATAGGCATAAATCCTTTTAAGATCAATTATTGACATGCTCCTTAGAAAACTACCTCACTGAATCGACTGTGCCAGTAAGGGAAGGATCCTGCCGGTGTTTGGTAACAAAGCAGCCTTACCAAACACGAAGGGAGGGCTGTTTGGTTCCACCATCGCTACAGGACAGGGTTAGTGTTTGTACACTTAACAAAAAGAGAAAACAAACGTAGCAAAGCCAGTGAGAGGAAGATGGAGTTTAGTAACATCTTTCAGTGTAGTTACTCAAATCTGTAGCAATAGACTCATTAAAATGTGCTTGTACTGAATATAAACTCAGGAATGATTCAGAGCAGGCTTATAACAATGACCATAAAACGGGGTGAATGAGCTCAATTTTCATTTTAATGTAAATTCTTTTTAACTCTGTAATAAATCTGATCTCAAAATCACTCAAATCTATACACTTGAAACAGTATGTTTGGCAATATAAAACAAATAACTCTGTCTATGTGTGCTTGAAAACCAGGCAGCTGGGAAAGGAAAACCTTTGCACTGAAAGGAATATTTTTTTCCAACTAAAATGTTTTTCCCAGCTCTTTGACTACTATATAAAATTTACTTAATAATGCCTTGCAACTCAGAACAATTAACAAGTAGTTTGGAGCTGAAAGGAAACCAGGAAACCCTGTGAATGGTTGTGTCTAATAAGCAGTTCTCTTTCTTTTTCCTTCTTGATGAAACGGGAAAACCAGGTGCATGCAGGCAGGTGATGGACCAAAGGCAGTCATTTTGAAGGCTCGGGTTCAGTAAGTTTCTAATAATCCAGTTTGCTAGTCACAGTGTAATGAACTGGTTTTTATTAATATAACCAGATTCTGGAAAGGAGCTTCCCAACATGGTGGCCTGGTACCTGCCTTTTCCTCTTGGTTTGGAGAGGACTCAGCACATGCTCACCAGGTGAGAGCGCGCATCCAAACAGTGCTGGTATTAAACCTTCTCAGTGCTTTCCCTGGAGCAAAGCAGTTTCAAGGCAGGCTGCCTGGCAAATTTTCTGAATAAACAGACGTTGAAATGAAGAGGCCAGCGTCAAGGGAATACAGACAAAAGAAAAGATGGGTTGATTCAAGGAAGAAGTTTAAATGGAAAAAAAAGTCCATCTATAACTGTGTTATGAAGCAGGGAAAAAAAATAAGCATAGGCCAGAATTTCATTCCATAAATATTCCTGTTTCATTTGCTAGACTCAGGGGGTTCTGTGCACTCCACAAGAATTGTATAAATCTTTTCAGATTCTGTTTTGTTCTTTAAAGCAAACAAACAAGAACAATGACAAAACCACAAAAACAAAGCCCAGCTTTAGGCCTGAACAAAAAAGCAGAGGCACGTTAAATTGAGCATCACTATAGATTTGCATTTCTTATTCACTAGAGGGAGTACGACTTGGACAGCATTACAATATGTTAGTAGGTACTGGTTCTTGTGTTCTCATCCTCGCTTTTTAGAGCTAATTTTCAGATGACTTGTCGTTATTGCTGCTGCTGTGAGAAGTACAAAATATTTTGAAAAGACTCATAAGCACTGATGTATCTTAAATGCAGTCATTTCTAACAACGGCTCAAAACCCCCAGATCAGTTGGAGCTTAGGTGCTTTGAGGGACCCAATAAGACAAGTAGGAAGAAGCCTCTAAGCAGCACTCTGCCTGCAGTCCCCCAGAAGGGTTAAGCCCTCGCACAATATAGAGATAACGTAATCCACTAACACTGTTCTGGGAGAAATGACTGTACGCTGCTGCTAGCAAATCCTTGTGCAAGTGTCTGCAGGGTGATTTTTCCCAGCAAGCTTCAAAGCAAGCCAATTTTATCTCTTCTGTGATCTGCTAAAGGTGGGGAGAGGAGACAGAAGAGCGTTTCCCCACATCCTGCAGCGCCAGAAGGAATTGAAATCACAGGCGGTGCGCAGCACGATGCCTCTGGTGCTGCGCTGCCGAAGCAGCTGGGAGAAGCTCGGGAGGCTCAGCTCCGGCTCTCGTTGCTTGTGCTGCCGGGCCCAACAGGTCCAGAGCTGAGCTCTGCTGTCGATAAGCAGTGATAGAGAAAATCATTGTGTGTGTGAGCTGTGCCAGTGGCCGGCTGGCTGTCCTTGTGGCTGCTGCGGGCTGGATGCGGCCTGTGGGCACCTCGCGTTTCAGGGCCGCGAGGCCATGGGGCTGCGCTCACATCGCCCTTCACTCAAGCCCTGATCATACTGAGGTTGTGTTGTGCGGGCCAGCATTGTGGTGTTGGATTTGTGGCGTGTAGGCAATGATAGATGTGACTTTGCTAGCAAAAAACATGAAGTCTGTCTTAGCAGGGCCCAGACATTTGGGGAGCTTGCGTGGTGATCTGCTTTGCATGCATTTTCTGCAAGCGATGCTCCAGGTCAGTGGCCAAGAGGGTAAAAGTGCGGCTCGGCGCAGGAAATGGGGTGTTTTATTACCCACACATCCACACTTGACAGTTTTAATACCCTACCACAGAGCAATTGCTCAAGCACCCAAACACCAGGCCTGCCGGATTTTACTGCCGAGCAGGAGCAGTATGGATTTTTACTCTGTTCTCTAGGAAAGTGTATCGATTTGGCACAAGAGACATCAATAGGTCCGAGTAACTGAAGCCAGTCTTAAAAAATAGTAATACTAATAAAAAGTGCAGTTGATAAGTGGAATGAGCCATTTATTATTCTGAGTGCCACATGGGTCGCACCATCTGAATTCTTTGCTGTCTTTGCTGACTTCTCTTCTTGCCTTTCAAGCAGTTTTCCTCCCTCCTTTTGGAATAAACCTTACAGGGACAAGGGAAGGAGGTGTGGGGGATATCAGAGGCCGGGGCCCTCTATCTTCTGCCTGCATTTCTGGGGACTTTTTGGTGCTCTTCTTTCTATCTGTGGGCATTTGGGCTCACAAATACCAATGGTACATTCTTGAAAACACATCATTCTTTGAAACAGAGGGAAAGAAAATGCTTCATGCACTTTTGCTTCTGTTTTTCATTAAATCTTCAGCTTGAAACATTCTGATTGCCTCTGCAGCTTGCAGACAGCCCTGAGGACCGCACCTCTGCTCTCTGTTCTCCGGTTCTCAGCCACTTTTAATTAAAAGGGAGGCCAGCATGAAAGCACGGGTGTAAGGCCTGAAATTAGGAAGCATTGTTGTAAATGTGCGGTTCTGTACACTTTAATGCCTGTGAATTAGGGCACACAGGCAGTGCTCTGGGCAGTGTTTTGCAGGTTCCCCGCTGGCTCCGTCCCTGCCGCACTCCTCTCACCTCCCTCCCCGGCTGTGCTGCTGCGTGTGGGCAGGCTGCAGGCCAGATGTGTGAAATCCAGCCCCAAAGAAATAAATCACTATTTGGTATAATCTGCTGTAATCTGTTTCATCTAGCGGGTTTCAGCCAATTCTCTGCTGAAGGTATGGCTTAATGAGTCCTAATTTCTGTCCTGTGCTTTGGGCAAGGTGTAGAATTCCGGCAGCTGATCTGGCCATTAAATCCATTTCCCTTCTGATTTATGCCACCTTCTTTATTCAGTGCTTTCTGCATCTCTGCCTCTACTTTAAGCTCTCATTTTCTCCACTTTCACCAAGTGGCTCCACCAAAAGAGGCACAATAAGATAGGAATTGTCCTTGGTGAAAGAAAATGAAGGAAGTCGAGTGATGCTCTTCAGCCGATTGTCAAGGAAAGGTAAAGATTAATGGGGCCTTGATTTGCCGGCCAGTTTTATGTACAATGGCTTTATAGCACAGCATTACACCCTGCTTCCCTTCACTGTGTCCCCCATTGCTAGGACCCAACCCGTGAGCCACGCACTGCAGTAGCCACTAATGCACTTGAACCTTCCTTTCCATGCAGACTTAAAGCACAGCCCAGGCCAGACCATTAGCACGGGCTTGTTTTTCCGAGATGCGAGGGCAGCAGTGAGGAGTGCTGGCAGATGTGCTCACGGTCAGCCTGGGGGCTCGCGGCTCAGCCGGGCTCACTCTCATTTAGGCGGTTTCTGTGCCAGGCTGATGCTCCATCCATTTTGCAGCAGGGGCTGCTTGTTCTGTTCTCGGTGCCTTTGTAAGGTCGGATCTTTGGCAGCTGCAAAATGGCCCATCCTGCTTCACCTGCCTGCAGAAACAGACTCGGCACCAGGCACGATGGAGCTACTTGGCTGAACCAGGCAGATATTTATACCTTTCGTTTTTTCACCATCTGTGGGTGAATTTACTAGTAGACAGGACTTGTGAACACTGATGGTAGGAAGCGTTGCTCTATTTCGAGCGGGGTATAATCAGGGAGGAAGAGTATATAAATAAAGTGTCTTGCATGAACGCCGGCAGGCTCAGGCTCTCCATCTGCCACCGGCTTGCTCAGGGAGGGCGGCGGGGAGATGAAATGGGGCCGGGTGTGTGGGGAGGGGAAGGTGCTCTGCTCGCCCCGGGGGCTGCGGGGCCAGCGGCAGGTGGTGGAGGCTGGTGCTTGGAGAAGCGTGTAACCAGCAAGTGAAAAATAATATTTCATCTCCCTCCCTTGTTTGTGCGTTATGCCATCGGTTTGTATACCTGACTTAATAGGAGTGAGTTATTTTGCTTGTCTCTGAATTACCCTTTCCACAATTATGTGCTTCGCAAGTAGCAATTGCTCATTTAATCATCTCCTCTTTCTGCTATGAGTGGTGGCTGTTAGGTGGCCGGCTCTCGGGGGAACCATGCTATTGTCTCTCCAGCCTGTAAATCCCGTTATTGCTTGTAAGTGGCACCTGTGCAACATTTGGAAGAATTGATTCTCCCTTACCCTCGGGAAGTTTTGTTCTGCTGTTACTCAGTGCGTCCCCCCATCACGCACGGTCCTAGAGGGCTGTGAGTTGCTGCTTATTAGAGATCTCCCCTGCACTGGGCTGTGCAGTGTTTGTCAATAGAAAATTTTATCAGTCCACATGGTTTTTGGTGAGAGAAATCCATTTTCTAGAATGCAATAAAAATATATATATACACTTTTTGTCCACAGTTCTCTAGGTTATATCTTTAAAAACCCAGAGGAAAGCTGTTATTTTCTGTTAAGCTCTGTTAAGGTGTTAGAGTGAATTCTCCTGAGCCCTCTGGCACTGCAGGACCCAGCTTGCAGCCCCTCTTTTACAGTGTGCAAAGGATTTTTTCCACTCCTCTCCAGAGCTACTGCAGGCTTGTGCAATTAGAACATCTTCATTAATGCCTGCTTTACCCCTTTATACAACTACTAAATATAAAGGGGAGAAACAAAAGAAGTAGTCACTGGGGGAAAAAAAGAAAAAGAAAAAAAAAAAAAAGCTGTAATTAACCAATGTCAGATGCCTGCAACATAAATGGGAAATCTGAATAAAGACAATGGCATGTATGAGTTAAGGATGTGAGTCAGCCTGAAGTCAGCATGGATTGTAATAGCTGCCTCTGGATTGTCTCCAAGACTTAATGCTACACAAAAATAGGTTTCTGTTTGTATTACACTAGCAGGAACATCCTACGCAGGCTATTTGGCCTTAGAGAGTGTTGTACTTTGGCTCTGAAATATGAGAAACTTCTCTCGTACTTTAAGGCTTTGTGTTTTGACTTTGAATTTGACGTTCAGGAGCACTCCATCTGAATGTCATGAAGGAGATGCTTTCGCACCATGGAAAAGTTGCAGCTAGCATACTGACAGGAACGGGATTGATCAGAAACTTTGATAACCGTCCCAGAAAATGGAGCAGGAGCTGACGTCCCCGCTACCGGGTGCCGTGGGGTGGCTTCCCCGTGGTAGCGCGTCCTGCAGGGAGCATCAGCTCCTGCCGCGGGCTGAAGCTACGGCGGTCAAGGTTAATTATAACTTTCACGGACGTTTTCCACATTCAACTGAGTTCTCACTACAGTGCAATCAGCGAGCGAGTCCTTCACCTAGCAGAGGGAACAGATGGCAGTGATAATCTTTAATAGGCTGTCATAGAAATCAAAGTAATGAAGCAGCTGCACGTTTTCGCGCCGCGGCGGCTGGAAGCAGGCTCTTCTATCGGTTCTGATGCTCCGCGCGTAGCAGGGAAGAAAATTGGCATTGTTTAGTTTGGGGAACGATTTCTCCTCCTTTCCTCTAAGCCTCCATCTAGTTGATTTCTTGTCTCACAAGCTAAAAAGGAGTTGACATCTTTTAAAATTTCCGTGACATCTCAACAGCTGAGAGAGTTAAGGTTGCTTGGGCTCTTTCAATGATCGGTGTCTCAGGGGGGTAAAGGAACAACTAGCAGGGACAACTTTGTCTTCAGATTACAGAAACATTAGCGTGGTGGGTAGTCTTGCTGAGAAAAGCCTGCAGGGCAAAGCAAACAACAAAAGCGGCAAAGTTATAATTTAATCAGAAAACCCTTAGCAGAACCATAAGCAAGAGGAATGGCAGCGTGCTGAGCTCGGGGACAAGATGCTGACAAAGGTGGAGATGTGCTTGGGCAGGGGGCTTCAGCCCGAGCACCCCGTGCCCCTGGGTGCTCCCGGGGCCGAGGGTGCAGATGATGCTGTCGAGCTGTGGGCTAGAAGGAAAGCCCTTGGAAGGAAAGTAGCTCAAGGGTAACTAGATGGGGTCCTTGCAGTGTTGTAAAGGACCACCTGTAGTCCAAAACTAAAGCCCAAATGTGGGGAGTCCATGTCCCTTCCCAGCGCCTGTTCTTTTCCAGCATCTGCCCCGATGGAAGTGGCTGAGCTCGCAGGCTGCTGCTCCGAGCAGATCGTCAGAACTAACCCCTTCCTCCCCGCCTCGCAGGGACCTTTCTGCTCTCACGCTGCATCCCAGAACAACAAGTTTGTAATTAAAACAGCAGACAACCATAAATCACACCCTGTCACAGCGAGATATTCAACAGCTGAAGAGATAAGTGTAAATACATCCTGACTGAAGTTCGCAGCAATAGGCAAAGACAATGGGTGAGGATAGTGCCGTAGACAGTGAATTATCTTTGCCATCTGCTTTCTGCTAACACCCATTTATAGAAGAAACTAACATTTGGAAACACTGAGTGCTGATTGTTGTGCCTGTGGAATAATTTTCCACTGGATACAATTAATCATTAAGCCCATGGAAGACTTACCCTAGACTTGCTCCAGCTGCATCTCAAACACCTGCTGGAGCTCCAAGTTCAGCCAGCAGCAAGTTCTCAGAGGCTCAGCCGCTTACGTGAGGCTTCCCAGAAACTCCAGGATTCCCCCCAAAAGTGGAGAGGGGAGCTGGGATGGCAAGGTGTGCTCTGCGGGGAGCGGAGAGCTGTAGGGAGTTATAGGAAAAATGCCATGGTTTCTGCTGGTGTGGCTTGTCCCAAAATTTGAGTTTGGAACAGGCTCGGCAGCAGGCTCAGCTGGGCAGGGGGTGCAGGCAGCCCCGCACACGAGGCCCCGAACGCAAGAGGAACAAAAGGAACAAACCTGCCCCTGCTGTAAGCATCTGGAGTACACCAGGCAGGCCTAGGAGCAGCAAGCGGTAATCACAATCAATTACGGTTGATTAAAAGCCTGGAGAATCCAATATATTGCAAAGCAAAACAAATAGCAACTCTGCAAAAAGGGTAATCAATAGCGAGCCGAGCAGCAAACAATTAGAGGGGAAAAACGTCCCGGATTTGTGTCATGTCCTTTCTTCAGCTTCTTGGTGAGCTGAAGGGTTTCCAGCATCAGGGGCTGATGTGTGCGGGCTGTGCGAGGGGAGCTGGGGCCGGGTGGTGGGATGGAGGGCTGCTGCCTGCCCTGTGTTTCCAGAAGGGAACAAAAAGGAAAAGAAAACCTGTGCTCATACAGCCCAGAGAGAAAGGAGGAAAGGAAGGTTAGGAATTGGGAGTTTGCTGAAACACTTCTCAGAGAGAGCTTTCGTAGTGGAGTCTTGTCTAACATTTCTGATTTTGGAATCTTCAAAGTAAATTGCATCCCCGCCAACGAGACCATGGGTCATTGTTGGAGGCTGCGCTTGGCCTGGCGTGTAGGTGCAAGAAGTGCTGCACAAAACGTGCCCGCAGGCTGGGGTCGAGCCCCTTCTACCCAACAGCCTGGGCTGCCTGGCTTAATTAACGTGATGGAGAGGTTTAATCTCTGCCATGAAATGACAAAGAGAATTTTCTATGAAGAAAACTGGAAGTGAACAAGACATTATAGAAACCATTAAAATTTTTCTTTTTTTTTTGTTAGCAACAGCTTCTGGCAAGATGAATAATTTGGAAGCGAAAATCATATTTTGAGACAGAGCAGGAGCCCTTGATCTGAAACTAATTTGTTGTCAGAACCAGTTAAGGGATTTTAAGTTGGGCTTCACCCTGAGCAGAATAACGCAATGTAAATACGTAAACCCACAGAGCTGCTCCGCTCTGCCACAACAACTCCTTGCTACTCCAAATTCTCTTTAAAATGGCATGAAACCAGCAAAGGAATTGGTGGGGGTTTGCCGGGCTATTTATTGCCAACGGTTAACACAAATTATTTTGATATTTTTTGTTCAATACGTTATTTACAATTCTGTTTGGTTTTTTTTTGGTCATTATTTGTCCAGCCAAATGAACAGCAGCATAACGCTCAGTGATGAATTCAGTGTCCCCCACCTTTCAGCCTCAGCTGTACGTAAGTAAATGCTGCCCTTGTTCCCTCGCTTCTGGAATGAATATTGATTGACCAGAGAATCACCCGCATCTTTATTCACAAGCAGCAGAGCTCCCATTTGGCCGAGGTTTCCAGGAAGGAAAAACTGATTGCAGAACCAAGGCTTGGGGGAAAACCTGAGATGAATTTTTCCCAGGCAATGAACAGAGCCGGCAGACACTTCTAATCACTTTCAGTCCCCTCTTAGGGTAGCACAGCAGCAACGTAGCTTGGGCAAGTTAATCCTCGGGCAGGAGGATCCCATGGGCAACAGGGCTCTGCCGGGCTGAACGGTGCCTCTCTGCCAGAGTCACTGCAAAGGTAACGCCTGGGCTGATGGGGATGGATGGCACTTCGCCGTCCTGTGTCAGGTACAGCATTGGCAAGGTGTCAGGGTTCCTCTGCTTGCTGCTGAAGTCGCTGCTCTCTCTGCCTGGAGCCAGGAGCTCCGGTGCAGGACCTCAGCCCGTGAGGCTGCTCTGCAACGCGAGCCGTCCCCGGGCTGTGACAGAGCGGGATGGCTGTCACATCCCTCTGTGTGCTGAGTAAACAGGATCACGTAGGGACGACTTAATTATAAAACCTAACGGCGTCAGACTATTATGATTTGTGGAAAATTGGTCATTAACTGCGGGAGTTTAAAAACCAAACATTTTTCCCTGATGCTTCCGCTCAGCCACGCTGAACAAACACGTGCTGGAAAATTTAGAAGTGTGACACCTTGTTCAACACGCTTAAACTCCAGGAGCTTGGTTTTGCTGGGCTGATGTGAGTTTGGCTGGCAAACCTGCAGCCCCAATCACCCTGCAAATCCAAGCAGCTTTCCACAAAGTGTAGAGCAGGGCCCGTGGGGAACCTGTCCGAGCCCCCAGGCACCCACAGCTGGCTCCACTGCCGTGAGGACGGCTCCCCACCTCTCCTCCCTCTTTGAAATACAGCAGAAAACTTCCCACTGGCATCAGCTGGAGTGATGCGTGCTGATGCTCCCAATTAGCCTCCCGGATTCAAGTTTGTATCCAACTAAACGTAGTATTAACGAGAATTAGGTCACTTTTAATTAGCTGCTGTTAACGTAGTTGAGTCTCCTCTCCCAAATACATCACTTCTGATATTAACCATCAAGTAGTCTTTCTCGGAGCAATTATCCCATCAAAACTGGTTGCTCTCCTGGTTAACAATTTTCATAGTAATGCATTAATTGCCCCTGGCTTACCCACTGTCTAATCAGCAAGGTGGGTATTAGTTTCTGGATGTGATTGATTTCAAGGGACTTAGTGCTTAATTACATTTTAGCAAAGTCTGTTTTGAATCCTTAGAGGAGGGAGACGCTGTCTGTTTGGCTTTGAGCTTATCGTGTTGGAGGGATCTAAGTAACTAAATTATTCCATTCATTCTTAAGCACTCTCGTCACCAGATTGTGGAGTTTTGTCATTTCTGATTCATCTTTGCCCAGAAGAGCTCACCCCAATTGTAGGGTTTGCATTAATAAGTAAGTTTGCTTTAAAAAATAATGATTACATTATATATATCTGCGTGTCATGGATGGATAGAGTGATCTCTCAAAATGTAATTTGTATATCAATCAGTTAACTCAACGCTTTGGGATGAAATGTGCTATATAAATGCAAGACCATAATTTATCTTCTTTCTCCCTGTGTCTCAACATAATTGCACCTTTATTGCCCACTCTCACTCACCAGAAACAAGAGCTGCAAGGCTAGGTCAGAGCAAGTGTCCATCTAACGTGGGACCAGTCCCTGGAAGTGCTCATCAGAGGAAGCTACGGAAACCTCGTGGCCAGTTCGGGAATATTTCAAAAAAAATCAAGGTACCATCACAATAGTTGTGGAGAGTCTGCTTTCCTCCTAGTCCTGCGTGCCCCTTGTATTTGTGTCAGCCCCTGAGCTCAGTAGCCCTTGGTAGCTGGTTTCTCTGCACAGCAGGAACTCATTTCTTTCACTCCATTTTGCCACTTTCTAATTGTATCGACAATTCCCATTGTGCTTGTACTGTCGTTGTGGCACAAGGAAGGACAAATATATTTCCCTTGACGGTCATTGCTGCTAGTCCAGATGTAAGTTCCTCATACACAAGCTGGGGTAAAAATAGATAACTTTGTTTAAATGAGAAAGGATACAAGCCTTTCAGGACCCTTGGATGAGAGAGCACATGGGGGATTTAACCGAAGAAATCCCTTACTGCTGCAAGGACACAGAAAGGCATCTGTGACCTTCCCCTCCTCTACTCCTGCTGTTCTGCCAGCCTGGGGGATGTTGTGGCGTGTTGGAAAAAGGTTTGTGGAGGATGGCGTTGGTGCAGCTGGTGTTCTGGGGCCATTCCCGAGCTATCTCCACCACCTTGCTGCCTCCCAGAGGAGCTGTGCTCAGCGATGCCGGCTGTGCTCCCAGGCTCTTCCCCGCGGAGAGCTGCCGCTATGAATTTTCCAACAGCACAGCCTGTCCCAGCGATGGGCAGGCACCAGCTTCTGGTTCTCCTTTCCTGCTTTTGAAATTAACTTTTGCTGTGACTAGAAGCGTGTTGGTATTCTCTGCCTGCAGCCCCGCAGCAAGAGATCTCCAGCTCACGCCGTGATTCCTAATGATGCGAGCAGCTTGCGGAGGGGGCGAGGGATGCGGGGGGAGCGAGCGTGCTTCTGTGTACAACCTGTAGGAATTTCTTTACAGTTGGGGCCTTTTATGAGAGAGGAGAGGAGTACAGAGAGATCTCTCTGTTCCTGTCACATTTCTGCCACGGGCTTATTATTTCTTCTTAGAAATGGTCCCGTTAATCAAATGTTCTGGGAATGCATGTCATCAGTGGTATGAAAATCGCTGATCTTTATTAAGAAATGATGAAAATTCATTTTTGCCCACAGTGTGCTAGACCTGACATCAGACGACATTCTCTGCCCGTTTCTAGGCCAACCTGCTTTAAGCAGAATTACATAGGAAAAGGGTAAGAGCAGAATCAGCATGTGCTGAACAACCTGAGAGGGGTGAAGCCAAAGTCTGTGGAGGCAAGTGTAGAGCATGAGAGTCTTAACTCTGCTCACTTGTACTTGAGGTATCAAGCTACTTTCACTGTCATCACTCCCCTTCACCCTGGAATGAGGGTGTTCAGAATTAGTCCAGCTCTGTGTTGAAACCTGGGTTTTCCTACTCTGTGTCGTTTCTGCTCTGTGCTATTCCAGGTGGGTGCTCACACTTCAGTTCCCCATGGCTAAATCACTTCAACTAGTTTTAATTTACTTGGATCGAGCAACTAACAGTCACACAAGTGAGGAATACAAGAAGTTAAGCAACTGATGGAAAAGGAAATCATCCCTTTTCTCTGCACAAGTACACATATTTAAAGATTTCTGCTGGCAAAGGCCAGGAAGAGGCTGCACTGAATGCTGCACCAACCTGCAGCACTCTGCGTACCGCGGTGTCGAAGCTGTGTGCCAGCAGCCCAGCATCACGACCACGAGGGTGCTTTGCCCAGCCCCAGCACCATTCTCCACCACTTCCCAGTGGCCACGGCAGCCCCCAGGGACCCACGAGGTTGCGCAGGTGGTGGCCAGGCAGTCGGAGCTCCCCGGATGAAACAGGCTTCAGAAATTCAAAGCATGATCATCGCCAGCCCTCCCTCGTGTAAATACTAACAGGGCTTTCATCTGCCGTGCCTGAGTCGTCAGGCAGTCAGGAGCTAATACCTGATTAAACAACACTCAGCACAGAGAGGCTCATTATGTGGAAGGGAACGGAGGGATACCTGTGGTTGTCTCTGCAGTTTGACTGCATTTTAAAGAACCTGTGGAAGAGGAGGGGCTGGAGAAAGTGTTTTCGTACTTGAAAAATGATCAAACTTTGATAACTTCAAGCCAGCTCGAACAGTAGACAGGCAGCTCAGACAAACGTATAAAACATCAAAAGACGTGGAATGGCAAGCAGTGCCTGAGAGCTCCAAATATAGCTTTCTGCAACATAATTCATTCCTGAAACAGAAAGGAGAAACTTTCATAAAGCCTTGTGCTACAGCCTTGTTTCTACATGCAGGGACTGCAGAGACCTGGGCTTCACACCGTAAGTGGTCAAATTTGAAAAAGCACTAATTAAATGCATGCATAATATGTTAACGGTAGATATGCTCAACATGATAAAACATTGTAGTTTGCTGAAGAAAGAAAAAAAAAAAAAAAAAAAAAAAAACCACCACAAACAACAAAATGTGGACTTTGAAATTATGGCACAGAAATGCTGTATGTAGAACTGAGCTCTTGATGTTCCTTGTATAAGGTGTTTAATCATTTTATTTGCATTTACAATTAAAATCTAATAGATTTATAGTGCTTTCTGATGAGCAGGGTGCCACCGCTCCTACAATAGCAGCGTGCAGCACAGAGAGGCTCCCAGCAGTCACAGACTTTGTAAAACCTCTCCCGAGGCAGGCAGAAGATGGAGGCCTGACTCCTATCTCCACCGAAGCACGTGCTCAGTGGAATCGGAGTCCTGTTGACCTCAATTACTTAAAAAATAAATAAATCAGCAGAACTTGAGAATGTGCTCACAGCTTCCCGTGCCCTTACAGGTCCTGCTCTTTTTTTTTCCTTTTTTTTTTTCTCAGCTTGGACTCTGGCCCTGCAGAAGGGCCCTGGGGAGCGTTGCGTGATGCCCAGACCCCTCGCTGCCCCTTTTGGATGAAATTTGCCTCTCTGATGGTGCTGATTGCAACTCATTAGCAGCCAGGGCAGGCAGCAGCATTAGTAATTTCCCAGGCAGAGGGAAGAGCTTGTGCAGGGTCCAACAGCAGCAGGAGGAGCAAAGAAGTGGATAGAAGACCAGATACCCTATGGTATGACAATTATACATCTGACTTTTCTGGAATTACGAGCTAATTTATTCCATCTGACTTGGGCAATCCTTTTCAATAAGCTGTAAATATTACTAATTCATCTGGTTTTCATTTCTGTATCATTAAACAGGAGAAGGTCTCTGGATAAGCAAGTGCATGTAGTAAAAATCTGATTATTAGTTAATGCTAATTAATGTCCACTTAAACTAATTATTAACCGGGTTTAATGACTTGTAATACTGATCTCACTAAATAACCAGAAATTATTGTAGGGGATGCTCAGCTGAGAACTCAATTAACCATGTGCTGCATAGGTCTTCCGTGTGCATTGCATGGCGGTATCCTATGTGCTGGTCATAAACAGCACTTCTTTGCTAATTAATATCTGTATAACTGTTATTAAATCGAAATTAAAGGTTTAATTAGGCTGTTTAAAGCACTGCAATGTATCACTAGCCAAGAGGCAAATGTACTGAAGACAGTTTCTCAGGGGTTTGCTTGGGAAGAGCCCAAGTCCCATAAGGACAGGGCAAACCTCTCCTCCAGCACCAGGTCCTGTCGTTGGCTGCCCCCAGGGCTCATCCCCCTCTCAGAGAAGGTTTTCAGCAGCGTAAATAGGCCAGACAGGACTGAGCCCGTATTTCTGGAGTAGCCTGGGCATCTCAAACCTGGTGCACAAGCACCACAGCATCTGTTCTGTAACATACCCAGTCTGGACTTCATGCTGGTGAGATTATTTCACAGAAGCCATTAGGAGCACGTAACAGGGAATTAGGGAGCTTTCATCAGAAAGCTTCTACAATGATAGTTTCTTGTTCTATTGGTGTGATTGTTAAATATACAAATTATGTGAAGTTAAAAAAAAAATCATTAAAATGCAATTATTTCAGCAATGTAAGTTTATGGCTATGTAAGTACATTAAAAGACCAACTTTGTAGGTCTTTATGTGCTTAATAAAACTGAATAATTTGCTAAAATAATCTTTGGTGGCAGTAGCAAGTAAATTTTGTATTTCCATTTGACTTGAAGCATATTCCAGGTATATTAAAAAAAGATTACTGCATTTTAAACCATATGTCCCCATACTGGGTGTGAAGAACAACAGGGAAAAACAAAAAGAGAGAATGATGTGTGCATAATCTCTTCTGCATACCAGTATTGCAGGTTGAAACTGTCGCTAATGGAAAGTTGTTCAGCCAAAGATGGAGAAGGGCAGGAAAGCCCCGAAGCACACCTTGTCATCAGGTTGTTTGCAGCTCTTCCTGCCTTCGCCCTTCCACATCGCTGAGACACGCAAGATGCAAACAGGTGAGCAGTGGTTGTAGGAGGCTGAGAGCAGCACCGCTGATGGGGGCCGCTGTCTGTGCCATCCAAACCAATGGCAATGATCGGGTCCATGTAATGGTGACAAAAGCTTGTGATTGTTTTTAAAGCAAAAAGCAGAAAGAAATCATAACTCTTGTCCCTACTGCACGAGGCAGAAGCATGTGGCAAGAGGAAAAGTGCAAAAAAGATGTTTTTATTTCTCCATGCAGCATTTTCGGAGAAGTTGGCTGGAAAATTTCATTAGCTGTTAATCATTTAACAAGCAGTGTGGCATTTCCAAGTCAAACGTAACCCAGGATAAATAAATACATTGTGGTGAGACTACAGCTTTGTGTTCATCCTTGTATGAAAGGCAATTATAAAGCATTCACATTGCCTCAATCTATAAAACCTGCAATTCACCACTGTTAATAGAGATTACAGTGTGTTCCCTGGTCATATTTTAGAGAGCAACACCAATCCCGGTATTTATTTCTGCATACCAATGTGGGTATAAATATAAGGATCTGTCTCTTTGCAGCCAACTGGAGGAGGAATAGACGAATGGAAAGTGATGGAAAAGTGGAGGTACGTTAATGCAGTAACAAAAAACGTGCAAGGCCCCCCTGCTCCTCTTTAAATTGAAATGGGATAAAAATCTGCACACTCAAACCTTCTTCTTTGCTTTTTTCTAATGTGCTGACTGAGAAATGGACAGTTCAGACCCCCTCCTGAAGCCCCCGTGCTAAGCAGCACCTCCTCAGCACCTGGCCTCATTTTAATCCTTTTTCATCCTCCTTCTCCCAGGATGAAAGAGGAGAAGTTGTTCTCTGATCAGATTCATTTGTTACAAGCAGAAGTTGCTCAGATAGGGCCCTATTTTCCAGAAAGTGGTTTCCCCTGCGAACATGTGTCTCAATGTCAGTACAGCCATTAAAAGGCCTTGTAGCACAATAGAAAACATTCATTGCAAAATCCAAATGCTCATTAAAATACTGAAAGGTGCTTAACAATCTGTAATGGTGCTTCTTGCACTCCTCTGCCAGTTTCAGCTCTTATTTTGACTTCTCTCTGTCCTTGTTCCTCTGCAGTGAGACAACTCAGGGCATTTTACCACCGCCTACATTACCTTGTGATGGCAGATGTTGAACGTGGCCAAAGCTGCTGTTGGGGGCTGCCTGGGAGCGAACAGGGGTGAAGGTACCCAAAACCACCGTGATGTTTATCCCCTTCAGGAGACGTTCTTCCTTTTCCATTCCCCATTCAGCACTCTTTTTCCCCACCCAGCTCGTCTTTGACTTCATTTTGTTTATATAGTAATGAAGGCAATAAAGCAGTGCTGAGAGATGATATATCGAACGTCCCCATCGTTAGGGATTAGAGGACTTTATGGTGAAGCAGATTATTACTTAAATATCAGCGTGTTTGTGGTTGAATAATTGCTATACATGAAATCCTTTTCAATCAGCAGCCTGTGCTGAAAATGTCATGCATCATAAAGAGAGGTTTTTAACCTGGCGCTTTTGCCGCTATCCCTGGAGATGGTACAAGGAATCAATAATAAATTTAAGACCTGGCAGGTTTCAGGCTGCTTGAGCTCCTGAAATCAGAAACCCCCATTACCTGAGACACAAAACTCTAAGAATAAGCAAACGCCAATGAAAATGTTGTTTCCGCATTCATTTCACTTGAGGATAAAAGGCACAAAAGGCTGAGATTAATGTCCCACTTCTCGCATCCACCCTTGCAGGTATATAGGAGGTGCAGACTGAAAGAAACCTTTGCAAATTATGATTATTCTGGCTTGTCTGCAGAAGATAAACGTGCTTGGTACAAAAACAGTTGGAGCGGCTGGCAGACAGGCTGTCAGACTGAGGGCTGGCAGAAATGAAAAGCAGAGGGGTTGTGCTTTCCAAACGCTTTAGAAAGGACTAGGCACCTCAAAAGCCATATTTCCAAGTGCTCAGGAGCTCAGGCAGGTATTAGATATATATTTAGCTCCATCTTCATAAGTAGTCTGACATTTTATGCAGGGAATCTTGTTAAGCTTGGGGAAACGAGACCAAGTACGTGTACTTGAGCACACAGAAACACTGAAGCAGTTGTGCTTAAAGGCACAAGAGGATTCGTGTGTGTGAGCGTCAGGATATAGCTCCAAATAGAAGATTTATCAGGTATGACTGTTTAACAGAAAGGAGAGGGAAAATGAGAGAGACGCGTAAGATTGGGGATCAATATAACTCTGAGAAGTGTGTGGGTCTGTGCACGTGACAGTAAATGGGAGCTGTCAGCCAGGAAAGCACAGCCTGTTTGTTTCAGCAGGTACCCATTTTCTGCTCCTTTTTATTTTCCTTTATGCTATTTGTGGTCTCTTAAACCTGGGAGACGATCATTCAAAGCTTTTTTTCTTTTCTTAACTGGAACACCTGCATTCCTAATACATCCCTGTTAGCTCTCCCGTGGGTGCCACCGGTCCTTTCCCTCCCCGCTGCGGGTCTGGGCAGCTCCATCGGCCGTGGCCTTTGCTCCATGGCCATCAGTATTCCAGAGGAGCTCACCCAGGGATGTCAGAGAAATGTCTTAACCACTTTAAGCTATTTTAAGAATAAAGAGAAAAACCAGGAGCTACGAGTTACTAATGCATCTCATCCAGGCTGTAACCTTGCTGGTTAAAGCCAAGGTTGCAGCACGCAAACACCAGGAGCCCATTCAGCATTGCTGGGAGCTGTTTCCTATTCCTCTCTTCCTCTTACTGATTTATATTATTGCTGAGGAACAAAGTGTTAAAAGTAAATCAATAAATTGCAGCGAGGCTGTCTGTGGCCAGCAGCAGGTCTTTGTCATGTTGCAGCGTAGGGGCATGCAGCAGCCCAGGACTAGGTGCCGGTGCGATGCTGGGGCCGTCAGTGCTGGAGATGTGCAGTGCTGGATGTGTGATGCTGGAGCTGCAGCTTCTGCTTCATCCAAAACCCATGGCCATGTGCGCGCTGCGCTGCAGACAGCAGAAAAGATCTGAAGGCATCTGGAGTGGTGCTTCCAAAAATAGCTTATTGACATTAACAGGCCAGATCAAAGCAGGAAGGGCTGGAAAACAGCCCAGATGAAAGAACACGTAAAAGGTAGGGTGAAATAAGGCTGGTCAGAGAAGGACGAGTGGGCAGGCAGAAGGGAGTTCACCAAGCACAAGGCGTTGGTACGGGAACTGCTTTGGCTGTGGGGAGCAAAATACAAGCCCAGGAGAGGTGAGGCAAAGGCTTCTGAGGATGCCTTTGGCTGGGAGAGAGGCTTCTCTGTGAGCCCACAGTGTATTTACTGCTGCTGCCTACCTGCTGCTTTCCAAGGGTGGGGACAGAAAGTCATTTGGCAAAATGAGTCAGTAATTTCTTCTTGGAGCCCATCTAGCTCACAGTTCAAAGGCTGCTGCAGCCCAGCTCTCCAGTGTGAGAGGTGCCCAGCAGCAGCATGGGCGCCCTGGGAGCTCCCCCAGCATCCTCACAGTCATCCCGGTACCCTCCAGGGTTCCTCTCACTGCTTTTCTTCCCTTGTAGCACTGAGAAAATGACCTCTAGTGCTTGACTCTACACATTCAGCAAGGGTGTTGGGATCCTAGGGGTTCCGGAAATTATACAGTGGTTGAAAGCTTGCTCTTGCCACTCCTTCCCCAAAATTCCTGTCCTTTTTAAACCCAGAGCAAAACAATTTAAATAGATCAAGACTTGCTTCCAGCCTAGCTTGCAGTGTGACTTTCCCCAAAATAGAGGACGTTGTTTCAAAATACATTATGCCGTGTCATTTGTTCAGATTCTTTTCCATTGACAGACGTCAGCCCAGACAGATAGCCCTCCCTGCTCCATCCGCTGGCATCAATCTGCGCTGAAGTCGGTGCTGCACGCAGCCGAGGCTCTGACCTTCACCTTGCAGCACCACGGAGGCACCGACACCCAAGCGCTCTGATCGCATCTGAGGAAGCCAGAAGTCTGGAAGTATGGAAAGGTAAGGACAGAGAGGTTAATGGTACTGCTGACACCCTGTTCAGCAGCAGAAATTGGCACAGGTAGGATGCTCGGACACATGGACACAGCACTCAGACCTGCATCCCCCCTGCATGAACTCAGCCCTGGGCACCAGTGCCGAGGGTCCAGCCCCGAGCTGGCTGTGGCATGTTGCAGGGGACAGACATTTCCTGCCTTGGTGTGCAGATCTGAGTATCTCATTCTTGGGAGTTAGATGCTGTTCAGGCCGAGCTATTGTTGACTCCTTCCACCCAGCACGGTTTTCATTTCTGTCCTCCCTGATTACTTGAATTTGACAGCTCTTATTCATCCTCTCTCTGTGGCCAGAAACCTTGGCATCTAGCTCCGTGCTTTTTCTCCTGAGGATGGTATTAATTAGACACTAAAGCCGTCTCCATGAGACTGTCTCAGGAAATCTTCCCAGCCACTGACCTGTGCTGGCCCTGGTGTGCCGTGACCCCGGCAGCTTCTGGTCCGGGGACAAACCAGAGCACACTGCCAGGGAGCTGCAGCCAGAGCTGTCCCTGCTGCCCTGGGTGCAGCACCAGGGTGGCCAGAGAAATCAGCAGGAATGGGGTTTGCAGAGCGCTCAGGACAAGAGCAGGTGCTGGTACTGGCCAGGCCCGATGACACCACTCCCCTGTCTGTGTTTGGATGTGGGCTGTGAGCCCCAGCCCTGGGCCCAGAGCTGCTCAGCTTCCCCAGCCCTGGCCGAATTCAGCCCTTGGTCTGATGCATCGCAGCCTTCTTGAGCATTACAAATCCAAATGGCTTTTGAGACTTAGTGATCTCATGATAATGAATGCTTACATGGATTTTCAAGTGACTTTTGTATTCCTTTCAATTGATTACAAGCATCCGATAGTTTAGCTATACCGTGCTCAAATCCCACAGTTATTTTCACCTTTAAAAAAAAAAAAGGCTGTGAGAATATTTTCATTTTTAACGTTTCTTTGATATTTCAGCTCTTCGCATCCGTAAGTCAAAAAGAAATGCTGAGCTATATTCATCTCACTGCACTGCTTGAGAGGAGAGCTTAGTTTTATACACAAGTATTTTGTTAAATGTACCAAAAAAGAGGCAATCCAAAGCCTTATCTCATTTGAATCATGGTCCATTGTCCTTTGTTACAGGGAGCAAAACCATAGGCTGAGTTGGTGCTTAATACAACAGCAAGTAAAAGGAAGGAGGGGAGAGAGGCACAACAGAGCAAATGGGCTGTCAGAGATGCGGTCCTGTTTCTGCCTCATGCAGTAACAAACTTGGTGCATCCCGCAGCGCTCAGTTAAGATCATAAGGGACGTTGCAGCAGAAATCACAAGGAATGAGGGCCAGCTGGGGAACAGCCATCAAGAACTGTATAAGAATGAAGAATTTTCATTTCCAATTTCATAACTGTCATAAAAATAGAATATGTACAGACGTCTGAGGGACTTAGGGTGGTCTTATTGCTTACCGCAGGCAAACAAAGAGATTATTCCATCTAACTAGATTCAGCTTGGGATGTCTGCCTGTTTTGTTCTGGAAATATTCAGAACTTTTACCCAGCAGAGTACTTTAGCCTTTTGTATTTGGTGCATTTGGAAAATCAATTGGCAACATTTCACAAGGCAAACACGGGTGTTTTTTTTTCAGTTTGCTTGCAGATTTTCCTCAGTTCTTAAAAACCTAAGTGCATGCAGACTTCTATTTTTTGGTGGTGGCTGTATACACGTGCACACCCATACTGCTCTGTGCAGAGGCTATTGCAGGTACTGGGCGTTCGTGTCTGGAAGCAGAACAGATCTTTAAGTAGCAGAGCTTGTGAAGGCACACCAAGAAAGCAGTCTGATCTAATCGGTTCACATGGCATCAACTTTTTGTGTTGTTTAATATCTCCCTGAGGGGCATGCCCCTCATAAGGCTCAACAAGTCTTGGAAATATAAAGACAAAGCCCTCTCTTTCCTCCAGCAAGATGTTGCTGCTATTTAAGGTCTATTATGCTCCCTCTGCTCACACATTGCTACCATTAGTGTTATAAATGGGCTGGGCATACAGAGAAGAGAAGAGACCCCCAGGGTAGCAATTACTAGAACTGAATTGTCTGATGCAAAAGGCAGCATTACCCTGGTGTAATTTGATCATAAAATAAATTGCATTGCCCATAAACTTGCTGAATGGTAGAGTTTCCCCCACAGTTGTTTCCATGCATTTGGAGCCAGAAGTACTGCAGGGAAACAGCCCAGCTCTGGCCTGCTGTGGCCACAGCGGTACCGAGGCTCCAAGGAAAACTGTCACAGAATATGAACAAATGAATATTCATAATGAGATTAAACTCATTGTTGATTTGGTGCCAGTGCTAATCTTCCCCAAACAGGCCTGGGTGAAAATCATGTGGAAAAACGCACCTGTACACTAGAGCACGACTCCTGGGTCTCCTGCATGAAGGTTTTGCCAGCTGCAGGTGCTGGGGCTGCTGTCCGGGAGCCCCCACACCTGAAGAAGGTGCTCATGAGCCAGAGAGGAGCTGAGCATCCTGGTGGTCCAGCCCAGCAGCCCCAGCCCCTTGCCCCCACCCACGCTGGAAGCATCGGCTTGTTGGGGTCTCTGTTGGCCAGGTGGGCAATGGATTTGATTACAGGGCTCCTTCCAGGCAGGTAAGTAACAGGCAATCTCTGTAATGTGATTCTGGAGCTGTTTTGTAGTCTCAACAGGTTTGAAGCAGGTCAGCATTTGCATGGGAAACACTCGGGGAGAGCAGTCAGAAGTGGCACCGCTCCCCCCATGTTGAAGCCAGGCTCAGTGCTGTGCTGGGAGACACAGAAGCCAGGGGACAAGAAGTTGGATTTGTTTCCTATCTAGGGCATTTGACAATTGAATCAAATTGCTGACAATTTTAAAATATATTTTACATGCCAGTTCCCATTCTGGGGACAACAGGCTCTGTCGATTTCTGTTTATGGCCTCTGGATCTGTGTTAAAAGAAGGATGCCTGCACTCACTTGATTGAAAAAAAAAACAGAGGAGGAGGTCACAGCAGGAGCAGTGATGAGGAATTTACTCTCAGACATGCAGCAGTGCTGTAAGTCTGACCACGTAACAGCCCCATTTCTTGGAAGCAATATGAAAAATCACATAATGCAGCAGCAGAGAGAAAATCACAGTCCACAGAGAGATGTAAATCCAAGAAGAGTTTGAACTTGATACCACTCGATGGTGAGATTTTTAAGTAAAAGCAGTCATTGTTGATGAAGTTTTGCTGCAAACCATGAAAAAGGAGGGTCAAGAGCTTGCCAGGAGAAGATATCATCATGAATAAATAAATAAACCTGAGTGAAGCCAAGAGATCTAAAGCATCTGAAATTTCCGTAGCACTGATCACAGGGCTTCACCGCCGTGTGCTTGATCTGCCAGTATAAGCTTAAAATGAGAACAGCCTACAAACTGAAGAATACGCATTTGCCTAAAAAACTATGTCACGCATTTGAAAAGATCACACATGTTAATTACAAATGTCTCCAGCTTCCTTTTACAGAGTGGGTAGAACTCTTGTACCGAGCTTTTATTGTAGAATTCCCAAGAGTTAATGCCCCAAATGCCCACGGCGTTAGCTTGGTGGCTTGATTGTTAAAGGTAGGAAATCCACCCCCTTCTGCCTGATGCAGGCTCTCGGTGATGCTGCTTTCTGTGCTGGATGCTTGTGCTGAGTGCCCAGGGGCTGCTGGCGAGGCCGTTCCCAGCAGGATGGAGAAGGAAGGGCTGTCCCCGCGACGGAGAGGAGCAGATCTGACTGACCAAGAAATGGAGTGAGAATACCAATAAACTGCTAGGTTTAAAATGAATCTACATGATTTACCATCCCATACTTGCCAGAAAGGTCATTTTTTTCCCTTCTTTCTAGGTATTCCAGGTTGAACATGGGGACCAGAAACCAGGGGTTTGCATCCCTCCCGTGCACGGCCACCGAATTGCAGCACCTTCTCTTCCCCAGCTGTGACTTTCCCTGACAGGTATTGAATATTACACAACGTTTAATTTTCTGCTTTCTCATCTATAA
This sequence comes from Aythya marila, assembly GCF_965140915.1. Lineage (NCBI taxonomy): Eukaryota > Metazoa > Chordata > Aves > Anseriformes > Anatidae > Aythya > Aythya marila. The sequence continues at coordinate 1,856,244 of NC_139065.1, forward strand.
AAAGCTGCTAGTTTGGGAGATTTGGAAGCACAAACTTTGTATTTTTTTGAGGCTTATTCATTACTATTTTACAAATACCCAGCTGCGGGTATCATTTGGTGCTGTAATGCAATGCACAGTTACCGTGGCCATGAGCAAACTGAGCAGTGTGTGGAATAAGCAATTTCACACAGAATGCACATACACTGCACATTTAATAACCGACAGGTTGTTTGCTGCAGATCCAGGCTAAAAGCTCCCATGTTGTACCACTTGCCCCTCTTCTGACAGTTGAGCTACACAAACATCCCATCTGTTGCTGTGTAATTATACCTCGACGCACACATTTTTCATAGTTTTGTGAATGTTTTCTACATTGAACTGAAAGCCCTCTATTTCAGCAATTAGCTTGAACCACTTAGTTTCTTTTATAATGCCAGCCTATGCCTTCAAAGTGCCAGGCCATGAGCTGATGGCAAAATCAAGCTGCAATAAATTAAAGAGACATGTAGCTTAAATAAGAAGCAGAATGGCAAGAGGGGGATCTTAGCTGAGAATACAGCAAAAGCCCCAGTCCTGACTACCTTGTTCTATGGTTTTCTCCCACAGAAGTGCCCGTGCTCATCACTTCCCAGAATCAGGCATTGTCGTGACCCCACTTTACAATATGTGCTAAATTACCAAATGTTTGTTCCTGGTGATTTGTCCAATTTTTCTCAGAAATGGCAGCACAATATCCAGGGAGCGTACTCCAGCCATATGGTGCTGAGCTGTGGGTCTCAGCTCTCACTGCTTGCAGCCTCGTGGCCATCACGGAGAGGAAACCTCTGGGGGGGAGGCAGAGATCTGCTGGGAGCCAGGGAGAGCCTGGGAGGCCACCAGAAGCTGCCACAGGAGGACAGGAATGCTGCAGGAAAGCAGTGCTTCGATAATTCGAAGGTCCTTTGGTGACAGACTAACTCCCTAGGGCTATGGGGAGATATGTGAGAGCTGGAGAGATGATTTGGGGGAAAAATTCATCATTTATATAACCAACATTCCCATCAGTGGGGGCAATAGTATGTTCGTCTCCGTTCCCATATTTGTTTATTTGTCACAAATTTAATAAATCATCAGGATTAATAAATTCACTCAGAAGTTGCATCCAAGTTAGCCACAAGATAAAATAAATGCTATTGGGAAATCCAATTAGAAACAAAGATGCAATAATTATATAAGAACATAATCCCATCTTTGCAGAAGCAGGACAGGTGCAGAATTTCAAACCTCTTTGCCATGGTAAACCATTAGATTACATGCAGTCAAATGGGATTTACAGCTATAAATTCAAGCATTCAGACTTATCCGAAGGTAGTGGTGGAATAACGATTGCTCAAGACAAGCCCAAAGATAAACACGCTTTTGGGGTCACAGGCAGGAGACCTGAGCTTATTAAAGTATGCTCTAATACTTTTCAAGTTATTTTCCTTTTTGTGGTGCACTGTGTACGGCATGAATTCAGAGGCTTAGAAATTCTGTTATTTTTATAGAGATGCTACTAAATCTGTTGACCCTGAACAGGTACTGCAAGCAGAGATTTAAAAAAAAAAAAAAAAAAAAAAGGTAAGAGAAAGAAATGAAAAGGTTTCAGATCTTTGAAAATAGATCATGGCAAATCTTCTAAGAGCCGAGTGTCTTATCTGTCACAGGCCTGTGTATAATAAGCCCTGGTGCTGAGCACACCACACTTGCCTGCTGGAAACGCTGCTGTGCCTCGGGGAGCTGGGCGGAGGTGGCACGTGGGTGCTGCACGAGGCAGGTTACGTCCACGTGTGGCAGGAGATTTCTGTGCATTGGGTTTTTGGGTGCACGGAGCAGGCAGGCTGAGGGCACACCGCACCACGAGCTGCTGCTGGCACCGGCTGAGGTTTTGGGCAGCTTCACCAACAGGCTGCTGCCCACCGTGCCATCCGATGAGACCCTGGCAGCAGCCAGAAGGTGGAAGAGTTGTTGGCCGCGGTCTGGCTTCAGTAATCTGAAGGATGAAGGAACTGGGAGAAGCCTCTGCATGCTCTTTGCGGGGCTGGCAGGATGCTCCGTATTTTTTTTCCAGTGGTTTTGACCCCAAAATATTTGCACCTTTTTTTTTCCCCAACTTTTACATCCTTTCTTCTGAGGTTGAGGAAACGCAATACAATATTTTGCCGCAGGTTTGCAACCACACTGACAGGAAAATAACCAGCAGCAGCTGGCGTTTGTAGTGCCCGCAGGCAGAGGTTTGCTGGCAGCTGAGGGGCAGCCCCCGAGCCCTGCCCAGGCCCACGTGCAGCTACGCCAGGAGAAGAGCAGGCTGGCTGCGGCGCTATTACCTCCTGCTCCTCCATGCCAGTTTTCTGATTAATAACATCCCAAGCCACTTGATGCACTATTGATTCTGAATTCAGTAAGAACTGGCGGCTGCTGGCAAGGCCACTTCGTTTTTCCCCAGAAAAGCAAGGCAGCAGCACCACGGCGGCTCCTGGGCACCCTGGGGCACCCTTGGGTCCCCCTGCCCTGGGTGCTGCTCCCAGGCGGCCCTGCACCAAGGCAAAGCCCCAGCTCGGTTCCTCGGGGACCCAAGTGCAGGGATTTTGCCCCAAAAAAGCAGCACAGCCCTGTGGACCTCTCCTGTGCCAACCAGAACAGTTGTCTGCTGAGTTCTGAAAGCAGAGCAAGGACAAGGTGGGGTTGGTTGGTTATTTCTTCTTTCCTCAGAACCTGGCTTTTCAGGTTCTTTTCAGAACACGGAGTCAAAGCTTTTCCCATAAAGATAGTTTGTGGGTGTTTTTAGACTCCAGTAAATCTAATGCCAAGAAAGAGAAATTGCTGGTTTCCTCCATCCCCACTGCACTGAGACTCATTTGTGGAGAGGCAAAGGGAAAGGTATGAGAGAGGCTGAGGCACTTCAGTGGGCTGTAGGGAATAGGAAACCCGACCAATAAACAAAAGCTGCTCAGTCCTACTAACAACCTAGGAAGGGAAGGCAATAATGTAACAGCGAGCAGAAGGCAGCTCAGAAAGAGTGGAGAAGCCAAGAAATACCGAGCTTTGATCCAGAGAGAATATCTCAACAAACACGCCATGCTTTGCAAATATTCACTGCTTGCAGTAGCCAAAACACACGGCAAGGGAGGGGTGAGGAGCACATCCCCAGCACGCCGGGGTGGGCAGCAGGAAGGGTTGGTGGCTTGGAGATAGAGAGCATGGGTCTTCTGGCTCGTCACACAGGCACAGGCATCCTTTTCAAAGTCAAAACTTGAGCTAAACGCAGCTTGCCACAGGATCTGTCTCCAGTGGCACCTCTGAACAACACCAAGGCAGCTCCTCAAAGTGTTATCTCTACAACATGCACCTGAGCAGGGGAGAATATGAGGCATTTGCTTCTTATAACAAGGACGGGAAACAACAAAGTATGTTTTTTTTTCCCTGTTTCTGGCAGAGAGCTGCATTCACTTAGGATTTTCCAACAGCGGCAAAGCAACGATCGGGGAAGAGAGAGACGCGGCTCGAAGTGCTGCTGTGGGTGAACCCAAAGCTCCGAGCGTCCCGCACAGTGAGGATGGATGCGGCCCAGGTGTGCCCCCTTTGCCTGGTTACAGGGGTGGGAAGCAGCAGACCCCCCCCTTTCCCCGTGTTTCACTGGGGCTGTGAGGGCCTCGCCCCACACACCCTGCACCGAGTGACACTACGGGCACGTACAGGTCTGGTGAGCCGGGAATTAATGGGAAAACAAGGAATGAACATGCAAACAGGACAGAGTATGCGGCCAGTAAGCAGTGGCCTCTGTCGGGGAAATGTTTGGGATAGGAACTGTCCTGCTGGGAGCAGCCTGGGCGCCAGCCTCACAAGCATCCTCTAAGAGCGAGATGTTGTCTGCCTGCTCTGCTGAGACCTTCACATTTTCGTCTTAATGGGACATGGTGCTTGACAGATTGAGCTCCGCTGAGCAGCTCGTTGTAAATTCAAATGCAGGCTCTGGGGTTTATCTGAGCCACTGAGCCTGTTTTCTTCCCTTGTTTGCTGGCGGAGCAGGCTCAGCCCGCGTGATGGCTGCGTTTTGTCAGCATCGCTCTCCTGCGCAGCGGGCGCAAATCCCCCGCGGCCCTGCACCAGCGCTGCTCCGAGCTGCCAGGCTGAGCAGGGCAGGGCCGGGGGCAGCACACGCACACAGTCCCGTGCACATGGACGTTCACACACACACTTAGGCGTGTAACAGGCACTTGGGGTCTGCCAGCGCTGGGAAGAAGGCGAGCAGGTCAAAAAGGGCAGAAGGAGGGACACGCGCGGGTGGGCGGCCGCTGGCGGGCAGAGCTGGGGATGCTCGGGCGTGCAAGCACCTGGAAATGCAGTGGTGTTTTGCTCGTGCTTAGGACACTGAAAGCTGCCTGGAGAAATTACTAGAAACTACTGGAAAATGTGCAGCAGGGGAAGAACCCAGGCAGGAGATAAGACTGTAGGGAACCTAATTGGCATTTCTGCCTGTGCCGTCTCCGAGTCTGTTTGTTCTGAGCCTGCAGAAGGCCCCACAGGTCATAGATTCTTTTCTTTCCTTCTCCCCATCTCATTAAAACTAGTCCCAGCTTTCTGAGCACAAAAGACACATCGGTTCTTCCAAAAAATTTAAACGGAAAAAGGCAATTGTCTTTTACTGGTTGGAAACACAATTCTGCCTGTGGTTAGGTTTTTACCAAATCCAGCAAAGAGGGGCACGGTGCTTTTCTTTTAGCTGTGTTCTGCCTTGCAATAACCAGACCAAAAACACAAATTTTACTGCTTTATTTATTGGTTCTGATTTTCAGCAATCTCTGAGGTATGAATTATGTAGAAGATGCATAGCAAATGAGTCGAAGCACAGGCAGATCCTCGCCCAGCCAGAGCAGCCGCAGTGCCTGAGCCTCCAGCCCCCTCTGTCTGGAGCATCCCCACGAGCAGCTCCCGGGCCCCTGTTGGCCATGAGCATCTCGCTGGTGACCTGGGAGCTTTCTGAAACCCAAGAAAACTCAGAGGGCAAGGGGGGGGTGACTTCTGTGAGCCTCCCTGCAGATGTAGCTGCTAAAAGCCAGAGCTCGGAGAGCTGGCAGTCTTATCAGTGCTCAGCAGTGGGGATTGTTTCTGATGGGCTCGGATGTGAAGCCAGGTCAGGTATTCCACTGGTCTCTTAGGATCAGGAGCTCTGGGTCTTCCCTGGCATGCAGTATTTCACTTGGTGCTATCACAGCTCCGTGCTCCAAGCAGGTAAAGCTTCCTTCAGCACCCGCACCCTGCTGGCCATATTGCGTGCCCAAGGCCAGACGTGACCCCGTGATCCAGCTCCAAGCACAAAAACGAGGGCATGGCTTCTCACCTAAAAAATAAATGCTGGTTTGTGATTCAGAGCCTGGAAGCTGAGTGTCTTCCTCGGATTGCCACCAGGTCTCATGGTAGTTGGCATCTTTTACTTGCTTTTGGTTTTAAACCCAAAGTTCTACCATTTTTTGCAAATCCACATTTGATGTTGCATTTGTATGGGCTAGGGGATAAGGGAAAGGTTTTATTGCTTGCATTATTTATGAATGGTATAATTTCAGGGTATCTGTATTAAAATAAGGTTCCAACTGGAAAATAATATTAAACTAGACAAGTGTGTGTATTTGTTTCATAAATCCGTAGAACCTGATTAACAATGATGCTCACGATGTTTGCTCCATCATTAACAGGCTTCCTGTATCTGTACCACAGCACCGAATGCTTTGATGCATTAAGACAGTGCCGTGCTGTTTGGATTACACTGAACTCTGTACAGGAGAATATGCTTCATTTTATGGGTTTGCTTTAAAATATATATATTTTTTTTTCTGTGTCTATGAATTTTTGAGCTCATTAACAATACAGGAGACTGAAACTTCGCTGTATTCTGCCAGCACAGCTGCTGGCTCCCGACGCCATGAGTAATGCTTGCTGTTTACTCCTCAGGTTTTCTTACAGGATTTGTCGCTGTTACATCTAGCTGCTTGCTGGGAAAGCTTTCTAACAAACCCCTGCCCCTTTCCTTGATGCGAGTCGAGTCAGGTGTGCTGTGGGATGCATTTCTTGAAGTGCCAGCAGCTGACAGCCCACTGGGCAGCGCAGCAGCCAGAAAATAGAGTTTTCTATCAACTCGCCGATAGTGTTTGGTAACAAAGACCGACTTCCAAACCAAAGCCTGAAGGTTAAGGGCAGGCAAGGACATTTTCCTGGGCACAGTTAATGAACTGCCAGCCCCCTTTGGGTCTCCTTTCTGTACTGAGTGCTCACAATTGATTTCCCAGATTAGTCAGGCAGAAGGGGACAGCGGCTGTGAGGTCTGGAGTTTCCTGGGAGCCTGCGTGGGGGAGCGGTGATGTTCTGCATCTTGCAGAAAGCTCCTGCCAGGGCCCCGCCGCGGGACAGCAGCTTGCTGCTGGCACTCAGCGGAGCTGCTAAATCCTGCGTGGTGCTGGGCAAGAGCCCGAGGAGACAGCAGGCTCCTGGGGGGCTGCCGGTGGGGGCTGCTCACAGAAAGAAGAAAGTATTTCAGATAAGAAAAATAAAAGGATCTCAGGAAATTCATATGCAGCTCTTCCTTAGCGAAACAGCAAGTGTGTCTCCCTTGCAGTGAGACTCTCCATATGGCTCCTCTACAAGTGATACTGAGAATTTTCTGCTGAGAAAATAAGCCCCGGAGGTGAAAACTTCAAAGGGGCTGAACTCTGAATCCAGCAAGAGCCTTATGCACATCCAGGAGCTGAGAAGAGCAAGTGTTGATAAAGGACTTCAAAACCTCACCAAGCCTCTGATCAGGCTCCTCCTGCAGCTCAGCTGCGGTGGGAGACCAGGCTCCGGACAGCCTTAGGAACACCAGCACCAGAGGGGACCAAATGCAAATCAAACCCTTTGAAATCACACAAACACGCTGTGCGGCACGAGCTGAAGTGGACGACAGCAGAAGTGGCTGGCACGGGGCAGGTCAAGTGAGAGGTGTGAGCTCGCCAGCCCTGGAGCCCTATTGGTGCAGGCTTTGTGGGGTGTTCAGAGCTCCAAGTTGGGCAGGAGATTCATGAGAGATCCACTTTTTCTTGGTCTGTGTGAATAAATTGCCCTTCAAGCTCTTGGTGGAAGATGCTAGGAGTGAGGTGCCCAAACTTTCTGCTGGAGAGCCCGGTGTGCTGGTGGGCGGCACCTGGGTGCTGCAGGAGCTCAGCTTCTGCAAACGGGGCCTCTTCCACTTGGCCAGTACACGGGAACCTCAGGGATTTGGAGCTGCTGCTCCCTCCAGGAGGCAGAGGACACGTGTGAGGCCGTGTCCAGCAGTCGCTCAGCCTCGGCTGCCCCTGGGACCCGGGGGCTCGCTGCCATGGGCAGCGCACGGCGCGGTGCAGCTCTGCTCGTGGTGCTCCCCCTGGAGAAGTTGCATCGCCGTGCTGCTGGCAGGGGAAAGAAATTGGAGTTTTCTTGCTGCAAGCCACAGAAAGCAGGCTTCGTTCGGTTCCTGAATAATTTAGAATACAAGCCTTTGATTAATTTCATGAGAAAAAGGAAACAAAGTTAGCTATAACTATAGGCCATTCAAAGTATGGATTGCCAGCAAAAATGTGCAAAGCGCTGTCATGAGAGGATTAATTACGTAGATTAAATATTTTATAAGTTAAATAATGTGTATTTTTTGGAGACAAAATGGAATGTCATTTTTTCCCCCAAGACAGGGAAAGTAGCTGTATTCACTTCCATTTAGCCCACAGAGCAACACAGACTCCAGTGACAGAGGAGGATGGATCAGGGCTGTAATTCCCATCTGGCACCAAATCTATATTCTGAGCAGCGTTTCGTCTTCTCCCTGAGAGCACAGCTCTAAGCTTTCAAGTCTCTGTCAGTCGTGAGGCTCTTTTGGGGCTAGAAGAAAAGGGTCCTGGTAATTGTTCTCCTGCCTATTATATTCTTCCAAGGTCTAGCAGGAAAATGGACTGCGTAGGGTGTTTTTAATTATTGTGTTATTGTCCTGAAGGATAATGGCTGAGCCTTTCAAACTCTCTGCCTTTTTTCTGTGTACCAAAGGAGACCTGGAGCCAGTGTCTGGCTCCGAGGCACCCAGCCCACCTCCGAGCAGCCGTTCACTTGGCTCCCCAGCACCGGAGGCACTGCTGGAGGTGCAGATGAACACGGGGTGCAGGGGGTGCACAGACCACCCATGTCTGGCCCCATGAGCCCCCCACGAGCCCCAGCCCTGGACAGGGCCAGCCCCAGAGCCTCAGCCGGGACCTGCCCTGCTCTGCGGGGGGCTCACCAGGTTGCTGAGCTTGGGCCGTGGACATTGAGCACTGCTGAACCCTCAGATTTGGGGCCAGCAGGGGTGAAACCCTGCAAAACGTTGGGCAGGAACAGGTTAAAACGATGAGCACCTTTCCTAATAGCCAAAAGACTCACAGCTGCTGGCAGTGAGCCTCCAATTGGGCTTTAGGAGACAGTGGGAGCTCAGTGGGGTCACCTGCTGCCCCCCGAGGGAATAAAGATGCAGCCAGGGCAGCCCTGGGGAGCTGTTGGAGAGAGAATGGTGGAAGGGGGCTTGCTGCCTGCCTGGCATGTGAGTTGTGTTTTTTTTCTGTATTTCTATTACTTGGTGCAGTTTCCTGAGGGTTTTCTCATGTTTTTCTACCTGTTCCATTTGGCAGGGGATGTGTTTGGGAGCTGTTGTATGTGGGCAGTGCTTTGTGTCCGTGGTGCCCCTGTTAGTTCGAGGGGCTGCTTTGTAGCTGGTCGGAGGTGTGCTTGGTTTAGCGCCTGGAACTGCCCGTGCTGAGGGAACAGGGTGCTTGCATTGTGCTTCCCTCTGCTGGGAGGGGAGGTTTGTTAGCACAGGGGCACCCGAAAATCAAACGATCAGCACTGGAATCTCTCTGCTGTGAAAACAAGAGGGGGGAGCTCCTCCTGTGGTTGAGGTCAGAGGCTCTGTGCAGACGTGTTGGGAAAGGTTATTCTGCTAATTAGCTTGTGCTACCTCGGTGGGCAGGGCAGAGGGGAGAAGGATCCTCATTAGGTAAACGAGGAGCTAATGCATAGAAAAACTGAAGGTTGTTCGCACCAGAAACCTAGATCAGAGGCAAAACATCCTCCAGCCTTCCCGTCTCCCTGCTCTGCAGGGCTGGTTTGGTGCCCCCTGTGCACACACCCTGAAGAAAACCTTCCTTGCTTTCCCCTGCCCCGTTTCCATCTCTCTGGTTGCTGTGGTGCCAGCACAGCAGCCTCTGTGGTGAGCTCCTGGGCTGGCCTGGGACCTCTGCTGCCCTGCCTGCTGCTGGGGCTCCTGGCTCCTGGGCTCTGGTTGCATGCCGATGCCTCTCCTGACCTCAGCAGGGTTACACTCTGCTGCAGTTATCGTTTCCTCCCATTGTTTTGATTCGAGGATGGAAATATTTCCATCCCAACCTGGGCATTAATCTTCATGTTGGTATTTATTGCTTGATTCACGTCCAAAACACGACAGCTGTTACATTTTCTTCTTATCAAAAGCCTTTTACTTCCCAAAGGCTAAAAGAGATGAGCAGACACCCCTGTGCCTGTATAATGCTCTCCGTTTGGAGCTGGTGTGCAGGCTGGCAGCACTGGAGGCAATCACCCCTGTGAGGCAGCAGAGATGGAGCCCAGCGATGAGCCTGTGCAGAGACGTGCTCGCTGCCTCTCTTTATGCTAACCTGTAGGAATTAAAGCGTGGCATCTTCTGCTTTAAGCGCTGCTGCAGAATGGCAATGCAGTCCTGGGTACCTCTGCGAGCCTTTCATCTTGAAGCATTTCTTCTCAATTGTGAAAAATAATTTGCGTTTGTGCTGTAAGTGCTGAAGCAGAAGGTAGGGCTTAGCTTTATAGGAGGAACTTGTACCGAGACGAGTTTGAAATGTGCCAGAGCTCCTGATGGTCCTTGTGCCTCCCCAGCAGGTGCCAGCACAGCACCCACCCCTTCCCCATCCCTCCTCTCCCGCTGGTCTCTGCAGAAGTTTCTGCAAGGTGCGGAGTCCCCAGTGGGTGCTGTGGCTGCCCCCGAGCTGCTCAGGGCCGTGGGGGCAGCACCCACCCAGCTGGGGCTTGGGGACAGGTGAGCTCGGCAGCGCTGCCCCAACCCATGTCCCCTTTGTGCTGCTCTCCCCTTCAGAAAAGGGAGTTAGAGGCAATTTGCTCCAGAAAATTACAATTATGTTATTGATTGGGTAAAAATGAGCGGCGTTACTAAACCTTACAACCCTGAGTGTTCTTTTCCTTACACATATACTATTATACGGGTATTTGAGACCACCCCCAAGCTTTGCTGCTTTTCCGTCTGCCCTGCAGTCTTTCATGCCGGTTGACTTTTCATTTCCAAATCCCTTTTCCCATTAAACACAGACCCACACGCTCTGTCTCATTTTTCTTTAAAATAAATCAGAAGTCCATGCCAGAAGTGACTCGAGGTGTTCCTCGGAATTTGTAAACAGCGCGAAGGTCTCGAGGGAAGTGTCCCAAAATGTTGGGCTGCATGTATTAAGGAGCTGCTGGGCTGTGGTGGTGTGATCCTGGACGCTGCCTGTGGACCTGTATAGGGGTTTGGAGCCCAGCTGGGGGCTCCTGCAAGCACGGGGGGAGACCAGTGGGTTGGTAAATTGGGAGAGCTCTGTGGCTGCACGGGATGAGCTGCAAAACCTCGGGGACCTGGGATGTTCTCACACCCTGCAAACACGCTGAGGCTGGAGCACCGCTGCTGTGATGAGCACTTGTGGGAATGTGGCAGCCTGGAAGGCATCGTGCTTTAACGTGGTTTCGAAGCCTAAATGTTCTAAATGCCATTTTTCCTAAAGGAAGCCAATTTTTCTCCTGTTTAAACACTTCTCACATGTGTATTTTTCTGCACGAGAAAGACAAAACAACCAGGCAGCTATTTGTTACTAAAAAAATAAAAATAAAAATCAGATTCCTGCAAAGCAAGCAAGTGCAAACTCCACTGTGCTGTAATGTATGAAATGTTCTTCCTGGCTCAGCAGGGAAATGGGCCTTTATTTGAGACACTTTCCACTGCCCCTAGATGAAACGCAGGTCACAGAAGACAGCGAGCCACCTGCTAGGAGATGCCTGGATGGGTTTTAGCACATTTTCCCTGATCTCTAGGCCTACTGACTTGTTTTCCCAGGCCATCGGCTGGATTCCAGCCACCGCTATAATTAGCAGTGTTAACGGAGGAGCAGAGGATTTTGTAGCCACACCACACGGCTTCCATCAAGCTCCTGATCCTAATTCTAGTGCTGCCTTGCACCAGCTGCTTAGGAGGTGTAAGAAATACTAAGTAGGCAGTTCAGGCATCAGAAGGATGCGTTTCCCATTGAAGCATGTTGGACATAAAAGCAGAACAGCTTTTAATTAAAATTTCTTCCACCAGCCACGTAGGGCCTAAAGGACGAGCAGGAAGAAAAACTCCCAGCACTCCCCTGTAAGGAGAGAAAAGCACCTTTGAAGTCAGAGTGGCGAGTGTGGCAATGTGATGGCAATGGCATGCGGTGCGGGCGGCTCTCAGCAGGGGAGGGTGTGGGGGGAAAAAAGATGCTGAACTGCAACCAAAGGAAGAGAAATGGGAAGCACTTTGGCTCCGCTGGAAATGGCTGTACTGCAGTGGTACGATAGCTCGCTAAAAGGGCATCTTTCATTATAAGGTAGATGCCATTCCTGATGACTTGTGTTAGTGTAAAAACTAATTTCATGGCAGGTGGGTGTGAGATGGCAGCGCTGCTCCCCTGTTTTTCCTGGGAAGGGTTGCACTAATAGTGGGGAACTATTAATTCTTGTATTAAGGCAATGATTCAAGTTGTTTGTTGGGAATCAAAATTCCTTCAGAGTTTATTATATCTGCCTCTTCAATTTCCAAAGGGTTTGACCTGGCTTGTAACTAGCTGGCAGATAAATGCTGCCAGGCTCTCCCGGTGTATTCGGGCAGAAGACATCTGCTCCTGTGCCGCTGAGTGTTTGGGAGCATCCAGGCTGTCCGGCCAGATGTGGTGGGACCCTGTGTGTGCCGTGCCAATGGGCAATGCCAGCACACCTTCAGCGCTGGGATGGGGCTGTCACTGGGGGACAAAGCTCCGAGCCCTTGGAGCTGCTCCTGCTCTGGGCTTTGCCATCCGGCTGCCCTTGAGGGGCTTCCCAGCTGCCCCAGGGGAGGCAAACTCCTATGACGTGGGATCATGCAGGGTGATGTGCCAGCAGTCTGAGGAGAGCATCTCATGGCTCTGCTCCTGCAGGAGCATCCCTGTGCGTGCACAGGCACATCTCAAGCGTAGCGAGTTCCTTAAAGTGCATGCGAAGTGTAAATATAGAGCACTGCTGTTTAGAATGGCCCTCCAGAGGAAACCTGTGTAAATATTCTACAGAAATCAAGTGAGAATGGTAGGGGAAATGTTAAAATATTGCCCTGAGGGCTTTGAGGCTGACTGGGAGGAGCTAGCGGAGGGCTTGCTGCTGGCTCAGGACTGTGACCGTGATTAGTGGCTGCGGTTACGCAGCAAGAGGAGGAGAGCTGGCAGGGTGGAAGGGAAGGGAGTTGTGCATGATCAAGAAAGCGTGTCGGGGTTAAGTGCTGCTCTTTATTTTGGATGTACGTGTTCTAGAGGAGTTTGTTAGCAATTGCATTACAGCAGCACCTGAGGCTTTGAAATAAATGAGGTCTCTGCAGTGCTGCTGTAGTGGGTTTACGTGGCAAGGTTTTGGTAGCAGGGAGCCATAGGGGTGGTTTCTGTGAGAAAGATCTAGAAGCTGCCCCATGTTTGGGAAGGGCCCCATTGTTTTCCAGATCCGAGCCAATAAGCGATGTTGTTTTGCGCCTCTGTGAGAGCATATTTAAGACAGGGAAAAAACGCTGCGCCACACAGCAGCCGGGAGAGTCAAGGGAGTGGGAGAACAGCCTTGCACCAAGGTCAGTGTAGAAGGAGGGGGAGAGGTGCTCCAGGCGCCGGAGCAGAAGTCCCCTGCGGCCTGTGGTGAGGACCATGGTGAAGCAGGATGTCCCCCTGCAGCCCATGGAGTACCACGGTGGAGCAGGGTTCCACGCTGCAGCCCGTGGAGGAGACCACGGTGGAGCAGGTGGCCCTGCACCGATGGAGGCTGCCGCCTGTGGAAGACCCCTGCCGGAGCAGATTCCGGGCCGGACCTGTAGCCCGTGGAGAGGAGCCCACGCAGGAGCAGGTGATCTGGCAGGAGCTGCTGCCCGTAGGGGAGCCAGGTTGGAGCAGTTTTCTCCTGAGGGATGGACCCCGTGGTACGGACCCATATCTGGAGCAGTTCTGGAAGAGCTGCTGCCTGTGGGAAGCCCACGCCGGATCAGTTCATCAAGGACTGCATCCCGTGGGTGGGACCCCACAGCACAGGGGACGAGAGTGACCGAGAAGGAGCGGCAGAGAAGAAGTGCTGTAGACTGACCATAACCCCCATTCCCCGTTCCCCTGCGCCACTCGGGGGGAGGAGGTGGAAAAGGGTGGATGGGGGGGGGAAGGTGCTTTTGTTTTTTTTTTTCCTTTGTTTTCTCACTTCTCTCGCTTGTTAGTTGTAGGCAATAAATCTTACTATCTCCTTATGCCGAGTCTGTTTTGCCCGTTACAATAATTATTGCGTGATTTTCTCGTCCTTATCTCAATCCTTGAGCCCTTTTCACATATTTTCTCCCCATTCCTCTTTGACGAGGGGGAGTGAGAGAGCGGCTGTGGTGGAGCTCGGTTGCCCACTCGAGCGGAACCACGACAGTCTTTTTTGGCGCCCAACGTGGGGCTCAAGGAATTTGAGATAAGATGATAGTTAGTAGAAGTAACGGGCAAAAATATGTGCAGGATGATTGTTAGGAATGTACAAGTTGTGAAGAATTAAGAAAGCAGTAACTGTGATATGTTAGTGTGGTGAAGGGACGAGGGGTGGTGTGTGTGTAAAATGTCCACCTTGTCGGTGCTGTGATGATGTTATGTTTATTTTGGTGTGGTGAATTCTTTTTCGTTTTGATTTAAGTGAATTTCGTGAAGGTTGTTGTGATAATTGTAAAGTAAGAGTATGTTGTGAGTAGTCTTAAATATGCTTTTAACAGAGGCGAGGGGTGGAATGTAGTGGGTTTACGTGGCAAGGTTTTGGTAGCAGGGAGCCATAGGGGTGGTTTCTGTGAGAAAGATCTAGAAGCTGCCCCATGTTTGGGAAGGGCCCCATTGTTTTCCAGATCCGAGCCAATAAGCGATGTTGTTTTGCGCCTCTGTGAGAGCATATTTAAGACAGGGAAAAAACGCTGCGCCACACAGCAGCCGGGAGAGTCAAGGGAGTGGGAGAACAGCCTTGCACCAAGGTCAGTGTAGAAGGAGGGGGAGAGGTGCTCCAGGCGCCGGAGCAGAAGTCCCCTGCGGCCTGTGGTGAGGACCATGGTGAAGCAGGATGTCCCCCTGCAGCCCATGGAGTACCACGGTGGAGCAGGGTTCCACGCTGCAGCCCGTGGAGGAGACCACGGTGGAGCAGGTGGCCCTGCACCGATGGAGGCTGCCGCCTGTGGAAGACCCCTGCCGGAGCAGATTCCGGGCCGGACCTGTAGCCCGTGGAGAGGAGCCCACGCAGGAGCAGGTGATCTGGCAGGAGCTGCTGCCCGTAGGGGAGCCAGGTTGGAGCAGTTTTCTCCTGAGGGATGGACCCCGTGGTACGGACCCATATCTGGAGCAGTTCTGGAAGAGCTGCTGCCTGTGGGAAGCCCACGCCGGATCAGTTCATCAAGGACTGCATCCCGTGGGTGGGACCCCACAGCACAGGGGACGAGAGTGACCGAGAAGGAGCGGCAGAGAAGAAGTGCTGTAGACTGACCATAACCCCCATTCCCCGTTCCCCTGCGCCACTCGGGGGGAGGAGGTGGAAAAGGGTGGATGGGGGGGGGAAGGTGCTTTTGTTTTTTTTTTTCCTTTGTTTTCTCACTTCTCTCGCTTGTTAGTTGTAGGCAATAAATCTTACTATCTCCTTATGCCGAGTCTGTTTTGCCCGTTACAATAATTATTGCGTGATTTTCTCGTCCTTATCTCAATCCTTGAGCCCTTTTCACATATTTTCTCCCCATTCCTCTTTGACGAGGGGGAGTGAGAGAGCGGCTGTGGTGGAGCTCGGTTGCCCACTCGAGCGGAACCACGACAGCTGCACAGTGCAAAATCCAACCGGGGCCGGGCGGTGCTCGCTGCCATTCCTGCTGTGCACAGGCAGGTGCTGGTGGTGGCTGGTGGGCTCCACTTTTGGCTTGTGCACCGTGTGCTGGGCCCCTCTCTGGAGGTGTAGCTGCAGGATCCTACCCTCGTAGGGCAGTCGGTGCTTTGGGGGAACATGCCAGGGCTGAGGCTGGTGCCGGAGCCTCACCAATGTGCCAGACCCAAAAGGGACCCTGTCCCCTGGGGCGGTGTCAGCCCCGCTGCAACCTGCACAGCAAAGGCAACATGTGCAAGTCCATTTTCCTCCCAGCATTGCTCAGCCCATGCTGACTCTGTTCAGTTTTCTTCTTTGTTCAGAGCACCAATTATTGCTCTGTAAGACAGCTTTCAACCACCCCAAATTGTCCTATGCTGAGCAGAATCCTTAAACAATAGAAGTGAAAAGGGCCATAAGGTCCTAGGTCTGTGCAGAAAAATCCATTTCCTGCTGACAACCATCTGTGGTGTTCTCCCTGCCTTCCTCTAGTTGCTTTGCCGATGAACTTTCATGCTCAAATTAATTGACATTCTGTCCCTTGTTTTCGGTCTGCTCCCAAGACAAGCTTAATAATGCCAAGGCTGCCTTATACAGGGCTTCTTCTCAATTCTTTTTGGCTTGTTTCAATTTATCTGCTGTTGGCAAAGCTAGCAAGTGTTCCTCAGCTGAAGTCCCATGTTTCCCTTTCTTCCCTTAAGGCCTTGCTGCCCCTGCACTCATGTGCACGCCTTTCATCACTAGCTCAGCCAGTTTTTGCTGACGTTTGCCTGTTACTGGTGTTTCTTGAACTAATGTCTGCCCTTCCCAAATGTCTCTTAGGGGTGAAAATTGGCTTCAAAATTGCTTTTATGTACATTTGACTTTTTTTCCCTCACACTTTGCATGTCCCAGAGCTCAGATTTGTACCTGACATTTCATATTCAACAATACATATAGGAGCAATACGGATTCTTGAAATAATAATAATAAAAAAAAAAAAAAACGGCTTAAGGGGAAAGCTGGAGCATATGAAGATGTGCGGCCTGGGTAGAGCACGGGCTGAGGAGACATAAATGCCAGCAGTGATCTGGAAGATGGAAGCACTGAGGAGAGGAAAAGAGGCCAGGTACACGAGAAACAACCCCTCAAGGCAGGTTCACCACCTGGGCACCTCGGGCTGCCTCGTGCCCCCACTGCAGTAATTGCACCAGAACAGGCCTGGCTCCACCAGGAGCTCCTCCAGCTCTTTCTGCTGATGATGATTTCTTTCTGTGAGAGATGTTTCTGCATTTTAAAGGGCATTTTAAAGCAAAAGCTTGCTTGGTGTGTTCCCAGGGCTGGTCTGTGGCCCTGCAGTGCCCCTCTGAGCTTCCCAGGGCCGTGATCCTGCTCTGGTGCAGGTTACGGGGTGGCAGGGCTGGCTCCTGGTAAAGCAGCCCCACAGGCTGCAGGGCAGGAGGGCTGCTCACACCGACATGGTGCTGTGCTCACAGGACAGCCTCGAGCTGAGGCTCTGATGAGAATAAGAGCAGATTTCACTCCTAATTTAGCTTTGGGCAGCCGCTCTGTGCTTCTCTCAGTAGCTGCCGCTGCCGCTCCATCTGTCCGGCCTCCTCTGTTCTCTCCGGCTCTGCCAACTCGGTGGCTTGCATGAGGAGCCTTCATTAGAGGCTGTTAGGGCCCTGTTAAAGGTCTCTGTGGGTAATGGCGAGAGCTTTCCATCAGGGCCTAAGGAGCCAAACTCCTGGAGCAGACCTTGGCGGTGCTGCTGCCAGTGCACAGCCCCGCTCCAGGGGTGTGCGGGCAGAGAGGGTGGGCTTTGTGTCGCTGTGGGCACACTGACAAAGGGGGACACTTTCACCTCAGATTCCTGACTGCAAGGTCTGTTTTTGCTGCCAGGAAATGAGAATTGTAATAGAATTGTTCTTTTGGAAGGGAGGCCTGTTTCTGCCCGTGACACTCACTGCCCCGTTGTAAGGCCGCGCTGGCCCTCCACGGCTCCTGGCCTGCCTCCGGCCCAGGCACCCTCACGAACAAAGATGGGAGAAACAATCTGTTTGGTGCTTGTGCTCATTATGCAATTACACGGGAACTAGTTTTAAAACGTGGCTTATCTTACTTGTGACTTCGGTCTCCCCTGAGGTAAGAGAAATCATGTTCAAACCAATTGCTTTTCACCCAAGAGTTGCTCCACCAGTCTCATCCCATGTGGGTGTTATTGCTCCAACAACAGACGAGTGCCTGGGATAAGGTGGCAGACTTCTGACATTTAGGTCTCATTTGTGCAGAGTGCGTCATTTACATTAAAATTGTAATTATATTCATGTTCTTGGGCATAATACTCAACGATAAACTCTTTAGTCTTTTCTCTGCCTTTTCCTGCTCCTCTAAGCAACACAGTGCTGCCAATCCCCACTGCTTTTTCAGGCTCCAGCGTCCCTTGATGTACATGGTGGTTTATTCTTTTTTAATCAGATGTGCTATTTCAGATCGTTTTATTTTCTGAACCCATATAACTGACAGAGATGTACTGTCTGTCTCCCAAACATCGGGATTCATGATTGTACTCTGAAATGTTTGCTTTTAGTACGCTCATAAAAACACAGGACAAGTCAAAGTGGAGCTGTCCCGGGGCTCAGCTGATCAATAAATCACAGCTTACAGGGCCGCTGGCGTCACTCCTGATCTTCATGCAACAGGGTTTCTTCTCTGAATGTACGTTTTTCCTTGTAGCATAATGCAAAGTATTAAACAAAGCTTTCTAGATGGAATGCAGATCATATTTATACAGGATCAGTGAGAAATAAACTTTTCACCCTAAATCATTACTTCAGAAAACATACCAATCCCAAGAGCAACAAGATTCATAAGTTTATGCCTGCAGTAGACCTGCAGACACTCTCTGCTATTATATTAATATGATATATGATGATGGGGGATGCAGCATGTTCTTATTTTTCTCCATTTGTAGTAAACCAGCTGCAGATGGGCAGGGAGGGGGGCAGGCAGTTAATTCCTCAGGCTCTGCAGGCCTGAAGGACCCTGGTGGCTGGGCAGGAGCTTCAGGGGAGAGCGCAGGCTCTGAACCCAGCCACTGAACCTGCTGGGTCTCTTCTTTTTTTCCCCCATTTCACTGTAAAAGATTTGGGTAGTCACAATCCTGCAGAAACTTTCTCAGGAGGCAGTGGCTTCACCCAGTGGCTCTGGTCCATCCCATGGCGGCTGTGTGCTCACACAGGGCTCTGCAGAGACAGCACGTTTGAGTCCTTTCCTTGTACTAAGCCATGGCATGACTCTGCTGTGATATTTAATATGTATTGTATTGCACCAGGGCAGCAATAGGGTGCCAGTAGATGTGGAGTGACTGAGGTTCACGGCTGTTTCTCTTGTACAGAAGCGTAGCAGTGCCACATCAAATCATGTCAGCAGAGCCCTGAGCAAGTCCTAGATGAAAGGTCTATGGGAAACACAGAGGGGATAAATGAATAAAAAATGGGTGCTAGCGCATGTGGTTTCGTGAATGCAAAGTGGGACTGCACTGATGGCAAGAGATGTGCAGGGTTTTTTGAATGAACTTGTGAAGAAAAAGCCTTGTCTTCCTCCAAGACCCCCACCCAGCTTTGCCGTAACACTGCACAAGTTCATTACACAAATGGTGCATGGATGGATCTGTTACGGCCCCCTCTTCTGGGGGCCCGAGGGGTTCAGCTCCAGAGAGCTGTTAAGGTTTTGGGTAACTTTTCTGACCAAAATGCAAACTGAGGTGTTGAAATCTCCAGTATTTTTTTCCAAACATCCTGATTTGGAATTAATCTTGTTTATAGTTTAATACTTCAGAGTATTTTAAGCTTCTAGTACTAAATGACTACAATGTTTTTAAACTTTAAACTTTAAATCTGCCCTGGTGGGACATCAAAACAACTTCCAATGTTTGCTAAAAATATTTTCACTTGGGTGATTTGTCCCTCTGGTGCCTACTTTGCAGCGTCTTGACCCCTTGGCGTTATGGCGAGAGTGTTTGGTGAAATCCCTCCTGCTCTGCTTGCTGTGACCCTGTCAGCTGCCTTCCCACGGGGTGCAGGGGCTGTGCTCGTGGGTGCAACATGGCACAAAGGCACCCTCCTAGAGCTGGCTGCACCAAGCCCGCCAGCCCAGGACAGGGTTTGCCACGGCATCTTCAGAGCCTTCTGGAAAGGAAAGGAGGAGAAGTCCCCAAAGGCCACACTGCGACAGCTTTACTCACTGCTGCAGTCCTGGCAGCGAGGGCACCAGCAGGGCAGTTCTGGCCTCTGCCGTGGGTTGTGCCCTGAAATGATTTTTGTAGTTGTCTGTACGTAGGGGGTGAGTAACAGGAAAAGGCAGAAAGCAAGGCAGGGTAAATGCAGCGCTGCCTCCTGACAGCTGCTGTGGCACTACTAGACACTAATATTAAATTCATATTAAATTCAAACCAGCTCAGCAGCATGCTCGCTGCAAAGAGCTGTAGCTCCCAATATTTATGATGCCCAAGAGATGTGAAGAACGCTGCCAGGAGCTCCGACGCTTACAGAAAGAACCAGATCCCCAAGGAAAACAACCTGACTTGCTTAAAGCAGAGGACGCTGGAATCCCAAAAGCCAATTCACATATGGTACCTTTGCTACTAAACAACTTTATCTTTGGAAAATCTGTTTCGTTCTTTCGCTTTCCATTCCCTCCCAGTAACGTTATTCTAATTATAGCTCATGTCCTGATGCCAATTGAGCAGTAACTGGAGGAGGGAAAAAAAAAAAAAGCAACAACCTGGGGACCTGTGCTGAAGTAACTCCTGTGCTGAAGTAATTTCAAGCTTTGATACAAGCCTGGTTGGGCAGTCTTTGTGACTGCTGTGGTTTGTGCCCCGCTCAGCTGGAGGTCCCAGCTGAGCCTCCCCGGGTGCAGGATGCGTGCAGCCTCCCAGGGTCATCCTGGTGCAATGCCCTCACCCGGCTCCTGATAGCAAAGTGAGCTTTGTGAGAGCCCTATTTACTGAAGTGTCTCTGAGATGCTCTGAGATATATATTTAAAGGAAATCAATGGCATGGAAAAGAGACTGGCTCATGGCTGCTTCACCCTTCTGTGATTTCTAATGGCACCTTGGAGGAGCTGCACTTCCCAGCTTGATTGAAAGGGAAAATCCTGTGCGTCTGCAACAGCCATATCCTTGCTTTCTGAGTAGAAGATGGGCTCGGAGGCAAGCGATCGCTCATTTCCTAAAGAAAGCCAATTTATATTTTGAGCACAGGCGCAAAGCAATACAGAAAGCGAGGAGGAAAGCATCGAGAAGCCAGGCCTGCCACAGCAGGGACAAGTCTAACAGGCTGTGACTGATCAATTCGTGTTTTGCACTTCCCCCTTTCTAACTAAGCATTACCGAAGCTTTTTGTTATTCTTACAAGCTGTTGTAAGCCCTTTTTAGAAAGGGGGGCTGGAGGCAGGTGACCCGGCGGTGGGACCCCCACAGCCCCTTTGCCTGCAGCAGCCTCACACCAGCTGCAGACCTCCCCTCGCCACGGAGCTTGCGGGAGGCAGAAGAGGGCAGGAGCAGGCGTGAACTTTCTGCTTTTCATTCTGCTGCTTTTGCTCATCTCTGGAATGAGGTGAGATGGAGAGAAAGGTGATTAACCCCATTATTTCTGAGCTTATAACAGTTTTATGGTTGGGTTTGGATTGGGTCTCTTTTTTGTTTTTAATCCAGTCTCATTTTATCAAGCTATTTTCTAGCCCAACCAAGCGGAGCGTGTTCCAGCTCCTAGCAGGTGCAGCTGGGGCTGATGCTGGTGTGGGATTTGAACGGTGATGGGGACCAGCCCCATGAGTACCCACGGGTGGGTTGCTGGCTTCAAGCCCCTCAGAAAAGGCAGGACAGAGAGAAAAAGATTTGCAGAGAAAAACACAGAGATGGGGATGTCATCTTTGCAGGGTATGCCCTGCATTTTCTCGAGCTGTGAATGGAACAGTTCCCATCCCTTCTAGCTCTGTCCTTCTTCCTCCCATGCTGTCCAGAACAGATTGGCTGCGGCAGTGAGACATAAGCAGGAAAAAAGGGGCTGCTCACAGCAGAATCCAGTATGTGAAATGGGAAGGAAAAATTCAGAGCACCAAACCCCCCCCATATTTCTGAAAACTTGTTTTCCTATTTGTTTCTCTTTGTTTTACCAAGGGAAATTTATGAGATGTCAGAACTTGTTAATGTTGTTGATGCTGGAGGAGCAACAAGCTCCCTGGACTGAAAGGCTCCAAGAAAAAATAAAAAATAACGGTGCGATGGAGGTGGTTGCCCGAGGCCAAACTCATTAGCTCTGATCGTGTTCCTTGCTGGCGTTGGGGTGGGCTTGGCCGGGCAGGGGGCTGGGGACAGAGGCAGGGCAGGGGCTGGGGGCACTGCGGGTGGTGGGCAGGGAGAGGTGGCAGAGTCAGGTCGTCCCCATCCCCTCTGCTTATGGGGGATGTGCCTGTTCCCCAGGCAGAGAGGTGGGGAGGAGAGCGAGAGGTAGAAGCAGCACGCGCCAGGCTCGCTGAACATCTAGTTGGGAGCTTCGTAAATAATTAAAGTCCCTCTCAACATGAAAAATAACATCGTTAGCGCTGCCTGTACTCCAGCTGGACTCGGGCGGGAGCTGCTTGCTGCTCAGAGCTGGGCTTTGCTGTCCATGCATGGGCTGGAGGACGGAGCTGCTCCTGAACCATGACCAGGGTGGGCTGGGGGCCCCCCCAAGCCCCCTGTGCCCGTGTCCTCGTGCCACCCACAGCCCCAGTTTTCTGCCACCCAGGGCAGCGCTTCCCTCCTGGCCTGGCCACGGGGAGGTGAACCCGACCACTGCAACCTGGCCCGGGAGGGTTCTTCTGCAGAGTCAGGGCTGAGAAGTATTGATCCGGCGGTAATTAAAAGCTAAACGAGGAGAAACTCTTACCTGCAGTGATAAGAATAAGCTAGCTGTCTCCAAGAAAGGCCATTTAAGTAGCATCAGTGAGACGAGGTGTCAAAATTGCTCCTTGCCGTTAAATTGCCTGATTAATTTAACCATTGTTTTGTCTGTGATTGAGACCCATTTCTACAGATATATTCATTATTCATTAGGACTCTCCTGAATATTTGAAGTGAACAATTTTGTCCTGCCTGTACTTGCAGCCTGTTCTCTTCCCCCCTCCTCTCTGCGGTGCGTGACTCGGGTCCCAGCAGGGCTCAGCAGCGCGGCTCGGGAGGAGAAATGCGACCTCGGGGCTGAAAACTTCTGCAGAACTTTCTCAGCCCTCTTCCATGGGAGTGTGAGGATTGTACCTGAAATGATGATGATCAATTGCACAGCAGGCTATTAACGGGCAAAGAAAGTAACCAGAGAAACAGGGGCATGCAAGGGAATCAATTTTCTTTTTAATGCGTTTCACTTCTCGTATCGTGTGTTACGATAGATGTTAGCTGAAAGCAGATTGTCAGAAATAACAACTGCTAGGATGATGTTCTGGAGAAGACAAATATATTTATTATTGCATTACGGCCATGGCACTTGGAAATGTAAAACTATAGCTTTGAAATATAGGCTTCATTCCGATGATTTGATTGTTTTTAAATGAAACTTGAAGTCTTGAAGCTAGCAAATTATTATGCATAATGTATGCAAAGTTTCCATCATTTTTATTTAGCCACAGTTACCCAAAACGTCAGGATTCTTCAAGTGCATATATTTGTGTCTACGATGTAAGGGGAACGGATAAGTATAATAATACAGGGCTTTCTTGTAGTGCATCAACAAAGCACGTTTCCAGATGTCCCTGTGTGGTGTGTTGCGGCCACAGCCCCCCAGGTCAGGTACGGGCGGGTTGGCAGCAGGCCCCAGATCTGTCCCCTCTCTCCATGGAAAGTGGCAACATTCAACTTCTGTCTTTGACCAAAAATATTCCATACTGTTCTGCATAAGGCGCTGCAAGGTTATTTTTTGGAACAGTTTTGCAAGCTGGTTTCAAATTCAGCAGCACACTAAAGGGCTTCCAGCCATGACTTTGCCTTGAGCCTGAATAAAATACATTTTCAATTCACAAGTACAAAACAAGTGCGTGTCCTAATGTCACTCCAAGGCTGTCATAACACCACTGCTAACACCTGAAAGCAAACACCTCCGGGTGTGTTTGTGGACACGGTGGGTGCGGTGTGTCCCATGCCAGCTGCGTGTTGCTACAGGACATTTGTGAGAGCTGTGGTACGCCCAGCCGAGAAGCGCAGTGGTCGAGCAGTTAACTTGCTCACATATTTCAGAGCTATGTGCTGTGACATTTTAATGATTCATCCATGAAAGCTTGGTACGAAGCCTGTTCCTGTGCTGTATGCACCCAAGCAGCTCTGGGCTGCAGAGCTGGGTCTGTTTAAAGTAGATTTGGGCTGTGGGACTCAGGTTTGCACGTGCTGACAGGAGTAGGACACTGGCATCTCTTGCACACCAAGGTGCTGATCTGCACTTAGTGGAGATCACAGCTCCATGAGCAGCCTCCTGCCAGAGCGGGGCTGCCTCCAGCCCGGTCGTGTCCTGCTGGTGCAGTGAGAGGCACCGGGGACCAGCACAGGGCTCCAGCGCTCTGCATCGCTTTCCATTTGTGTTGTAGTGGGGCAGAGGAATTACTGATTGCAAACCTCATACCTCTGCTGTGAGGTCTCCCTTGGGACTGAAAGATTCGGCTGTGGGTTTAGATCCTGGAAGAAAAAACATCCAAATGACTTTTCTTTCTGCTGTTCCTATTGAAACGAAACTCCTTGCTGTAATGCCGCTGCAGTGGTTCTTTATGCTAGTAATAAATCAGACCATCTCAGCATCGTTTTTGCTGGCCACAACCAGTGATTCATGTTAGAAAAGCAATTCTTGTGTCAGTGGCTGTGAAGGATGCTGACATTCCCAAACAGGAGCACAGAGGCAGCCCCAGCCCTGTGCTGAGCCCCCAGCTCCATGCCTGGCCACGCACAGCCCCGGCGTTTTGCAGGGCAGGTCGTAGAGGCAGTTAGCAGCCCTGACTGCTGCTGGCACCCGACCAGGCCATCAGCAGCAAGATTTCTTTTCCCTCATTTCAGGCACTGCCTTCAGCAAAGCCAGGAGGAAGGCACGGCTGCTTGTGAGCAGGAGGGCACCCGGGCAAAGGAGGCACTCGGGTGGTAGGAAGCGGCGATTAAAATCTCAGCCGTGCTTTTTGGGGCTGTTCTGGGGAGCCCAGGGAAGTTCCCCATATCTATGTGAGGTGCTGGATGTGTTCGGGAAGGGCGGTGACTGCTGCTGGGCACAGCTGCTGCGAATTGCTGATCAGCCTGCACTCAGAACCTGCAATTCAGAAATACGCACCGCAGGAACTCTTACACAACG
Source organism: Aythya marila (assembly GCF_965140915.1). Classification (NCBI taxonomy): domain Eukaryota; kingdom Metazoa; phylum Chordata; class Aves; order Anseriformes; family Anatidae; genus Aythya; species Aythya marila. The sequence continues at coordinate 1,880,774 of NC_139065.1, forward strand.
GGGAAAAAAGAAGGCAAAGTCGGATGTGAGTTGTTATCCCCAGGGACCAAAACCACCGATGAGCTCGGATGTTCTGAATCCGGCCATCCTTCCCCTCCCTGATCCACATCCTGCAGCTTCCAGCAGCGGTGGCAGCTGTGCCGGGTGCTTTACCACTACCCCGGCACTCTCCTTCCCCCGGCCGTCAGCACGCGGCCGCAGCTCGGTGACAGATTCCTTTCCACCCTGTAACACGTCTCCGGAGAGCTCTCTGCTGAGCGTGCAATCTCCCTGGAGTCTCATTGGCAAAAATGGAGATTTCTCAAATGAGAACTGAGCCCAGGTGACGTTGCAGAGAGAAAACAAGGAGGGATTGACTCGGAAATCACGCTAGACACACACGTCCTCATCCTTCCACCGTTCTGAAGTTGGAAGTTGTCCCAAAAGGCAGAGAATCCTTCTGGTGCCCGGTCACAGAAGGTCGTTGCTGCCCAGAACAGGAAACAATGTTCAGATCTCCATGAGCACAGCGAGACAGTTTTGAAGGTTGTCAGGTTGTTTTTTTTTTGTCCTTTCTTTCTTGAGGTCTTAGCCACCAACTGAACCTTTTCTAAGTCCTCTCCCCACATGCTCCACAGTGGAAACAAAAGCTCTCCAAGGCACTAGGAAAGTGATATCTTCTGCAGTGCTTCCCAGCCTGAGGTCCTGCTCCTTCCTTTGGCCACCTGGGTGCAAGGGACTGGGGCCAGGCACGGCTCTGCAAGTGAGGGTAGCTGCTCGCTGTGGGCACTGCCCCATGGCACTGCCACTGCTGGCAGCCCCAAGACAGGGAAAACCCCAAATTGTGCAGCTCAGGTGTAGTCCAGAATGAGTTGAGCTTTAGTGTCAGTGTCTTGGAGCAGTGCAAAGGCAAGAGGGAAGAGTGTGAGTGTGTGTGAGACACCCTGGGCTCACCAACACGGGGCAGTGGGGATGCGAGGAGAGGCGCTGCGTAGTGCAGCACGCCGTGCGCGTTCCTGCTCCGCGCCCATCCAGCTCGGCATTTATCACGGTAATTACGGCGTGTGGCTCCGCGTAAGCACTTGTCCTTGAAGGGCATTCTTGCTGCTGATTCCTTGGTTTGTTTGTGCCGGGACGAGACATGAGTGATGACTCTGGGAGGGAAGCAGCCTTCCCTGAGACAGCCGGGGAAGCCAGAGGCATGCGTTACCAAGGTGCTCCGCGCTGCCTTCTGTTTCATTATTATTTCTGTGTATGTTCATCTTGCATCTGATTTTTGTCTGTGGAGTGTTTTGTTCTCCGAGGTCACCAGTGTCAGCAGTGCAAGCCTGCTTTTTCAGGCTTTAGACCTTGCTCAGATACCTCCTGAGCAAATGCTTCGCATCAGGAAGCTCCCTCAATTCTACCAATAAAAGGTTTATTATTAATAGCAATGTTTGGGCTGCAGCAGCCTGCAGAGACCCCTCACGCCAGCCAGCATCATCCCAGGCCATGCCCTCATGAGAGCAGTGCCTGAGCTGATGGAAAAAGCAAGAGGTGGGTCCTGGAAAGACCTTGGGAAGGATGGAAGGTCAGTTCGCACATTCCTCTCAGGCTGTGTCCACTCTGAGAAAGTTAAAAGCTGATGGAGGTCAGTCTGGCTCAGTTAAATGCAGAGATCCCTCTGTCTGTTATGGGTCTATCTGTCTTAGGAGCTATTCTGCACGTCGCTCAGAGGCAGAGCAAGGAAATAACTGTGTTACTCTGAGGGTGAAAATAATTCTCGGTTGTACAAGGAGCACTTTGGAATCCTTTGGAAATGACGGAGAGGGAGCAATTCATGGTATTGCATTAGCAGAAGGTTTTCAGTGATTTCTTTCTGAGGTGAGGCATCTGAACTAAGTAGTTATTGCTTTCCCTTAAACAAAGCTGCTGGGGCTCCAGGAGCATGCTACGGAGGTAGCAAAACAAGTGCTGTAGTGGTGACAAAATGGGCCCTGCACTTGCTGCACTGCAGGCAGGGAGCAGAAGGGTGATGCTGCGCTCTTAGCTGAGCCCAGGCTCCAGAAAGGAAAAATGTGCAGTCTCTTCATGGGCCACAGGACCAATTCCCTTTCCACTTATGGCGATGCAAATGAGTAGCAGTCTCTGCGCGGAAAACAGTAACACCAATGTGAAAGAAAATAAAAAAAAAAATCTGCTGCAGGCAGGTTTGCAGAGCTGGGAACAGCTCTCGGAGCACTGCCAGGAAGGACAGTGCAGGAACAAGCCTTGGTGTGGGGAGAATCAATTGCTTCGACCTCCTGAAGCACTGTGTTTCCTGGTCAGTGCCGCACTGCCACGGCTCGAGGCAGTGTTTGCACCCAGGTGTGATCATGGGGGGGCATTGCTCTGGAAGATGTCTGGAGAAGGGGCAGCGAAGGAGATAAACCAGGGTTTTACAGAAGGTTGAACTCAAAACAAGGAGAGGATTAAGTTTTTACGCAAGCTGCTTGGGCAGCAGCTGCCTGATCTGTGCATGCAGCTGGGTATAAAACCGGGAGGCTGGGCGTGCAGATGTGCAGTTGGCCTGCAGAAGTCAGCGCGCATGTAAATTTGCTGGCTGTGTAACTATTCGTTCTCTAAAACCAGGTCTTTGGCAGGGCTTGAGGTCAAGATGTTTTGCAATAAAGCGTTGGTAACTGCTTCAGCTGAACTCCGCTTTAAACGCTACCAATAGAAGTTATTGTGGGCTGTGCACCAGAGAACTGGTACGGTTTATGCAAATATCTAACGTTGCAAATGGAGCTCCGCTACTGAATGCACAAATTAGTCTTAAAATTAGCAAATTAGCCACTTAGTTTCTACTTGTATACATTCGAGCATACCCTATAGTCATTAATCAGGGAAAATCCTCATTGAAGCCACTCTTGGAGCCGCGTGGCTAGCCTTTCACCCCCAGCAGCGCTCTTGCAAAAGAGCAAAATTAGCAGATAAATGCTTCCCCTCTTCCGTCCCTGAATCTTCTGCCAGCAGAAATGTCAACACAACATGCAAAATTATTCAGAAAACACTTGTTCCTACTGCAGCTGTACGTCCTGTTGTCAGTGCCACATCCCAGGCTCACACCTATGGATGTCCAACAGACCACTGTAGCTTGAAATCAAAATTAATTGAACCTTGTTTACCATTTTGAATTAGTGAGCTAATGAATATCATACCTCTGAGGCATCCATCTTGGTCACTTACTTGTGTCTCACAGCTGTTGTTTTTCTCTAGATTAGATTTGCTCCCATTTTTATGAAGACGTCTACAAAGTAATAAGCCCTACACTTATCTGACTCAAAATTATAAAAAATTTTATTAGCTTCCAAGGAATTGGGTTTTCTACTTTTTACTTGGCAATAAAAGTTGATTTGTTCTATAGCTGCCTGATAGAATAGTTGGGTGCTGGCTATTACTTAAATCTAATGACTCTTCTTAAAAGACATTAAGGTTGTCTCCTGTGAGCAAACATACCGGGCTTGTGAAATTACATACTGATTACTCTGTTATAAATGTGGTCACACCTCTGCTATTAAATCGTACCTGCGTAAACAATTCCAGCAGACAGACACACGGCTCTGCAGTTATTTATACCCGCTTTATTAAGGTTATTTTTTCAGCAATAGCGCTGCTTTTAAATCTGCCGGGGTTTATTTAGTACCGAGCGACACAGAAATCAGTATGTCATGTGGAAGCATCACTTTCACCCCTCGGTCTCTAGCCACCTGACTTTATTTAGTGCTGTGGGTGATAACAGAGAGCAGAGACACGCGAGGTAGCAGTCTGTCTTCCCAGATGCCTTTCAGCCGCTGCTGTTTCCAGCGGTGCACGCTTTCCCAGCTGGCTGGGAGCAGCACGGGCACACACCTTGCTGTCAGACACCCACCTTGCTGCTGGGCACCCACCTTCCTTCTCGCCCCGCAGCATCCCTGCTGTGTGCCGAGCACAGGGAGCTGTGGAGGGGACCAAAGCGGGCTGCCCTTACGCACAGCCTGCCCTTACACACAGCCTGCCAGAGCGTGGCTCCATCTTTTCCAGATGAGCACCCACCTCCAGCAGGCTCAGATGAAGCTCTGCCACCAGCCCTACGAAGGGGCAGTGCCTTGGCCAGGCCTGGAGCCCGGGTGCCCCCCAGGCAGCGCGCTCGCGTTGCCTGGTGCCTGTTGCCACGCTACCGGCGAGCCCAGCGCCGTGCGTCACGCTGGTGCTGCGCCGAGGAAAACTGCCTGGATTTGGAGCAAATGGGCTGGTTTGAACAGCACAAAGGGAGCCAGAGCGAGAAGCGCAGGAGGAAATTCACTCCTGGTGCTTCCCAGACCCTGGGAGCAGGAGGGGAGGAGCGGAGCGCTGTGTCAGGGATGTGCTTAACTGTGGATGTGACCTTGCTGTGCTTCATCTTTCCCTTTGAGCTCCCCAATAAATCAGACACTTAATCTCTGCTTATTGCTTATTTATGACTTCATTTTGCTGGCGGTGCCAGGGATGTGCAGGTTTTGGGGGGGCTCTGCTGCCCCTTGCAGTTGCATGTAGCTCAGCTGCTGAGCACACGTGTGTCTGCGCGGCTCCGCACCACCCTGAGTATCCGCAGGAGCAGTAAATGATAACAGAAAGGCCCCGCTGGGGACCTGCGGGCTCGGGCAGCAAATGTTACTCAGCCATCTGCTCAAACCAGTTGAACTCCTGTCCTTTCGTGCATTTTTGAGCAGACTTCACGCCCTGGCAGGCAGCTGGTGCTGACAGCACGCTCCCCGCGGCCCCCGCGGCTGCACAGCGGCTGCAGACCCGTTCCCGAGGGCACTTTGCCCTCTGTGATCCGTGCGTCGGGCTGTGTCCTTGGCGTGGCTGCATCCAGCTCCTCCAGCCCCCTGGATGTGAGCTGCCCCATCCTGCGGGGTCGGCGGAGAGCAGCGAGGTGCTGCGGCTGTGTTGGGATGCTCGTGGTGGCTGTGGGCACTCTTGCAGCCCAGTCAAGCAATTAAACTGGGACGCTGTAGAAGTCCCAGAACGGTTCCTTTTTACCCAGGGCTCTAAATAGGCACGAGCCCCCCTAATGCCTCAGCATCTCTTGGTGGAGTCAGGGCCGAATGCTGTGTGTATGAGCAGCACTTTGCTCCCCCAGCAGCCGAGCTGTGTGCTGCTGGCGTGGCCGTGTGCGAAGTGACAACCTCGGCAAGCTCAGGCTCCAGTTTTGACTTTCAGAGTGCAGTTTGTCCAGACAGGAATTAATTCCAGCAGTCCTCTGCCTGCCTCCAGTGTGGGAGAGCAGACTAGATGATTGCAGTGGTACTTTCTGGCTTTAAAATCTATGACTTTCTCGGTTCCCTTTATGCTGGATGTAAAGCTGATGAAGCGCTGCGGGATGCACGGACCTGTGGATAACTGCTGGGTGGGAGCAGATGGAGGCAGGCTCTGTGCCGCTGTCTGCGTTGCTGTAGCTCAGGGTAGGAATACACGTGTCCTCGTATTGATTTTCTGTCCCAACCGTTTCATCTGGAGTTCACAGCACTGCCTAAAATATATATCTAGAGTCTTGCATGCTTCCTAAAGAGGAGAAAATACAAATCACCCCTACGCAGCTCCCTGACTCACAGCCAGCGTAAGAGCCAGCCCTCGGTCTGTGATGAAGGACTCTCTGTGATGGTGTCACCAAGCAGGCTGGCCACGAGCCCTCCCAGCCTCAGCAGCACATCTGCTGGCACAGCTCTGCCCCCCGATGCTGGGCTCTGCCCCCCCGGTCCTGTGCCCACCGCCCCTGCCTGGCCCTGCCGCCGGCTGTGGGGCTGGTGGGAGCCACTCCTGCGGCGTTACCAGCACCAGGTCAGCCAAGGTGCTTTCTTCCCTGAACCCCTTTGGGATTTAGCATGAGCAGTGGAGCAGACAAGCTACATGTGGTGAAGGAGCCAGGCTTGCTGGCCCTGGGCGAGCACAACGTGACCAAGCTGTGGGTCAGGCACCAAAGGACGGTGCCTGCGCTGCTGGCCGAGGGACACCAGCCCCACACCACCTCCAGCCCCAGCAGCGTGCCCTGGGCTCCAGCTGGGGATGGGAAGGGTGGGCAGGAGTGTCCAGAGAGGCTGAAGCACCTCCAGGTTCTGGTACGAGAGCGTGAACATCTTTGCTGGGGGTGTTCTCCTTTGCCGTGGTTGGGAAGGAAACGGGACGGGGCCCACTTGGGCTGGGCACTGTGGGGGTCTCTGGTGGTTGCTGCGCACTTGTGCTAGTACAGTGCTCAAATCTCCTCTTCACCTACATGCCTAGCCTCCTTTTTGGCACCATGCTTACCATAAAACCTGTTTTAAAGAGCAAAGGTGAGGTGGCGTCAGCAGAGCGCCCATCGGGGGGCTTCCCAGGGGCTGCTCCTTGCGTGGGAGATTATCCGAGGGCTGCAGGAGCAACCCACAAAAGTGTGAGAAACCAAGCTTCCATTTAAATCCTAAAGCATCACTCTTATGATCATTATTATTTCAAACTCCCTCAGCTTTTCCTGGACTCATTTCCATCCAGAATAATGAGGGCCATATTAGCAGAAGGTGATTTAATTGCAAGAACTTCTGCGAAGCGGGGGGTCTCGTTTTCTTTAATGCAGAGCGCTAGCAATTCCCTACATGCTTATGTTCATTTTAAGAATCAATAAAGCACAAACATGTCTAATTACCCTAAAATATTTTGCAAAATCAGAAGTCAGATTAGATTTTGCTTAAGCATCAAATAGAAATTTTAATGTCCACCAGAACTGATATGTTACCCACGGGTGCTAAGATTTTCGCTTACATGCTTGATCATACATTATAATGAAGGTTTGTAATAACATTAAAATCTTCTTTACTACATTTTCTGTATAATTTACTTCTCCCCTCTCTCTGTACCATAGAGATTCAAATATAATTACTTGGAAAAAATAATGCACAGCTGCTTTTCTTGTCCTGTATTCTGAATGTACTTGCTGATGAATGTCAGCCTGAAATATTGTGACTATTTCATTAAGGGCTTACCGAAGACACCTTAGCTGTGCTGTAATTCTCCCATAACGGGGGAGAATCGCACGCCTGGTCTGCTGTTTTGTGCAGGGAGGGTGGCTCTCCCCATCCTGCCCCCTGTGCAGTCCCAGCTCTGGGTGTGGGGACAGCACAGCCTTGGGCATGCAGAGTCCCCTCGCCCGTGCAACCTGTGTTGCTTTCCTTTGGATGCTCTGCCTGCTCCTGCCTGACATTATTAATCAGAGAGCCATATGGCTCCGCTCAGCGCCTGTGATCCCTTTGGTGTCCCTGTATATGGCAGGCGACATGAAAATGCTAATTATTTAAATTCGATACCCTTGTTGATAGAGGACCGGTGATATTGGTTTAACCCTTCCTCAGGGATCTTCCTTCCAGGAGCCTCCAGCGGGCCTAGGAGCGGGCTGGGGCTGGAGAAAACGGAGGGCTTGGGTTTTGTGTGCCAAAATGGTTCAAGTAAAGCAGAAAAGGTAGCAAATAGGAAGGGAAAGAAGATAGACTAGGAGCTTTCACACTCAAATCTGACCCCTCCTACCCCACGAAATAGCAGCAGTTTGGGACCAGGATGGAGATGGGGATCCAGAGAGCCCAGCACAGCGCCTCGGGCTGGAGCCAGGCCTGCAAGCACAAAACCTTCTCTAGCGCAAGGTGGAAAACGTTGGCAAGTGGTTTCCTCCATCCCTGCCTGCTCTTCTCCCCACAGGCAGCTGTCCCTGCTGTTGGGTCTGAAGCTTCTTAAGCATCACAGAGAGCAGACTCACAAGCTGTTTTTTCCAAACAGTGCAAATGAGCCATGAACACCGCTAATCCTGAGGTCGTTTTTATCCTGCACACAAATAATGAGAAGCTGAAGAAGTCACCAAATGGCTCCATGGACACTTGCTTCCAGCCAAGACTGGAATCTGCTGCAGTCGTGTGAATTTATGGGGTAGCTCAGTTCACCACTAAAATTTTTATGAGTCGGTATCTTCTGGAAAAGTAATGGGGAAATGAAGCCCAAGAGGCCCAGAGCCTCGTCCTGCTGCAGCCAGAGGAGCTGGGACCTGCAGGGATGTAGCTGAGGAGTGGCCAGCAGGGACAGAAAACAGGAAAGTGCCTCCTGATGGATGCAACCAGCACAGACTTGTGTTTCAGGGTGCTTCGTTAATGCTGCCAAGTTACCTGAGTGTGAGTCAAATTTGTCACGCTGCTATTAGTCTTGGGGAGCAGAAGGTCGTGATTCACGTCTCCTGGATTTTTCCTCTGAATAAGATTAGTGCAGCCCAATTATCACCTAATGAGTTGTAAGCAGCTCTTCCAGCCTGATGCACAAGCCCATAAACTTTCAGGGCTAAAGCTGCAGCCACAAGTGTTTTCTGTCATCACCCTCAGCATCATTCCCAGAAGGAAAATAGAAGCAGTCACGTCCAGGGAGCCTTTGCCTTGCTGTCCTTAGGACTCACCCAGCCCTGAGATAACTGGCTGGCGAGATAACCAAATGTTGTGCTGGGTTTCTGTAAGGCGCGGGTGACCCTCATTTCCACATGTCTCCATCCCCTTAATTGCTTCGTTCTCCTCCAACCTCTGAGCTTGTTAAGCCCAGTGGTTTTGCTCTGCACATCACAAGCTGTTCCTGTTCTTGAAAAGATTCAGTTAAATGCCTTTTGCTGCTTTTGTATTGGAAATTTATGCAAAATTTATAAACAAAAAAGTCCTGAACAGAAATCTCACTTTTTTTTTTTTTTTTCTTCTAAAAATATTCAGAGCAGGACTTGTGGAACATCAGGAATAATGACTCAATCCAGCTAAATTTTCAACAGTAAGGAGAAAAAAAGAACCTCTTGAGAACGGCACGATGAGAAATGACTACATTACATATAAAAAAGAAAAAGAGTGTGTAAAACTTCCTAACTTATTAAATTTCCTGCCACGGGCCTATTAAATGGGGTGGAAAGGAGCCACAGAGCCCTCCTCCTCCTCCTGCTGCCCAGCCCCACGGTGGGGATGTGACGGGGACTGCGTGTCCCTGCCACGGGGCCTCATTCTGCACCCATCACAGATCAGAGCCCAAGGGGAGAAGTGCAGGAAGGGAAACTTGGAGGAAAACTCCCCTTTGTTGCAGGGCCAGTGCCCGGAGCACCGAGCCACGCAGCAACCGGCCGGGGGAGCGAAGTTTCTCTGCTCGGCTGCTGAGTGCTGGGCTTGGCACCACGAGCTGTGCATCGCATGCTCACTCCGTGCTCAGGGCTTCTTGGTGCAGGCTCAGGTAAAGCAGAGGGTGCCTTTGCATTGCTCAGAGCACCCCACGTCCATCACACCGAAGAGAAGCGCAGCTAGCTGTCATTTCCAAGGAAAGGAAAGCCTGGAGAATTGGTGCACTAGGAACACTTAATTCTGGATTTGTTTTCTTTATTTTTTTTGCTTTAAATTTTTGTTGGCATTTACTACCTTGGCCAAGATCAGGACTTATTTCTAAGCCTGCCCATCGCTGAAGATCCCCTGCTCCATCCCGGTGTGCATGGTGCAGAAGCACGGTGAGGGCACCAGGAGAGGATGCAGCCACAGCCGGCGGAGCAGCCATGCTGGGGGCTGAATGCCAACACACCTGAGAACCACGTCTGGACACTGAGCGTGCCAGGAGTGGCACCGTGGGGCCAGGCCAGGAGCTTCCCTGCACAGAGCAGGCTTTGCCCAGCTCTGTTTGCCATTCTCCTGCAAAACAGGCTGCCTTGTCAATATTCCCAGCAGGTGCCACGCGCAGGATACGGCAGGTTATTTATAGCCAGTTCATTTTCATTTTCCTCCTAGCAGGGATGAGATCCTACACAAAGATTTGGCTCCTCGGGGAATCTGTCTCATTTCCACCCCAGGAGAGCTCGGCGCCTCCCGCCAGCGAGCGCCTTACGGAGACGTGAGCTGGCAGCGGCCCGGGGCTCACGGCCCACTGAGGGTTTGTGCTGCTGCCGCTCCTGCAGCTCCTCTCCAGCTCCCATCACTGCACACACCACGCTCCAGTGCCACCCGATGTGTTGTGGTGGCACCACTCGTGTCCCTGTAGCCGCTCGCTGCAGCACAGCACCCGGCGAGCATCCTGAAAGGTGCTCTGTGAGGATTTGGGGTTTCTTCACCTTTTAGTGGCTGGCATGAAGCCACCCAGGCTATTCACTGAGCATCTCTGGCCACCTCTCTCCTGGCCAAGGGCTGCTGCAGCCAGCAGTGATGCCTGAAGGAAAAGGGACCCAACTTTCTGCTGCCCGACCACAGCAGCGGCACCAGTGTGCCCAGAGCCCCCAGCACCTCCACCAGTGGTTCCTCTGCGGTTACTGTTAATCTGTTAATTGAGTGCATTATTTACTGAAAATATGGCAGTAATGGCTTATTAATGATATGTAATGTCTCAATGGCAAATTATTTTATAGCCTGTAACACGGGGGAGATGTTCTTCAACCATTTTAGAGGTCTGATTCCAGTTTTTATCCCAAGGTTTAGGTTGTAAAGGGCTGATGCTAAAACAGGCAAAGCATGCAAAAATGGGAGCAGGATTGCAGAAAAGCCAGTTAAATCCTTCATAAGTAAAAGACTGACTGCAAAATCAAATGTCAGCAATCAATTAGATGTTCTTTGAAAACCTGGGCCCTCGCAGTGACAGGGGGGTGATGCTCTCCCGTCTGCCCTCCCCACAACCTCCTCGACCACAAGGGCTGGGCCCAATCCTGCAAAGCCCCTGGGCAGGGGCAGAGCCAGCTGCAGGATCAAGCCCCAGCTTCGTGGACCAGCCTGGCCCCAGCTCCAAGTTTGCTGGGCGAAGTTTTTTTTGCTTGGAGCCCCTCAAATATCAGGGATCTCAGCCCTCAGCCTGAGCGCTGCCCTGAACGGCTCCACCTGTAGCACAGCAGGGGGTTCAGGGGCTGTGGGACTTTTCCCTTTACAGTAAAGCATTGCCTGGGACCAGATTTTTAAACTTCAGAAGATGCAGACAGGCACCTAATGGAGTTTTCAGAAGTCCCTGACTCTCATTGATTTCGTGCCTATCTGCACCTTTCAGGGCTTAAACATTTCGGAATCTGGCTTCAGGATCTCTGTTGCAGCATATTTTGCCAGGGCTTTTATTCAAGTTGTTGGGCCAAATCCTCAGATAACATAAATCACTGACACAAGTGGAACTATGCTGATTTGCACCAGTCATGGACTTTAAATTAAAATTTAATTGAAAACTTAAACTGCCATTAATTTTCAATGAATGGCTTTTGCAAGAATGCAGCCAGATCTCCACCGGTTCGGTCTCCTGTGCGGCGGGCTCTAACAAAGGAATAGAGGGATGCTTATTACAACAACCATGTCTGGTGTACTCTGATCCCCTGTCTTTACCTTTCCCTTCAGCAACTGTCTGCTGGCATATTCTGTGTGATCCTTTATATCGGGAGATCAGTTATTTCCATGCAAATCTCATTAGTTATCTTCATCCTCTCCTACAGTGTAATTGACTTTCTGGGACCTTGGCTGTATCATGACTTCCCCAGCTGGCTTTCTATTATGTTGCATCTTCTATTAAATGTTGCCCTAGAAATGAAAGCAAAAAGCTATAATTTATAAGATATGTGGTGTGTGTGCTTGCGTATGCCTGGATGAAGACACACACACACGAATATGTTTGTATATGCCAGTGTATTTGTTTTGATACTGTAATGAATTGCTGTTGACCTTGGGCAAGGACTTCTCACTGCTTGTAGCAGGTAAATATTTTGCTTGGATTTCTTTTGGAAGTAGCTTGCAATTCTGAAGAATTCCCGAGTACAAGTAACATAACGTCTGCACCTGCTTGCCAGGCTGACTCACTGTACAAATTGGGTTGTGTCTGGAACTCGTAGTACGGTACGGGATACTTTTATTCTATAGGCATATGATTTCCTGACTTTTGAAACCGAAGCAGAATCACGTAATACAACATCCCCACACACTAAACAATAGCAGAATACTGAGTGTCATTATTAATTGGTTTTGATTTAAAGCAGCTGCCAAAGGAGAAGCAAGAGTCAATAAACTGAGTGCCAGCAGCAACACCTGGTGATGGTCACAGAGAGCCTTGGGGGTCATCAGTCTGCAGCAGCTCTGCTGAGGTCTACACTGGTTTGGACTGCAAAAAAAGTAAGTTTTGGGGTCATAAGTCTTTAAAGAACAATTTATGTTGAATCCATATTTGTACTGAAAGTATGATAAGATTTATTTGTGGTTCTAAGGTCTTCCAAAGTTGTTGCATCTGTGTCTATGCATGCTTTGCATTTCTGTGCTGAGAGCATACTTGTGAGCCAGTTTGCTAGCAGGAGCATTAATGGTAACAGGGATTATTTTTTGTGAGGACAGTTTGCAAGTGATTACACAGGTGGCTATCCTCACTGAGTCTCAAGGAATTACTCCTCTAGGTAAAGTTTACCTAGGCAAGTGAGAAAATACACTCCTAGGGAGCAGGATCATCCAAAAGGGAAGAGGAACGTGCCATGCAATAGAAGCGTTTCCTGTTTAAAACACAGAGATTGAGCAGCTGAGCAAGTGTACGTAAATTATAGAAGAGAATTGCGAACTGAGATAATTTAAAAACCAAAGTCATTGCTGGAGGAAAGCTCTGGTTGTTAGCAGGCAGCCTCTGAAGAGAAAGCTTCAGGGCTCAAACTGCTCGCTGCCGTCCTGCCAGCAGCGTCCCCGCACCCTGGTGCCTGCCTCTCGCTGCCCCTCTGCAGCGCAGCTCTCTGGAGCATAAAGGCACACGGAGCGCAGGATGATTGATGTAACAAATGATCTAATTTCCCGATCGGTTAATCCCAAATTAAAATCCTTGTGGTAAAATTTAGGCCTTTGCATAGTATGAAGCCGTGCTCTAAAGAGGAGCCCTTCATTATAATGAACTGACTCCCATTAGCAGGGGAAGTCAGCACACAGCACCCCTCATTAAGCACTACCACTGCTCCTGCAAATGAAGAAAAATGCTTTAGCCGGCGTGTAACCGGACAGGGGAGGGGAAGCACAGCAAGGGCAACGAAGCTGGGATGGTTTCAGAGCGGTGCAGTTCATTGCAGCGGCACCCAGCAACCACGCTGATGAGGCTTTAAAATAACACAGATAAATCCGAGCTGAAATTTTCCTAGACAGGAAGGATTTCTCACCCTCAAAGTCTGTGCAGGACTAAGTTGGTGTGAGCTGCCAAGGATGGGTGGATGTTGAGAGGCAGAGGTCACGGGGCAGAGCTCCGAGATGGGGCTGGGGCTGCCTGTTTTGGGGGGTCAGCACGTACAGGGAGGTGAGGATCCCGTATTGGCTTGTAAATGTAAATGCTGAATTATTTAATTACGAACAACATGTTGATTTGCCTGGAATGGTTTCCCAACAGCTGCCTTTACAAACAGCGTTCTTGGTCTCTGCCCTACAGTTCTGTCAGTGGTTTCGGGCCAGGGAGGCAGGATTTAGGATGATCTTGAGATGATGTGTTTGTGGGCAGCCAGGCTGCGGTGTGAAGGCAGCTGGCAGTGTCCTGGTAGAGGCTCGGTGCAAGCCTGGTCAAATCCTGTCAGGTGGGCTGTGCCGCCAGGGATCGTCACCTCGATTTGTATTAAATGCAGAGTAATCAAACGTAATAATACCTCTAGAAAATGGCATCTCGCAAACTGTTTTAAACAGGTTTCCTTTGGGCTCATTGTCATGCTCTGCCAATATTAGGGTCAGCACTTTGAAGCCAGGCAGCAGCGGGGTTTGCTGGCCTTTTGGGCTCCTTTCGGGCTGCTCTGCTTCTCCCCAGCTTCAGCATCATTTCCAGAGGAACTGCAGGGATCGTCCCCACCACCAAGTGCGTGAGGCTTCAGCCCCTGCACCCAGCAAATGCTCAAGCACAGGAATTATTTCTGTCTTCCAGCTCAAGCTGGCTTGTCCGTGCAATCTGTTCTCTGCTGGTACCCACTCCAGGAGACAGCTTTAGGATCTTCATCATCAGAGACAAACTGTGCCGAAGTATAGCTGAGAGAGATAAAATGCAGTTGTCTCTCTCTTTGATCATCTTAAAGGGACTGAACTCTGTTTATAAACTGCCACTCACTTCTCTGTGCTGCTTGAAAAATCCTGATAAAATGCCTGGAGGTGCTACCAGAGAGATGATGAATGCAGGAAGCCAGTAGTTTGACTGCTTTTAATGCAGGGGATGAATTAGGACCCGGTGAATTAATGCCTATTTCTGCGGGTAAAAAAAAAAATAAATAAATAGAAAAGTAGAGAATGAGAAAGTATCTTTGTGCTCAACAGCATGTTACGAGTGTTAGTTGCCTGTGTTTCAGCATGGCCTGGGTGCTCTGTCCAGGCTGCCTGGCCCAAGTGAAGGCTTGTCCTTGCTCCAGGCTCCTGTCGTGTCTCTGCAGCCCCCAGCTGCGTGGGACATCCCATCCAGCCCTGCTCTGCTCCTGCCTGGCAAAATGCAGCATCGAGGGGACTGGTCCCAGCTTACGGGTCCTCCTGCCCTTCGTCACAGAGCCTGGAAGCCCTCTGTGCTGCAGCACTCAGGCTTGTTCTTCCTCTTTTAGATTCACCAAGGCGTTTCAGCTGTATTTCTAGCGATTTGACTGTCGGTTTTAATAAACAGATTAAACAAACAGGCATGTGCCAGCCACCCTTAGAGCCTATCACTTGCTCACACAGTTGGCAGATTTAAATACTGGGTGATGAATTCAAGTAAAGCCTTTCTGCTGATTTGTTAATCACAGTTGTTCCTGAAGTAGCGGGGCTGGAGCAGCAGGGCAATGAGAGGGCTCCGGCAGGCTCCTCGGCCTCATTAGCTGCAATCAATAAAGCAAATCACCCCTGGGGATGGATCTCTGTTCCCCGGGCAGACCGGGGCTGGCTGTGCTGGTGCTTGTGGCAGGAGGAGCAGGGAGCCCCTTGGGCTGGGGCTGGGGAGGGAGAAGGGGCTGGGGTCACAGCCAGGATGCCAAGACTGCATGGGAACTGCTAGGGACTTAAGGGCTGAGGCCTGTCCAGCTCATTCTGCATAATCTCGGGCAGTTAAAAGGCAGCAAACACGCATTCTGTAAGCTCATGGTGAATATTTGAGGACTGGGAGAACAGCACTTCTGCTCACCCAGCGGTCGCTGTGCCTCTTCCTCGTAAGACTAGCGGCTTGTTTGCTTCTGGAACAAAACAAGCCTCAAATTTCTTATTTGTCTTCTGCAATAAATTCATAAATTGTAGTTCAAAATTTCTTTTGAATAATTTATAGAAAGCGCAAATCTCATTACGCAGCAATCCCCCATGTGTTAGGAAGCCACGTGCGGAGCAGAGGCTGAGGTGCGGCAGCGGTCACCGAGGCTCTCCTGGAGCCCATGTGAACCTTGTGGGGTGCTACAAATGTGGCCTTGTAGCCCCAGGCATGTTTCTCTTCTGATGTGTGAGTAAGAAGGCCAAAAGTTCCTGGAATTCCTGCAGTTGGCCTGAATACCTCACTTAATAAAATAAACGACCAGAGCCACAGATACACAACCTGTTGTTCTCTTGCAGCACAGTGGCTGCGGCATCTTTTGGGTGCCACATGTAGCCAGCTTAGAACACCCCCCGAGCTGGAGTTCAGCTTCCCCTTCAGACCCCTGATTTTGGCGATCCTCAGCACAAACATGAGGAAACCCCAATCCAAAGGCTTCCAGTGCGAGGTCTGTTCCCCAGCACCTGCACGCGCTCGTTCGGTGTGGATGGATCGTGCCGGGAAGTCAAGGGCAGGTCAATGGGCCCCCTGCCTCCGAGCGTGCCCATCACCTGCCTGCCCGCAGTCGTTAGCAAGGAGATCGTTACTGCCCTCTCCTCAGGCTTCCAATTCCTACCCAAACTGTCCAGTTATATTTAAATTGCTTTAAAGCCATTAGAGGTAATCAATTGGCAATAAAGATCCGCAGTTCTCAGCAATCAATGTGCTTGTCTGTCTGCAAAGTTTTCCCGTGCTGAGGAAGTTTCTCTGTGTCCGTGTGCGGGGTGGTGGCTCTCATTGTCATTGTCACCAGGCTCCGGACCCGAGACCCTGGTGAGAGGCTCTCTGCCCACTAGGTGGAGAAAACAGGTCTCTGAATCCCTGAGAGAGGAAAAAGAGGGGGAGAACTGGTTTACACATCCAGCAGGTAGGGATATGAGGGAAAAAAAATCAAATTGATCAAAAAATTAAATATTCATAGGACATTATTCATTAAGATTCATCTTGCCAAGTGGGTGAAATGAGGCAAGGGAAGAAATTAGCTTGCTTGAGAGTGTCAAAGTGATTATGTGATTAAATTGCAATTTATAATTTCTCCTTCAAAAATGTTACTCCTTGATTTGTGTTTCTGTCCCCTCTCCATTTTTCTTGAAGTCTCCCTTTATGCGTGTGTGATCAGTAAATGTGAAGGGCTTGTCCGAAATAAAAGCACTCCACTGTTGCTGCACATACAGGCGTGTGCGGGGCCAGCAGCCCCCGTTCAGGTGCCCACTTGCCGTGGGATTTGCTCTCCATGAAAGCTGCGGGTCCTGCACCCAGCTCCACCATCTCCTGTGCCCCTGGTGTCGCTCCTTGGTTTTTGTGCTCACCTCTGCAGCTGCAGAAGAGAAGCGAGCCCCCAGCCCCTCATCCTGCTCCATAGCAGAGCAAGGCTGGGTGCACAAGGAGATTTGGTGCAAGGAGGAATTGTTTCGGTGCCGGGAGCTGCAGCTCCTTCCATGCATGCAGAGCTCACCCCTTCGGCACGTGCCTGCCCGTGGCGGGCAGCCAGAGCAGGAGACAAACCTGCACTTCGTTCTCATCCAGACAGTTCAGCTGCTGCTTCTTGTTGTTGCTCCTAATCTAGAAAGGGAAGCAATTTCTTTTTTTGCTGCCCAATAAAGATTTAGTGGCGTACGCTGGTGGTTTGGAGGAAAAGCAAACAAACAAAACCGTATTAATTCCTGGCTTGTTTATGAACAGCGCAAGGCTTTCAGAGGTTAATTAGTTCAGGCAGGCTTTTCTTCAAGTGAATGAGCAGGCATGGTTTTACAGCTCTGTCACCCCGTTTATTTATTCACTTTCTGTTTTATTTGGAAATACACTTCTACAACAATAAATAAAATCAGCCGTGACAAGGCTTATGTGTGCACAAACATCCAGGCCTTGCCAAGGTGGTAACCTGCAGAGCCCTCACCGGGGCAGCGTCTGGGTGTAGTGGGGCAGGGAACAGGGGATGGACAGGACCAGCAGTAGGGCAGCATGGTCAGAAGGGGGTCTCCTGCACGGGGAAACCCCAAAATGTAGAGGCTGGTGGTGAGAAACTCTCCTCTCTGAGCCTCCTGCGTGGGCTCTGCTCAGCTCCGCTGCTGGCAGCTCATCTGTGCTCGCAGCTCCCCTGCTCTGATCGAACTGTCAGTGGCTGCTCTGCTCCAAAAAAAAGGAGTTACCCTTGGCTATTGTGCCATGCATCCAGCTCGTGATGGAACTAAACACTATAGTTTACTGTTTGTGGGGCAAATATTGGGATGAGAGCAGGAGTATGGAGCCAGAGAAGCTGCGGTGAGCAGAGCAGGAGGGAATGCACTGGGCTTCTAGGAGGGGCTGACCCCTGCAGGTGCTGTAGGGCTCCCAGCAGCTGCTTTTCCAAAAGAAAACAAGAAGGAAAGGGGTATGAAATATCAAATATTTCTGAGGGGCAGCTCGCTGTTGGCAGGAATGCCTCTGGCTCACGGGCCTGGCCGTTTCGCTGTCCCTTATTAATATCATTGCTCTTGTAATTGCTGTTGCTTTAATCATTACCCTGAGTCCCAAGAGCATCCCACATTTATTTCCAAGCCATCGAACTGCCAAACCCTGACAGAGGAATGCGTTTTTCTGAAGGAGTCCGTGCCCTAGTACAACAACACGTGGCACTGACCTTTCGCAATCGCAGTCATAAGAAAAACTATTAACTGCTAACCTAAAGGCTGTGTTCTTGGACTGGGAGGGTGACAGAGCTCTGCCTGGACCAACACAGCATAAAAACACAGGCTGGTGCCCTGCAGCCAAGGATACGGGCACGATCAGTGAGCAGGGACCTGGAAAGGAGGAGGAAATCCAGCAGTTCTGGGGGGGCTGGCATCACTTTTAGAAGCACAGTTGCAGAGGTGGCAGTGTCTTCTGCTGGGTTTCCCCTTCTCTTATTTTCTCTGATGCACACAGACAGCTGCAGTGTGAGGAAGGTGGCTGAGGAACAGCTTGGGCTGGGAGCACCAGGGATCAATGCCCTGTGTCATTTTGGGGACGGTGTATAGCTCCTGTATCCCTTGCAGCCCCTTCTCTTACCCCTGTGATGGTGGAGGAAAAAAGTCATTTCTGCCTACCAGAAACCTGAGGCCAAACACGGTTCTGACCATGGTGGGGCTGGGAGGCACCCTGGTGCCGACACGCAGCAACAGCATCCACAGCTGGAAGCGGAGGCACAGCAGAAAGAGGTGACAGGAGAGAGGGAGAGGAATGAGCCTGATATATTGCTGGGCAAAAGCAGAACGCTCCCCGAGTCCCCAGCACAGGAACCTAATGAGACCATCTAATAAAGCGTCGGTTCGGGCTGACAAAGTTAGAAGCAGAACAGTGGGAACAGAGCTCAAGGAAAACTCAGCCCGATTAAGCTGCTCTAAATCAGTTTACTTGGTTGTTTCTGCTTCACTTGCAAGACATTGTTATAATTACTTGGCATTGGCAAGCCATTACTCAAAGGTTCTAGGCCAGGGTAGCAGAAGACATGATTGTCTCATAAACCTAATGAGCCATATTGATTACCAGGGGATAAGGACCGAGCTATAAACAGCCCATATTCTTTATTTGTCTCGTTGTTAGATCTGTATTTGCAGCCTGGACCTGACAGTGAGTTATGCAGGGATGTGTGCCGTTACATTGCTTCTCAAATAATGTGAAGTTTAGCGTGTGCACTGCCTTCTCCTGCAACCAAAATCGATAATGGATGGAGAGTGAATTTAGACCCGGCTTTGATTGCTGTCTCCATTTAAGAAAATGCTGGTGGAAAGCACAGCCCAGTGCATTCACGAGCTATTGTTGGTGGCAGTTTAGGAGTTATAACGCTCATAAAGTAATCTTCAAAATGAAGGTCCATTACCAGTTTATAGGAAGGCAGCTCTGCCTGCCTCTGCCCATTAGGGGAGGAACTATTTGTGGTGTGAGCCAGAGCCACGTCCCTGCTTTGAAATTCGATGTCTGCTTTCGGGACCAAAATAAATCAGGAGAAAACTGGAATTGGTTCAGTTACTGAGATCAGCTAGATCTGTCTGAAGAGCACACGCCACGGTTGCACAGAGCAGCTTTGGCACCAAACCAGTCGCTTTGTTTCACGCTACCGGGCAGCTGCCTGGGCTGGGGCCTTCCAGTGCTCCCAGTGGGACAGTCCCAGTGCTCAGCAGGGCTCTGTGCCCCCAGATGGCCCTGCCTGGCACCCTCTGGGGATCAACCTCCGCTCCTCCATCACGCAGAGCTATTCCGGCATGGGCTATGCTGCCCCGTGCTGCCGATGATCCCACACGGGCGCAGAGCAATGAGAAATGGGTTTTCCGAGCGCAGGCAGGCGGCGCACCCATGTGTGTGATGTGCAGATCAGCCCCGTCCCTGCTGCCCCTCCACCGGCCTCTCGAGTGTTTTGCCGCCCATTTGGGGCTGGGGGAGCTTTTCCCCTTGCCCCCTGGCACTGGGGGTCCTGGGCTGGCACTGCGTGACACCTCTCAGGCCCCTGACGTGGTGCTGGTGCCATTCCCTGTGACAAAGAAGGGAGAAAAACGGGATTTCTCCAGCTTCTAGGGACACTGCAGTTGTATTTTATAGATAACAAGCAGTCAGCAGTGTTGCTTCTTGCAGGCAGGTTAATCCCCTAAACTTGAAATGTGTTTAATCTGGAAGTAGGTCTATTTGATCATACAAGGAGGGGAAAAAAAATAGGAGCCCCATGCAAATAGGAAATTATGCAAATTACTTTATATACTAGACTGATAAAGTTTGTGGTTACTATTTCAAATCACGTTTCCTGAATGCAAATTCTAATGTAATCCACTAAATGTGAGCAAGCCTGACTTGCATGACAATACCAGGCCAGCCCCCTCACTGCCTCGTGCTGTGGGGCTGAACCTTGGCTCCCCGCAGAAGCGTCGGGACATTTATCCAAACGGTCTCCGTGCCCCTTCCCAGCCTCCTTTCTTCTTGCTGAGCAAACTTTCATCAGAGAGATCACGAAGCCAAGCCTGGAGGGTAACTTTTATCCAACAAATAGAAAGGGTGAAGCCATCAAGACAGCAGCTTTCCATTTGTATTTCTCCCTTTTCCCATCCTGGATCACAGGCGGATGGAGAGAATGCCCTCTGGCTCCCATTATTATATTTTATTATAATATGCACACATTTGGGGCATTTTCCTTACCTGTCCTCCTCCTCCTCGCTGTGTCTGGGAGGGGGTGAGGTGGCATACTGTGTCACACAGACCACGGGCTGCCTTGGCAATGCCGTGAGATTCACCTGTGTGGACTTTATGGAAATTTGACCTCTGAGCTCCCTTTTGCATTGGTGTTTTTTCAGGAAGATCTTTTAGGTGGCTGCCGGCATAATTACGCATGCATGCTGGCAAGCCCTGGGACTTTCAGCACTGAATTAGCAAGGACTCGAGCAGGCTGGCCTGGAATTAATAGGGGTGGCCACACAAGTGTCCTCTCATTATCAAACTGAATGAGTCATTTTTTCAATGAACTATTATATGTTCTAGAGAAAGGGTTTCCTGTGGGTAATAAAAACTCAGCTGCATTTTCTCAGCAGATGTAATAAAATGAGAACTCAACCAAGTTCTGGAGCGGCATCCAGGCTGCCATCCATCACTTGCAAAGAGATTCGAGCTCCTGGTACATGGTGCATGGCAGAATTTGATGCTGCAGTTTGCTTCCCCACGAACCAGTGATTTCCTGAACCACGTGAAAAGGTTTGAGAGCCTGACTCCCTCTCACTGATTTAATGCGATTGTGACTTTGCTGAAGTGCAGGGTAATTTATGCTTTCTGGGAAAGGAATATTCACTTACCGAGAGTTTTAAACCTTATAGCTACCAGATTGAAACAGTCACCCCTTATCTTTCCCAGGTACTTCTCATGAGTACCTGTAGTGCATTAGCCCATTCCCTGTGTTGTCCATATTTTAACAAGGACTTGCCCTTACACTCCATCTCCTGCCCAGGCATCTTGTACAGCCATCCTGCTGCACCTCTGCTTCTCTGCCTGAGAAATGGAAGTAATCCTAGCCAGTCCCCGTATTAATTTTTTAAGATCTAAAACCGTAGATTAAGAAATATTCTTTAGTGCTTGACCCTGCTGCTTCCTTCTGCATCTGAGTTATTGAATGTGTTAGGGAGAAAACACCAGCCTTGGGTTTTACTGCTACTCAGGCTTTGTTTGGGTTTGTTTGTGTTCAGGAATGTTCTTTTTTTTCCCCCCCCTCCCGTCGCCTTTGTGAAAATAGCAAGTACCTGAGAGAGGGAAAACTAAACGTGTTCCTGGTGGCTGTGTGCTCTGTTGTTTATCTTGCATTTTGGTCTTTGTGGAGCGTGCACGTGAAATCTTCCTCGATTTCGCTCGCAGCGATGCCTGACAGCTCTGTGCACTGATCGTGCCGTGCTGTGCTACGCTCGCTGGGTCTCATTTCCGACCTGGAGGTGGCTGCCGACGTGCTGCTTGGCGGCACAGCCCTGGGCTGGGAGAGCTGCTGCTGCCAGGGAGCAGGGCTGGGTGCGCCAAGGGCAAGGCTGTAACATCTGCATGCACGGCGTCAGCAGCAGGTTGCAGCCCTGTGCAGGAGTGAGTGACATTTCCTGCCCCACGCAGCTTGTGCTGGGTGGTGTCAGTGCTTATTGAGGTGCCCGGCTCTGAGGCTCAGTTGGCAGAGGGACAGAGGGCACAGGTCCTGTGCAGCCCAGGGTGGTGATGTGTCCTCTGCAGGGACAGTTTGCTCCTCGGCACGCCACCTCCAGCACCGGTTGCCACAAAGCAGGCAGTTTTCAAGCACAAACTGCTGCACCGAGCTCTCCGGTACGGTACGTTTCCACCTGAGCTCATCTCCGGGGGAAGCAGCCTCTCCAGTTAATGGATCAGAGGTTTGATGAGAGCACAGCCAACGTGTGTGGATCAGAACATGAGGCCATGGTGTTAAAAAGCATCCGTCCTCTGCTGCGCATCCCTCACGCTGTGGCTTCCTCATGGTGCCGGGGAGGGCTCGTGGTGGGGTCGTGGGGCTGGGCTCCTGGCTCCACTGCTTCTCAGCCTGGTCCCACACACACTGCTGAGCCCCAACTGGGATTGCCCGTGGTCTGCCAGGGTGTCCTGGTGATGCACAGGGTTGGGATAGCAGCGGTGTGCAGCTGCCTGGGCTGGGGGCTGCGCTCCGAGGTCGGACAAAGAGCAGACTGTCTGTATTGGCAATTTGAGAACAAACTGCACTTGGACTCCTTCCCAGCGAGAGCAGAGCAAGTGAATGTCAAAGGTTCCTGAAAGCCAATAACCAGGGAAGCGTGTGCTCTCGGCCCTCCCTGCAGGCTGGGGGAGGAGAGGCAGAAATGTCAGATGAGCAGCTCTGATCTCGCTTCCCACACTCACCTCGCGCTAATCCCTAATTGCCTCTCACCCGCGTGAGCCCACGCTGCAGGACTGCCAGGCTGGGACAGCTTGTGCTGGCAGAGGTCTCGGTTTAAAAAAAAAGGAAAAAAATAAAATCCTGTGAAAATTCACTTCATGTTTTCTGCCTTGCTGAAGGGCTGAGAGCAGGAGGGGTCAGTCCCTGCTTTCCACCAGCGGAGCGGTGCCGGAGATGCCCGAGCTGTGCGCGGTGCTGGGTGCAGGGATGCTGAGCATGGTGCGTGGTTCTGGTGGGGCAGGGCTGGGGGATGAGGGGCCCTGGGGAGCCCCCACCTCACTGCCAGCCCCCATGGTCCAGCTGCTGAGTGGTGTAAGAGGGGGGGGGTGTGGTCAGAGGGCTTGGGGGGAGCAGGGCCTCCAGAAATCACACTTCTCGGCAGCCCCCGGTCTCTGAGAGCTGCGGTTTAATCGTGTATGAAATCACGCTGATCTCGTAGCTGCCTTCCATAAGTTATTTATAAGTGGAGTCCTAACACGGGCTGGGGCTGCTGTTATTCTTCCTGACTGGCCTCGTTGCCTGTGGCCTTTAAAACTCTCCTTTCCCACCCTCCTCCTCCTCTTTTTTCATTCCCCCTTCGCAGCTCAGATGTAATCAGAGCCCCTGCAGCAGCAGGACCGGTGCTCTCGGTGACTTTTGCTCCTCTGCTGGAGCTGAACTAGCACTGCCTGGCGTCTGTCGTGTTCCTTGGAAAAACAGGGGGCTGTGAAGCTCCTGGGATGAGAGATGTGCTGGGAGTAAAGGAGGGGAGGGCGCCAGGCATTCTGGGGCTCGTTGGTGCTCTGTGTTCACTTTAACAGACTCGCAGGGAAACATTTCACCAGTCCTGCAGCGCTCCTGTGTGTCCTGCCTCCACTCGGAGGATGCTGCTGGGGAATATTCAGAGGATTCTCCCAGGCAGAAGCGAAGTCTGTGCGTTCCCACCATCCGTGTGCTGTGGCTGAAGCTGCAGCTTTATAAAGAAACGCCTCGGGACGAGGGGGCTGGCTGGGCAGGGCAGAAGCACCGTGTCCCTGCTGTGTCCCATCACTCTGGATGCACGCAGCCACCCCATGATTCTCTCAAAGAGCTGTCTTGTTGCAGGATGTGCTTGTTGCATATATATATGTCAATGCTGCTCATCAAGCAGTGCTGAAGTTGATTACGAACAACATTGCAGGGCTGGAGGGTGCTGTGAGATACCGGGGGTCAGGTACCCGCTGCCTTTTTGCTGCCCTTTTGGCCAGCGATGGGTGCAGGCAGCTGCCAGTGCCGGGGGTGTGGATGGGGTGGCCACGGCAGGGCTTGGGGAGCTGCTCCCTGCAGCATCAGCCCGGCCGGACAGAAGCTCTGCAGGGCTGAGACACCTCTTTCTGGGTGCTTCAGGTGACAAATCAGGGATATAAACGAGGGCTGGAGACACTGTCTGCAAGCAGCCAACACGCTGCAATATTTGGGCAGCATCTCTGGAAGAAGCACTTCACAAAAAATAGAGAGATGAAGCAGTGGCTGCTTCACTGGCAGTGGACCAGCTGCTTCTGTTGTTCTTCCAGCCGTAAAAAATAGCCTCGATATTTGGGAAAGACACCCAGCCCTGCTCCAAATCCCTCAGCAGGGTGGCAGAGCTGCTCTCGCTGCCCAGCACTCTGCCAGCAGCAGGAGGGAAATTCGCTGAACGAGGCACAGGCTAGGGGCTGCTCAGCCTCCTCCTGTCCCCAAACTGCCTGGCACCTCTGCATCTCAGCAGGAGCAAGTAATAAGAAAAAAAAAAAACACCTTGTGGCATACTCACCCTTGGCTTAAGTAGGCAGCAGTGAATTAACCTCGGATTTTTGGTGGTGGTGCAGCTTTCCCTGCTCGGGGTGAGGGAGGAGTTATGGCAGAGCAGTTGGTCACAGCAGCCTCCTGGAGGACGGGCTGCTGCCGAGCACTGCTCTGTGTTTTCTTTCTGCCCCATTGATCCCCATTAGGAAAGCCCTCGGTGCAGCTCTGCCTGCTGAGAGAAACCCTTCGAAGCGCATTAACATAGCAGCAGAGCTGGCACACAAATAACTGACAAAAGCCAAGAAATGTGGAGTCAGAGGGAGCTGCTGGAGGGTTTTGCTGTCACTGGCAGACGGCGTGGAGGGCTCAGAAACACAGAGGTGAGGAAGGAGATGACAGCCAAAGTGTTCCTGTGGGCAGAGGATGCCCCACGAAGGTGCTGGCGTGTGGCCTGGGCAAGGTGACCCCAGGGCTCGGAGTCACGTACAGGATCGGCCCTGCAGAGCCTGGGCTCCCAGCTGGGCTGGGGCAGGAACCTCTTCCGAATTCTCCTCCGAATGAATGAATTTGCAAGCTGTAAAGCCTTAAATGGTGGCTGACAATGAATGGTGCTGGTGGGGATTGTTACTGGGTGATGTCCAGCATCCTGCCCTGATCCCACCCTGCGTCCTGCAGGTGGCTGGAGGAGGACCAGGACATCCTGGAGCTCATCTGTGCTCGTGCAGCCGCACCAGGCTCCTCCTGCAGCTGCTGTTCCCCGGGGACTCGGGGGGAGGCTCTGATAAACCCATGGCTGTGAGGGGCTGGAGGAGCCTTGCTCCTGTCGTGTGGTTTGGAAGGCCCCGAGTGTGAGGTTTTTGGTGCAGGTATGGGTGTGCGCCTCCGAGGGGGAGGCTGGGACTGCAGCTTATGGGAGGGAAGGCCTCAATCCTGAACGCTTGTGGAGGTGCAGTGAGGTGGGTTTCAGGACATATTTTTCAAGGCTTTCTTGAGCTGGTGCAGCAGCCGGCAAAGCACCTCGAAGCCCCTGGCTGCTGCCTGCCCCTGGAGCAGCTCAAACATGGCTGCGACCCAGGGGTGCCAGGATGCAGCCCCCGGGTGCTGAAGGGTTGTGCAGACACTGGGCTTTCCCCACCAGATTTGGGATTCAGAACCTCACAGGTCCAGGCTCCGGATCCATCTCCTGGTTGAGGTGAATTTTGTGCCTTTGCAACGAGAGGCTGCTCAAAGCAGAGGAAATTCAAACTCCGCAAACGCCGCTCCCTCCCCGCGCCTGGCAGCTCGCGCCACGTCGAGGCTTACCAGCTGGCTGAGTTTGAGTTAATTACTTCCTTTTCAGTGTTTGTGTGTTTGTTCCAGTGCTGGTAGGTGTACTGTGTGTAGTACAATTAATCAAGTGTCAGGATGCTTACAGCCCTGTACAGGCATCTTTTATTAACTGCTATTTAAATTGAGATCTCTCTGCTGGTGTAATGGGCTTGGCCAAGCCTCCCCAGCCCAGCTCCGTGAGCCTGCGAGAGCCAAGCCTGCATGTGAATTTTGCAGAGGGAGGGTTTTTTTCCTCCTATTTTAAATGCAGGAAGAGATGCTCCCAGGCTTCAGACAGTAATGTAAAATAATAAATGAGTTTCCATGAGGGAGAAATATAACAAACCAACGGGCTGGCAGGAGCAGCGGGGCTCAGCGCTCCCCAGCTGCTCTGGCACAGTGGTGGCGTGGCTCCCCATGGCTGGGGCTGGAGCTCGTGCTGTGCCATGCCGTGCTGTGCCATGCGAGCAGGCTGCCTGACAGCCAGCAAACAGCCCAAACCAAGAGCATTTCATGCAGATGCAGCACAGACAAAAAAATCGAGGCTGGGTCCTTTCCCCCAGGGAACCCCCAGCTGCAGAGGTTGCACGGTGCAGAGCCCTGGAAGGTTACCTTGGCCAGCAATTCTAGAGAAAAACACTTTTGGAGTAGAATATGTGTAAGGAAAAATGCTGGTGAGTGCTCATCCCTGCTCGGTGTGCCCTCTGCAACATGCCGGCCCCCAGGGATTTGTGGGGCCCTCTTGCAAAGACAGCGGCCACCAGCAATTGCTGCAGCTATTTTCTCGTCATAAGCATCTCTATTAAAGAGAAGGAAAAATCATGGTGATTGCAATGTCCAGTTGTCAAATGTGGTCAGCCTGGAGATCAATCCAATAAAAATGGAAAACAGGGTGCTGGGGGGGGGGGGGGGGGGAGAGAGGCTGGCAGGGACGAGAGGAAGGTTTTGCTGGGAGTCTGTAATTAAAATGCCACAAGAGGTTTTCAGGACACGCAGCAGCTCTTCCTCTTTTGGCGAGGAGATAAAAGCATCTCAGTAAATGCTGACACTCTGGAAATGTTTCACCGTTCCCAGGACGGTTGGAGAGGCTGTTTGCAGAGCTCGTCCCCAGGGTGCGGTGGGGCTGCTGGCTGCTTACCTTCGTGCTCAGCGTTTGAGGTGAAGCTGCAGCATCCCCATCACCCTGAGCTTTTGCCTCCTGTGGGAAGGCAATGTGGCTGCTGCGGGGCCTGGGACAGCTCGTCGTTGGGGAAAGAGGGGGACAAGCAGGATTTTGGCAGGGAGAGCAGCTGTGGAGTGGCCTGGCTGAGCCCCAGGGGGCAGTTTGCATCGACTTTACAAACCCAGGTTGCTGCAGCATTTGCAGGTGATGCTTTTCGAGGGTGGCTGCACCCAGGAGATGGTTTTCTGAGAGCTGCATCCAAGGAATGTTCTCAAAATCAGTACAAATTGCTCTTGCAGACAGGATAACGGGTGCTCGTGGTGGGCTGTTTGGGGTTACTGGGCAAGGTCTGAGCTGGCTGGCAAAAACATTGAGCTCATCAAGTCCTCGCTCCAGAGCAGCCAGCCTGGGTGAACAGGCTGGCTTTGGTGAACAAAGGAAACCGAGTGCTACCGAGTCTGTGTGCTTGTTAGGTTCAGCTCTGTTCCTCGCTCAGGTCCAAAGTCTGAGAGCTCTGGTGCCCAACGAGAGGGTTGTGGATGTACCGACTTACAACAGCATTTCCGAGTCCCTTCAGGAACATCCCAGGACAATGTGCACACCGTGTCCTGCAACAAGTGTGCCCGAGCACACCAGAACTGGAAATCTGCTCCCTGCGGGGTTGCAGGGGTGGAAGGCACCGGGCTGTGAGGACACTGCAGGCAGGAAAACCACAGCGTTAATACATCCCTCTAATGTTCTGTTTAGTTTATCTTATGCTGTGGAGAAGGTCTAAAATTGCAGAATTTGTAATTGGACCTGGAGATACGCTCAGATTTATGGGCAAAGATAAGTTGTTCTGCCTCAGTCTTTCACCTGCTGTTATCTGAGTCCCAAAAAGTGGCATCAATTGGCTTGAGTATTTCATTTAACATGTAACCAAATACGTAAACACGAACTGTCACTGTCTGGCTACCAGAACTAGAAAAATGAGGTTAAAGAGTCCCAAAGCCTTCTCCATACAAGGCAGGTTTATTGTGATTTAAAAATAACAAATGGATTTCTTTATGTGCTCAAGGTGCTTCATCCATAACGCGCTGTGAAGGCAGGTGGGTGGGACATGGGAGAAATACAGCCTGTGAGTAATGATGGGAGTAGGTGCCAAGAAGAAATACATTGCTCAAAACTTGATTAGGCTGAAGAAAGGGTTTTTTATTCAAAATAAAAATAGGATGCAAAGGAGAAGACAGTGTGCTCGCCCTCTGAAGTAACGGATGTCAGTAACCCAGGGCCCCAGACGGCGAGGCAGCGCTGCAAGCAGAAACTTTTTGTTCCCCCCGGATTGCTCAGTGAAGGAACAAAACGCGGATTTGGATAACCTGTAAGTACTGCATCTGCTCCACAGATGCTTGCTTAAATTAATAAAATAGAAAATAAAATAGGATCAAAAATAAGATGGCAAATGCTGGGTGGAAGTACACAGCGCTCCCTCAGCTTCGCATCATTCAGAAATAAAACGGGGTAAGAGGAAATATGCTAACTGCCATGCTTCAAACTGTGTCTTAAAAGTGCTTTTCATCTAGGTGTAAAAACTGCCTAACAAAGCATGGCTGATCTGGGAGCTGGCTATTTTTAGTGTCCCTTGGGGATTAGGGTATTTGTCGGCAGAGCAGCTGCTGCGGTACCTTGTGTGGCTCAGTGCCGGGCTCCTTCCTCCTCCAAGCCCTCCCTGGGCTGTGTCCGAGACCTCGCCTTGAAGCCAGGCTCCCCCTTATTGCTGCCGGGGAGGTGGCAGGAGCAGGGTGCTCACCTCCAGCATGGAAATGTGGTTTGCACACTTATTTATGACATCCTTTAAATGCAGCGTGCTCCCCAGGCACGAAGGACCCAGGCCCATGACCCTCACGGATGGGATCCTGCCCTCGCTGAAATCCCAGGGGACATTACCAGAGCAGTCAATGGTCTCTGTTCTTCCATCCGAGATGGAAGAAAACCGAATGTGCCCTTGTGGGTTTGCTGCTCTGCAACCACAGGCCTTGCACCATCAGTGTGAAAAGGGGTATTGGAGAAATAGCTCCGAAATTGCGATGTCGGATGCAATCACGCTGTTATCCTTCCACAGAAGGAAGTTTATTCCTGCGAGCAAAACAGATCTATTCAGCAAAATGTGTAGGGTTTAAGCTGTAATAATAGACTGGTGGAAAAAACATGTAATTTGCCTTCATCTAATCAAGAGACCAGGACAGATTTAAAGCAATATATTTTTCACCCTGTGGCAGTTGGGAAAATTGGAGCTTATTCTGTATTGTTCTGGCCTGCAAATAGGATGCAGAACCCTTCTGCAAGTGTTTTACCATTAGCAATTAGCTTATGCATCCAACTGTACTCTGCATGAGCTATGAGGTGTACACACAAGCTAGAATCTTGCATCTCACGTCCCGTATGCAATATCAGTCACGACTCTGCAGAGAGGGGAGCTCTGCTTGAGTTAGAAAAGAGGCAGAGAAGGGCAGAAATGCAGATAAGATATTAGCAAGGCTTGTGTCTGAAGAGGTCCTAGCTAGGCTAGGACTGGTTCATCAAGGAGATGATGGGCAAGGGAAATACAACAGGAATTTGCAAGAAGCTTTTGTTTTTTGGAGGATTTTTTTTGGTGTTTGAGTGGCTTCTGTGTAACAGAAGCACCTGTGGGCACCACTGCTCTGGCCTTGGGCACTGGGGTTTTCTGGTCTCCTCTGACACCAAACCTGTGGGGCTCAAAGTGTGCTTTTGTGCTCATCAGGACGTGACAAAAATGTGACTTGCTCTCAGTTGTGAACTCCCTCCAGACAGCATGTTGTCAGCTTAAAGTGAGATGAAGCCACCTGGCCACAAATTGGAGGTGTTCACAAAATCAGAGCCAGGAAACCGCAGCGCTGGTACGGTCACCCCCAGCCCTGCTCATCCCAACACAAAGTGCTTCAGTCAAACGGGAAGAAACTTTCTGGAATTTCAGATTGGCCGCAGAGCTGATGCTTACGAACTTATTTTGCTATTTGGAATGAATTTATTTAACACACGTCTTCTATAACAGCACAGCATGAGCTGGAGGACCACCGCAGAATTCCCTCCCCCCGGTTTTGTCACTGAGCAGAGCTGGACTCGTCTCACTAGGACAGCCTGCTTTCAGACCATGGGTCACGGCACCTCTGGCAAGCTTATATCTAAGATAAGTCTGCTGTCACTGCTGGCTGACGACATTTCGCCTCTAGCCTCTCTTTGATCCAATTTACACAAGCCAGTTCTGGATAAAGTGCGATTTATTTTCCTTGCATGGTCCCTTGCCAAAATGATTAAACCCCATCCTGGGGCTTTCGGTGTTGTTTTTTTTTCTTTTTCTTTTTTTTTTTTTTTTTTGCTGTAATTTCTTCAAGAATCACCACTGACAGATGACCCCCAGTTGCAGTTGCCTAGCACACGTCCGTGGTGGCAGGACGGATTCACACAGGAGGCGAGGACCAAACCCCGCGGCCGTGCAAGCGATCGCGTGCTGCCCGCTGCCCCCCAGCTACAGAAGCAAAGACATCGAGCAGGGTCCCAGAGCTGTGGCAGCAATTTTCCGTCAGAAAGCAATTTCCCAACACACTCAGCATGGGGTAATTAAAGGAAAACGAGGCCGTGGGCTCTGCTGTTAGGTTTCCAAGCGAATTTCTCTTTGCAGCTTGTGTGCGCCCTGGCCAGGTAAGAGCAGTGCCTTGCGAGGGAAATGAGGAGCAAACCAAGTCCTGCTCCTTATCAAAGCGCTCAAGCACTGTCGGAAAATTCATCCACTGAAGCAGCGGCTGCCGGAGTGCTTCTCCTGGTGAATTTCTCTTTTCTTTCTCTTCTTTTCTTTCTCTTCTTTTCTTTCTCTTCTTTTCTTTCTCTTCTTTTCTTTCTCTTCTTTTCTTTTTCTTTTCTTTCTCTTCTTTTCTTTTTCTTTTCTTTTTCTTTTCTTTCTCTTCTTTTCTTTCTCTTTTCTTTCTCTTTCTCTTAGCTCGGGGCTGCCCCGGGACCGCCCCGGGACCCCCAGGCGGGGCCGTACCGGGGGAGGGGGCGTGGCCTAACTGGAGGCGTGGCATCTATAGGCTTAGGCCCCGCCCACTGTTGTCATGGCCCCGCCCCCGAGGCGCGGCCCCGCCCTTCCCGCACCGGAAGTGACGTTCCAATCACAGCCGCCCGCTCTCCCCGCCGCCGCCGCCGCAAACAAAAGGGATTTTCAGCCCGCGCCCCGCCCCTTCGCCCCACCCCCTCCCCCTGATTGGCCGCCTCCTCCCCCTCCACCTCCCGGACCCCGCCCACTCCCCGCCTCCCCCGCGGCCGATTGGGCGGCGGGAGGGCCGGGCGGCGGCTGCGATTGGCGGGCGGGCTGTCCGTCAGCGGGGCAGGGGGCGGGGCGGCTGCATGGGGAGCGGAGCGGCGCGGTAGGGGCGGCGGCGGCGGCGGCGGGGCCGGGGCCAGGTCGGTACCGGAGGGGGGGGGGGGGGGGCGGGGAGCGGGGAGGGGCTCGCTCCGAGGGGCCCGGCCCGGGGCGGGGGGCGCGGGGGCGGCCCCGGGGGGCTGCGGGGGGCACCGGGAGCCTCTGGGCCTCATCCCGGGGGGGTCAAACCGCGGCTCCCGGGGCTGGCTCGGGGAGGTGGCAGGAGCCTCGGTGAGGGGCTCGGTAAATGGGGTCGGGGGCAGGGCAGGGCGCTGGGAGGGCTCTGATTTACCGGGGGGGGGGGGGGGGTCCGGGAAGGAGCAGGGGCGGGTAACCGGGACGGGCAGGACCGGGGGTGGATGCTCGGTGACCCCCCGGTGCCTCCCCGGTGCCCTCCCGGTGCCCCGGCCCAGGGGGTGTCCCCCTCCCCTCCCCTCCCCTCCCCCAGGAGCTGTCCCGGCGCTGGGTGTCCCCGCACAGCCCCGTGACAGGTGGCTGGGAGGCACCGTGCAGGGCAGGGCCGCGGTTCCGTGGGGTTTTGGGGTGTCACGGCGACACCAAGCGTCCCCCAAGAGGCTGTCGTTAACGTTTTAACGTTAATTTGCTGCTTGCTGTGCTCCCATCTGTAAGGAAGGTTGTTGGAAAGCTGCCTCCGTGCCCCAGGAGGTGACTGGGTGCATGGGGTGGGGTGTCAGGGGTAAAGGGCCACCAAAACGCGCCTTGGGTCGCTGTGCTGAGTTCTCCACGGCATCACCAGCTCCTGGTCGGGCAGCTCTGGGGGGTACACACGGGTTTGCCGAGCGCCCAGCCCTGTGCTGTCCTCCTGAGCATAGCTGAGAGGGTCTGCAGCAGCGCACGGCGCTCGCAGGCTCCTGTTGGTGTCCGCTTGGGGTTGGTTTCAGAGCCCCCCCGGCACCTCAGGAGGTTTCCAGTGAAGTTTCGCTGGGCAGCCCCATCTGAAAAAGTCACTAAGAAGCGCTGCTGTCCTGCACAACTTCACGCAGGGCGCTGCCTGGAGCAGGAACGTGCCTGCGTGGTGAGAAACCCCCCTAATTAGCCGAAGGGACACAAAGTAGGTTTGTAATTTCTCTTGCCGCGTGAAGGCGACTTGCTGCTCTCTGCAAGCAGAACTTTCTGTTCCCAGCAACTGGAAAACTGCTTTGGCGTGAGCAAGACAGAACTTGCGTTTGTGCATAATTCTCCAGAGGCACAGTTATGCAAATCCCTGGGAAGCAGCAGCGACTTCCGAAAAAGCGGAGTTTGGTTGAACGTTGGAGCTGGGGAGGCTTCTCTAGTAAAGGCGAAGCTCATCCTTTATCGCTTGCCATTGGAGTTGGGGATCTGTGAGCAGCTGCCTCGTCCGCTGGCGTTTCCTGATGGATTTGGAGGGTGGCAATGGATGGATGTGGTGTGGGCTCAGAAAACGCATGCTTGGTTGTTGTACGGAGCGTGAGGCTGTATTATCAGGAGGTGTATTTCCATCAGAGACGAGGGTTTAGTGCTTGAAATGCTTGCTGTTGTAATAAAATAAGGTAATGTAGGGGCTTATAACGAGGCAGCGTTAGGTGCACTGGCAGGGCAGAAGCAGCTTGCTGGACGGGGAGCTCAGGCGATGGATCTTTGTTCTTGTGCGAGCAGTAAAATTATACTTAATAAATGATGCCGATATTGAAACGGCTTCAAAGAACAGTAATTAAGTGTGTATTCTTCGTGGCATTGATTTTTTTTTCATTTGTAAAGTGGTTTGGGCCCGTTCCACCGCGATGCGTAATGGCCTTGCCGGGGAACGCGCTGCAGCACCGAAACACAAACTTTGCCGTGGGATTTGTGAGGTGGCCTGGCCTGGGCTGCCTTCAGCCCTGCTCCTCAGCGTGATGCTGCAGCTGGGTCACCCAGAGCTGCTACCTGCTGGAGCACGGCCTTAAATAGCCCTGCTTTGCCCCCCTCCTGCTGGCTGGCTACCTCATGGTGAGTGTCGTGCTGTCACATTAACCCTGCGCCATCTGGGCCTGCATCTGCTGGTGACCCTTGGGGAAAAGGTGAAAAATGACTCCCTACAACTGGTCTGGGGAGCTACAGAGAGAACGTTTGCATTATGCATTCTCCCCTTCCTTCCCCCCCACCCCACGGCAATCTGAGGAACTGGAAGCTGAAGTTACATAGAGATTAGGCGGCGTAACTTAGAGTATTGATTTTAATAGACAAGAGACGTGCCTAATAAACCTTCTTCCATTTTTCAGGCTTTCAGGATGAATCTGGAAAAACTCAGCAAACCAGAACTACTGACGCTGTTTAGCATTCTTGAGGGAGAATTAGAAGCGAGAGATCTCGTCATAGAAGCCTTAAAGGTATGTTGTAAGTACCACGAGAAGAGACAAAAATAACAACATGACTGGTAAAGGCTCTGCAAAGGGGGAAATTCGGGAGCAGTGGTTTATTACTGGTACTGGACCCTGTGTCAGTATCGGTGGTGTTAGGTAATAAATGCTGTGTATCACTCGACCTCCTCAGATCCGTCGCTGTAAGCTTTCTGCAAGAAGCATTCCAAAGTTGAAAGGCGGAGCTGTGGGTGTGCTTCCATCCTCTCTGATAAGGAACCGAGTGCTTGAGAAATGAAGAAGGTCTGCCAGACTTCCTTTGTTGGTTCTGTTCTTATTCAATAAGGAAGGCTTCTTAAAGCAGAACATCTTCTCGCCAGGAGGGTTCACAGATTAGTCCTTCAGCAAGAATAACGTCACTGGAATAAGGAAGCAGCAGCCACGGCTTTGTGCTAAACTAAGCCACCGTAAGCTGCTGCTGCTGCTGAGAGAAGCAGACTTGTGTGCCCGCCTGCTTTTCCTTCCCTTTGCTGGCGCAAGCAGTACCGTAACCTTCCAGAGGAACTGCTACCAGCTGAAACCGACCCATCCAAAAGTTGTATCTGTGGCATGGAAACCTGATGTAGTGCCTGGGAGTAGGTGTGGTCGCCCTGCGTGGCGAG
This sequence comes from Aythya marila, assembly GCF_965140915.1. NCBI lineage: Eukaryota > Metazoa > Chordata > Aves > Anseriformes > Anatidae > Aythya > Aythya marila. The sequence goes on from NC_139065.1 coordinate 1,914,999, forward strand.
GGGCTTCTATTTCAGCCTTCCTGCCCCAGCACTTGGTGCCCCTGCCTCAGTCACCCCCTGGCAGGCTGCTGCTGGGTAGCAGCGATGGAACGGCGCCCCTCACCTGCTGTAATCTGGGTGTGGGGAGCTTTCTGAACCCAACTCCATGATTTCTGTGGATTTCCAGGGTGTGTAGGGGGAGGGTTGGGTGCTGAAGAAGCTAATTTTCATCTGTGCTTTGGCTGTACAGATCGGAGGGTGCATCTCTGTGTTCCTGCAGGGCATGCATTAATGTGGGGTGTTTGGTGGGCCCTCCGCAAGGGGTGGCCCTTCCTGCCCTGTCAGGTTGCCTGTGATGAGATGAAAGTGTTCTCGTACAAATTAGCGAGGTGTTTTGCAGATTTGACCCATTAGTAGTCATATATACACATACAGATAGCTCAGTAATGCTTGGAGTTGAGTATACACAAATCCTTTCCTAAGCTGGACCAGTGGCTAGTTTCTAAGCCTTTTTTTTGTATCATTCATACAAATAACAGTTAATCTTTCTGTTTTGCTCGTTAAAATGACGACATTCAGAATCCAGATGGAGGATGAGAATTGGCACGCGTCTCTTAGAACCAGATGCAGTCGCTGTACCAGCATATAGGTTTGTGTAAAGCTGCTGATTGTTTTCACACAGTCGACTTTATGCTGACTGTTTGAGCTCTTGCGGAGCACTTTTCCAGTTGGTGCTGCTTGTGATTTGTTGTGGCCTCGACACGAGAAGGCTCCTGGCTTCCCTCTGCTCCTTTCAGCTTGCAATACTCTGCTTTTGCTATCACGGTGCTACAGCGACCTTATATTTTTATTAGATGGATCTTGGCAGTTTGCTGCTATTCTTTATGTATGGTAAGAGCAAAATACAGGCTGTGGTGACCTGTGTTTTACCGTGCTGTGCATTGCCCAGGACACTCAGAGGACGCTAGTACGAGGCCTTCGGCAGGGCACACGCTGGGTGTGTTTCCTGGTGTGCTCAGGAGGCTGCGTGGCACTAATTCTGGGTTCCACTTCTGGCCTTCTGAACTGTTCTCGGAGCAGTCCTGTGTGGTGAACTTTGTTACTGTCTGATCTCTGGAGATAACGAGGTCCCATAAAGAGAATCTGTTCCTACGGTGTGTTTTTATGCCCCTGATTCTGGCAGCAGATGTTTGCAGAGCTGTTACACGACGGCTGATAAAAATGGCTTTCCTCTAGTCTCATTTGCCTTGAACTTCCTTCTGGGTTTCCCAGGAGGAGAAATACCCAAAAGACCTAAATCTGTGATTAAGGAGGTATTCTGACGGGAGAAAGAGAGAGGCTGTCAAGTACAGGTGTCGGCGATCTCTTGTCTTTTGGAGGGATGCTGTTACCCTCCTGGCACGAGGCTCTGGGTGGAGGTTTGGCTCCTCTCCTGGGATCAGCTTTCTGGCTGTGGCACCGAAACGTGCTCCTGGCCAGGCATGGCTTGAATAGCACAGTGTGAAACGCGTGTCATGGGGCACGGAGGGGCCAGTGGAAAGGAATGTAGCTCTGTTCCAGGGGCTTTTTATGAGCACCTTCCAGTAGTGCAATGCAATTATCTTCTCTGTTGAAATTTAACCTGCAATTCCCTCCCGCACGAGGAGCTCCGTGCGGTTAAAGTACCCTTCTGACATCGATTGTCAGGTACGGGTAGCTCAGAAGAAATTAAATGAAACCATAACCTAGGCTTGATAATCGCAGAGTATGAAATACCAAGCTAATCAAAAGGTAGTGCTTTTTTTATTATTATTTTATTTCCCCTTTCTCATCCTGAGAATGCCAGGAAGGCTGAAGGTAGCAGGAAAGGGCAGCAAGAGCCTGAAGCTGGAGCTGGCTCTGGCCACGTGCAGCCTCCTGGGGTCTCCTGAGGGTGCAGGGCTGGTGGCCGAGCACCACGTCCAGCAGTGCCAGCGTGCTGCAGGTAGGACCTGGCATTGCCCGTGCGGTGCCTGGGGGAAAGGGGAGCAGCAGGAGCCACGAAGCTTTTGGTGGTGGCTGGACAGAGCCTCAGCAGCCCCCTGGCCTTGCTGCGTGCGCGTGTCCAGCACCCAGTTAAAGCCTGGCCACACTGCAGCTGTGGTAACAGCTTCCCAGGACTTCCCCAGCTGGAATATTGGTGTGTGTGGCTGCAATTTAAGGCAAACCCACCTCGCTAACCTGGTTACTCATCTTTTGGTAAATGTAAGAGTGCTGCCATGAAGAAAAGGCCCTCTAAAGCTGGATCAGCCGAGCCCTGACGTGCGCCGTGAGGAGTGGGGACATCGGGGGCTGGCAGAAGCATTCATTGGGTTCGTGCATGGAGAAGTCACCCGGCCATAGCCTCGCAGCTGTCTCTGTGTTCTGTGGCTGCTGAGGAGTGATTTCTGTGGCTGCAGTCAGCTTTCTTCAGAGGCACGATAGCTTTGCACGAAGCGTGGACGAACGTGGGAGGAGGCGGCGTGGAACCGGAGCACACAACAGCAGCGTTTGTCTCCTGCAGTTACATTACACAGCGAGATGGCAATGGTGAAAGGTCAGAGGTTTGCCTACCCAGTTCCAACTTAATGCTCCTGACCCCTCGGGATTTCTGAAGCGGATCCGATGTTACCTTATACGAAAGGACAAGCACCTGCGTGGAAAAAGATTGCCTTAATTTGTAAAGCTGTGATTTGACGGTAGTGCAGCCTGCAATAATTGATATTCCCGCGTGCTTAAAGGAGCGCGTTTAACATCTGGCATTTAGCGGAGAGGATCTGTGCATGCAGATTGCAAGTCCTAAAATAGTTTTCTGCTCCCTCGTGGTATCGGGCCACTTGCTGGCTGGCACCAGCCCCGCTCCAAAGCCTCCGAGCAGAGCTGTGGGGCCTGCCCGTGCAGAGGCTGCCGGCTTTGCCCCTTCCCTTCAGCTGCCCCCGCTCCCCTGCCCTTCGTCCCTGCTCGCCCTGCTGGGATCTCCTCACAGCACCCAGGGCAGCGTCCATCCCTCTGCGGCTCCCGAGCTTCATCCGTCAGCTGCTGGGGCTCAGATTATAAAGAGCAGTTGTTAGGTCACCTCTAATGAACGCCTCTCCCTCATTATGACTTGCCCTTGCTGTCGTCTCTGTTCTTCTGCAGCTTTTTTTTCTTCTGCATTGTTTTAATTGAGTGCTGCTGGGCCTTTGTGACGGGGAGAATCATCTCCGTGTCCCAGCTCTGTACCTGCTCGGACTGCTGCCGGCTGTTCGGATCTCGGCGCTGCTGCAATCCAAGCTCTAGCACGAAGGACTAAGTGAACAAACTTACCATATTCACAATATTCTTTTCCAGTGCTCCGCTTTGCTTCCTCTATTTTAAAACCCCATTGAAAAAAAAAAAAAAAGCTGTTTTGCCCGAAAGGAGCTTCCTGTCCGCTGCATAAATCTCAATGTTCTCCTCGGAGCAGACCTTAAATCTCATTTCTCATTGTGTTCCTTTTCCTGTAGTTATAATCGTGTTTAAATCATCCAAAAAAACAGATGCTGTCAGAGTTGCATAATGCTAAGGGCTGGATTCTCACTCCTTACTGCCACGCAGAAAGGATTACGTGCATGAAACATAGGTTGGCTTTCTAAAGCAGCACACCGTGACTGAAAACAATTCCATATTTAAATACGGCCGTGTCGGTGTGCTAGAGCACCGGGGTCCTTCCCCCTGCTCGTTAAAGCAGAGCTCTCTGTGTGTTAGCACTGAAGTTCTGTTCACTTCTGGAAAACAGGAAGCAGCTTCCTGGCGTGTCCTTTAATGTTAAGGGCTCGAGCGAATTTGGAGCAGAAACTGTCTTTTGTGCTAATGAGCTGTCTGTTTTGTGGGAGCTGGCGTTCGCTGCTTTGCTTCTGAATTCAGTAATTCACTCTATAAAGCAGAATTAATGCACCCCAAAGGACGTGTCCGCTGGGCAGTGGGTTTAGAAGCGAAGCTTAGACCATAGCTTCCAAAAGACAACATCTGCCCCTCGATTAAGTAGGAGAAAAAGCTCAGAGATAAAGAACCTGTTCAGTGGTAAAGAGCGAGGGGTCCCCACCCCATCCCCTCCTCGCTGGCGGCCGTGACTTCAGCGTGTCTTCGCTCCCGATATCTGGCTCTGGGGAAAGGAGCTGATGAGGAAGTGGAAGGCAGTAAGGAGCTATTTGCAGATTATACCACTCTGCAGCATAAAGGAGGAACTTCTGTGCGTGTTATTAGCAGAGAACTGCATACGCAGGAGCTCGGGTTAATTAACACCGTGTTTGTGTTGTGCCCAGGGTTAAATCCCGAGCCCTAAAATTACAGGGAAGAGCAATATTCCACCTTCTGTCCAGAAAAACACTTAAAGCAAGTGCTGGAAATTCCCCATGCGAAGTTCCAGTAAAACAAGTTGTGAAGCTTATTGAAGGCAGAGAGAAACTGCCGTCTCATAAACAAGGTTTCAATAAAAGGAAATCTTCTTTAAAAAAATAAAAAATAAAAAAAGCATATTATGGGAAACATCCAGCCTGACACAGCGTGGAAATCCCAGGAGGAAGCACTTTGCCCTAACCAAGTGAAGTTCTGTGGTCTGAAATCTGTGCAGGAAGCATCCCTTCACCGCTGTCAGATGTTGCTTCTGCTCCAAACGTCAGCGGGAGCCCTTGCCAAAAGGGACCGGCTGTGGTCTTCAACCTGAGCAGGAGCTAAAGGCCAGCCTAGGCTGGGACCCCCCCAGTGCCTGCTTCTGATCATCAGCAGTTTTAATTCACTCGCATCGCTGCTGCCTGGGGTTTTGTCTCTTTGGGGTTCTGTTTGTTTGTTTCTTTGTTTTAAGAGCTGCCCGGACTTAAATGTTAACTCTCTTCCTCTTGGCAATATAATCCTCCGCAAAATTGCCAAATAGTCCATTTATAGCTGCTTCCAGAGTTTGAATTTTTTTGATAAGTTTCCACGTCTGAGATGGTGGAGATGAAGGTACTGAATTAGAGGAACTTCTAAGTGTAGAAAATTGCATCACCTTCCGAAGAGCAGCGATCTTGTGGGGTGTATGCACATCATCTCGGCTTTTCCAGACTCGATTTTCTGCTGCTGGGTTAGCAATGCTTCTTGTAATGCTGTTTGTTTATTACTGAGGCTCGATCTTTATATGTTACACCAGGTTGATACTGGGAGCTGACATCTAGGTTGATTTTTCTTCCATGCTGGGCTCAGCAACAGAATACTTCTCTTGCCTCATCGAGTTGCTTCTCTTCCAAAAGCTGAACAAAAACTGCATTGATACCCGGATTCCTGTTCAGCCAGGACAAAACCAAAACTGCTGGAGCTGTTTCTGTGTCATCCCCAACATAGCTGGGGGAAATGGAGCTGAAGAGGTGCCGGGGTGAGCAGCGTCGGGCAGGGAAAGCCCCACACGTGCGCACCCATCCCGAGCGGGTGCAGTGGTGGCGGCCCCATGGCACGGGGGTGTTGCAGGCAGGCTGCAGGTCGGTGCCTGTGTTCCTGGTGTGTGGCGGCCCAGATGCCTGAGCAGCGGATTTCGTTTTGTAAACTCATTGCAGTCTGTGTAGGACGGGCTGTTTAAGACTTTTCCTAGTCTAGACAGCTTTAATTAAATGTTTACGCTGCGCTGGCTACTACAGAGGAATAGCTGGACTTCACCAAGCTCCTACTGTTATGATAGGCTCATCTGTTTGTCCTGCTGGTGCAGGAAAACACTTAATTGCAGAGCAGCAAGGAAAAACTTCTCGTTCTTTCCCAGGCAAGAAGCAAACCTCCCTGGCACAGCCCGGCTGAGCCCGGAGCTGCCTGGAAGCGAAGGAGAACCACGACTTGTGTCAGCGCCTGCAGAAAGCCAGAGGTTATACACAGGGGGTGTGAACTTAGCTGGTGATAAATCCCAGCTCTTTGGGCTTTTATTAGAAAGCAGCAGCCTGGCAGGGAGCTCCCCAAACGTCCTCCCCCCTGCGCGCACCGTGCCGAGGGGTCTCTCCGGTGTTTTCCTGCGGCCGTGCGGTGCCCACCAGCAGGCGGGTTTGGCCCCGGGGAGGAGCAGCTCATCTGAAAGCATTTTGGCAGCTGGATGAATGTCCAGCTCTGTATTCGAAGCCTTTTTAATGTCTGAGTCACTTAGAAGTGCCCTGCGCGCTTGCAGCGAGGTCGGGTTGAGTCACTTTTTATAAATACTTCGGAAGAGCTGAAGTTCCCCGCCCTGCCACAAAAAAAAAAAAGTCTGTAGTTTTTCCTGTGATTCATTAAGCCATGGGTGGCTTATTATCCAAGGCTGCCCTCCCGTTTCCAGGGCTGATCCTTTCCTTCCTCTTTTTTCTAAACACACAGAACAATATCTCCAGCTCTGCCCAAGCGCGTGTGGCACCCAGCTGTGCCCACCTTTCCCGGGAAGGCAGCAGGGCTATGGCAGAGCCAAATGTTCCTCTGGATTTTTGTGCTGTAGGGGTTAAAATGCAACTCCAGCTCCCTATCCTCGGACAGCTGTCTCTGGGTTGGGTCATGGAGGAGATGTGGAAGGAAAGGGGCTTTTTGTGCCTCTGGAACGTAACCCACACGCTTCCCCCTTTTGAGGGCAGTGCTCAACTTTGGCATGTTTTTTCCACGCTAATCCCATGGTTCTGTCCTGGGATATAGGCAGAACCAAAAAGTCTCCATCAGCTATTTGAGTAAAGATTTATTTATTATTTTTTTTACATCTGTGTGTTCACAAAGGTTTGGTTTGGTTTTTAGGACTTCCCAGTAGTCGGTCAGTAGGGTAAGGCATCCTAACCACCAGCTTTCCAGCTGGAAGGGAGGGCTCTAGATGTAGGAAATGTAAAGCTTAGGAAGTGTGAGCTCCTTGAATCCTTACATGTCACCAAAAGAAACCCAAGCGTTCCTATCTCGCTCCTCGAGCCACTAAGCTTTGTTTAGTCTGGAGGAGATTAGTAAGGATTTCATTAACAATTTACAGCTTTCTAGGTTATTGTGAGAGTAGAAAACTCTTTAATTGCTCAACATGAAATTCTTTGATGGTGACGTAACGAAGCAAACCAACGCACGACTGCTCTCACCCCCAACGTGTAAATGCTCGGAGCTGTCGGCGAGCAGGACCTGATATTTACCTTCTGCAGGGGAGGAATGGAGGCAGGTGGCTGCGGTACGAGGGTGTTGGGCTGTGTGCTCTGAAGGGTTTTTAAGCCAGACTTCCTTCTCTTCTCTTTCTGGTTTGCATGGGTTTTCCTCCCTAAATACACTTACAGCAGGTGGTAGGTTACGTATCAGGCTCTGTCAGATTTCTATAAGTGGAAAATTGGGGAAGGGGTTATTAACAATGAACCGTTTTCTTCTTTTTAGCTAGTTTTGTATTTTAAGTATGTTGAAATGCAAATTCGTTTTATTTTATCACAGGCCCAGCGTAGAGACACCTTCATTGAGGAGCGCTATGGAAAGTACAACATCAGTGATCCATTGATGGCTTTGCAAAGAGATTTTGAGACCCTGAAAGAGGGGAATCATGGTGAAAAGCAGCCAGTATGCTCCAATCCCTTATCTATTTTGAAAGTGGTGATGAAACATTGCAAGAATATGCAGGAAAGAATGTTATCCCAACTAGCTGCTGCAGAAAGCAGACACAGAAAGGTAAGTTTTTCCTCAAATAAGCTATTCAGAATTTAACAGTTACATTTTGAAAGTACGTCGACTTAAATGAAAACTCTTAAACGCCTTGAGTTTTGGTAGCTGAAAGGACTTTTCACCTTTATTTAAACTTCATGTCACTCAATATGATGCAACTGTTAGGCTTGTCAGTTTGAAATTTGAAAGGCAAACAAGGTGTCTTTATTAGGGGACACAGGAAAGGAAGTAGTTTATCCACAGCTGGGAGGTATGGTACTTACTAAAGGGTAAGAGTGCGTTTCTGGAAGGTTGAATTGTCAGCAAACATATCCCTGTTTATCTCAGAAAGAGCTGGCACCAGGTAGTTATGGCAGTGCACCCCTGGAAGCTGGGCTTTTCTAACAAAATAGGGCTTGACCAAAACTTGGCCTCTTTAATGGATTATCTATTATTCTTCATATGTAGCTTGAACATACAGTGATACCAGTGAAGTGCCTGGGCCACATGTCAGACTGTACTTCCTCAGAGGTTTGCTCACCTGCCATACATATCTCCATTTGCTAGGGGAGCATAAACCCGCACACAAGTCTGAGAGCAAGAGTCCGCTGACCTCAGCTTCTTAGGCTTGCTACAACAGCTTCTCTTTATGTAACTGCTTAGTTTTTTTAAAAAAAACAAACAAAAAACGTGTGTTTACATGGAGCTCTTTGTGTCCCGCAGTAAATTTGACAAGCCGAAATGATTAAAATACTTGTCCCTCCTGTATAGTCAGAGCACAGAGTAATTGTCCAGGAGCACATCGCTGGGATCCGCGGCTGGGAGGAGCCCTCCCGAGTCTCGAACCACCTGCACTGCAGCACCATACCTCAACCTCTTCACAAACTTCTGCTCCACCTAAAAAAGTAGCTGGGATTTTTGCCTTTACTGGCTTTTACTTGCATCAGTGGCAGACTGGTATCCAGAGGCCAGCTTTTATAATGTCACATTTAAGAATATTTTTGGCTACTGCCTGCGCCTGAGCCAGTACCATCTTGGGTGTGGTTTCTTGTTTTCTCCAGATGTCACTCCTGCTTTGATTAAAGCTTACACAATCAAATACGAAGATACCAAATGCGAGTAGTCACATTTTATTTCTAATCAAAAGGCTCAAAGTTGAACCCTCTGTTCCACTGCTCATCAGTGCATGGTTTGAAGTTTATTTTCATGTCATCTGCTGATGGGGACAAGAGCAAGGCTGTCCTTTCAGGCTGTGAAGGGTGTGAAGCATTTCTGTCGCCCTTGTGAAGAGGTTTCCTTCTAAAGAGGTTTCTGTCGCTCTTATAAAGAGGTTCCCTGGGTACCTAGAAATAGTTAAGCATTGTTTGGAAGCTTAAATTGCAGGAAAACTGAGAAGCCACTAAATCCCTGGTAAGTGTGTTTTAGGAAAGTCCTAGAGTTCTGGAGGTGAGGTGCAAGCTCCCCCCGAGAGACTCTGCCTTATTTGGCTTTTCTTGTTGAGTTAATAGAATTTCAATTATTCATGTAATTCAGCATGAAAACTGAAGGAGCTCCTTAACTGGGTCCTTATGGCAAGCAGTTTCATTTCAAGAGCTCATCTTGTTCTTAAGTGGAAGAACAAATTAATGCTCTTTAAAATAAACTTTGCACCGCAGTCCTCAAATCTCCTGTAAGAAACTGAAGGAGAAGTCTGGGCGTGAATTAGTGCTGGAGCCGTAGCGTGGCCCATCGCTGCGACTGTAACGCCCTGCCTCGCCTGGGTGCATCCTCCCTGAGGCAGAGCATTTGCTCTGCTGGCTCTGGTGCTAGAGGTCCTGCCAGGAAACTCTGATGAGGGCACCCTGCTGCCAGTGGCAGCTGATGGGAACTTCTCAAGGCCGTTTGCAGCTGGGAGGAAAAGCGCAAATTTTGGCTACTGGGTAATAAAGCGATTTGGGAAGGGTGACATTCTCTGGCTCCTTTCACAACCTGGCTCAACTATACCAAATAACAACACAGTGTAACTCGTCCAAAAGCTGCTTTTATCTAATTTTTGGGTTGAATTTGGGTGTCAGGCTGCAGTGGTAGCTCTCCTGTGTCACTTGGCTTTGGGTGGTGTGCGGCTGGGGGCCGCAGTGACCCGAGTGTCTTTGGCAGGTGATCCTGGACCTTGAGGAGGAGAGGCAGCGTCACGCCCAGGACACGGCGGAGGGGGATGATGTGACCTACATGCTGGAGAAGGAGCGGGAGCGGCTCACCCAGCAGGTACGCTGCACCTCAGTAGCTGCTGATTACCCAGCCCACGGAAACCCGGGGCCCCGGGTGCTCAGGCAGGGTGCTGAGCGTTGGATCACACCTCCACATCTAACGAGTATCAGGGGCCTCGCTCCTCTGTAAGGCTCTCCTGCTTTTTTTTCATTTTGATGTGAAAAACAACCTCATTTCTCTGATATTTTTTTTTTGAAGATGAATGGTGGTTAAAGCATTAATAGACGAATGCTTTGAAATCTTTCTTTGGCCTGAAATCTGAGAAGTTCTCAAGAGCAGGGCTGCGCTTACAAGTGATAACGCTTCCTAGCACTCGAAAATCAGAATAAGTCGTCATGAAAGGTCTCCCGGTGTGATTGCTCAGGGATTATAATAAATATTTAAGCTGCTGTTTTCTCTTACTCAATTGCTGCAGACTTTAATGAACACATGTAATGTATCAGCATTTCAAAGCCCAATGCCTTTAAAAGGCAAACCAACAAAGTAGTAAATGAGGTGGAAGGAGATTTTTGCTCAGATCACCTGTTCAATCAGTGCGTGGCATATTGTATATCCCACAAAGTGCCAAGTGAATATCATACGTGGTGTAACTACTCATAAGTAATAACTCGTAATAGATGTGAACTGAGTTGCCTGTCATACAGGACTGTCTTGCAGACACCTGGGGCAAGAACCTCATTCTTTGTCGTAGGCATTGCCGTCTTTTACTGGGGAATGTCTCCAACGTGTATAGTAACCCCATTAGCTTTTGGGGTGCTACACGTCGTTGTCTTTCAGGAGGTCTCGTGGCTCCTTTACAGCTCTTCTTTGTTATCTTCTAGCTGGAGTTTGAAAAATCCCAAGTGAAAAAGTTTGAAAAAGAACAGAAGAAGCTCTCAAGCCAGTTGGAGGAAGAAAGGGCTCGCCACAAGCAGCTGTCTTCCGTGCTTGTAGTAGAGTGCAAGAAAGCCACTGCCAAAGCAGCAGAAGAGGGTCAGAAGACAGCAGAATTGAGCTTGAAATTGGAAAAAGAGAAGAGTAAGGTGAGTAAACTGGAGGAGGAGCTGGCATCCAAGAGGAAGCGGGGTTTGCAGATGGAAGCACAAGTAGAAAAGCAGCTCTCGGAGTTTGACATTGAAAGAGAGCAGCTGAAAGCCAAGCTGAACAGAGAAGAAAACCGTACAAAAGCACTGAAAGAAGAGGTGGAATGTTTGAAGAAAGCCCTGAAGGAGCTGGAGGCTGCTTGCCAGGAGCACAGTCCTGCTGAGCCTTTGCAGCCAAGCCCCTCGGTGATGTCCAGAGGAGTCGCTACTGACAGTCCCGCAGTGAAGTCTGTGTCATGCCAGACAGAGTGTCCCCAGGCAGACCGAGCAAATCCTGCCAGCACAAGCAAAGCTGTGCATGCCGTGTTCCCCAGCCCTACTACACCTACGCATTCCTATGCAAAATCCAATGGCCACTGCAATACAGACATGCAAACGGGTGGTGAGCTGCTGCAGACAAATGCAGCAGAGAGCCAGGCTCAAAAGGAGAAATCTGCTGGTGCGACACCAGAAAACACAGTGGAAAATGGAAGTTCTCCTGTAAGAACAGAGTCACCAGTGCATCTGATGTCCCAGCTCCCTTCTAGTGGGGTCTCCCTGTCTCCCAGCAGCACAGCTGCCTCCTCGCTAACACCTTCGCCCTGCTCCTCACCAGTTCTGACTAAACGCCTAGTGGGAGCTTCAGCGAGCAGCCCTGGGTATCAGTCATCCTACCAGGTGGGGATCAATCAACGTTTCCACGCAGCTCGGCACAAATTCCAGTCCCAAGCTGAACAGGACCATCAGTCAAGTGGCTTGCAGAGCCCACCGTCAAGGGATTTGTCTCCTACTCTAGCAGATAACTCAGCAGCCAAGCAGTTAGCACGCAATACAGTCACTCAGGTCCTTTCCAGATTCACCAGCCAGCAGGGAGCGATTAAACCTGTCTCCCCTAATAGCTCACCTTTTGGCACAGACTACCGAAATCTGGCAAATGCCGTGAGCCCCAAAAATGAATCTGGTCATTCTCCGAGCCCTGGCAAGGTTTCCAGTCCACTAAGCCCGTTGTCTCCTGGGATTAAGTCACCAACCATTCCTAGAGCAGAAAGAGGGAACCCTCCACCCATTCCTCCAAAGAAACCTGGCCTCGCTCAGTCGCCTGCTGCTCCTGCTCCGCTCACCAAAACCTCCTCTCAGGCGTCCTCTCTGGGTGCCCCCATGGACGTGGCAAGTAGCTGCTCTACCAATACTGTAGTGTCAAACGGCAAAGACATGGAGATACTCCTGCCAACCAGCAGCTAGTCTCCAGAAAATGTGAATGTGACATTCCATGGCTTAGCGTCCTAGAGCTAAGGCACTGGTTTTCCACTCCATGTTATTTATTTCCATAGTAGCAGAATCTGTCTGTATAAAGCATTTAGTATATTTTCCTTTTTTAATAGGTAGGAAAATTATTTTTGTTTATGAAGAAACCCTAACTACAGCTATACAGTAGCCTCAAAATGTCTCATGGCAACAGTCAAATCAAATCAAGAACAGGAACCATAATCATGAACTGGGACCTATCTATCAAACTAAAATGGGACTGAAATGCTACTTTTAAATTATGCAGAAATAACTTTTGCAGACTTTTTACTCCAGATGAACATTTTATATAAAGTGCCTGAACTAAGCCTGCAATATGAATGTGATTCTCCGAAAAGGGTGAGGAGGGGGACCATCTAGCTGCAGAAAGAAATTCTTCTCTGAGTCATGAATGTTAAAAACAACACTGTTTTTCTTTTTAATTCTTTCCGTTTGCTAAAGTGAGTTAGCAAATGTGCTACCAATTCTGTAAAGTGACCACCAGACTGCAGCCAGCCACACTTTGTCCTTTAGGTCTTGGCTCCTGGGTATTTTAGGAAGCATACACAAGTTTCTTGGTGTGAAATGTAGCAGTAATGTGGCTTGCCCAGATTACTCTGCTTTCAATATTCGTTGACCCAGCAGGTTTTTTGTTTGTTTGTTTCCTATAGCACATCCTGTAGAGATGCCTGGATGCTTTAAATGGCTAGACTCTAGTTTCTGGTGTGTCACCTTTTTATTTTCAAGTTCCTCAAGCATTCTACTGTTGTGTGTAGAACTTCTGAGAAAAGGATCTTGCTACTACTTGACAAAGATCTTGCTATTACTTGAAAAACAAAACACTAGTCCATAGGATGCAGTTTCCTTTGCAACAGTAAGACAGGATCTTCTACTATCCACAAAAGCAATAATTTTATTCATCACTTGCATCAATGGTGTCCAGCTGACATGGATTTTACACACTAGTTATGGGATCTTGTTGGCTTTCACTGGCTGCTACAAATAGAGAACCAAATCATTGCTGTCATATGTAATTGACTGTGTATGTGTGTTTAGGTAGTTTCACACACGTACCTATTAAACATACAACACGTTATGAAAATCTCTATTCTTGAGCTTCTTCCTAATATTAAGAAAACAAAGGAATTCTTTGAGACTGGAAAAAAAAATCACAGCAAGGGATTGCCTAAGTTTGAGGCAAATCCTATATAGGAAAAGTTATTTGGGCCCAAAAGGGGAGAGGCAATGGATTCCAGTGCAGAAACGTTTGGTACGAGAAGTGTAGTCCTCACTGCCATGCTCTGCCTGTGCTGCCCATCAGTCCCCAGCACGGCAGAGTTGGTTTTCTGAGTCATCGTGGTAAGAAGTCCAAGACAAACGTACCACAGATCAGTGGTAGAGGCTGAGAGCCCAGCCCTGAGTTAATTATCTCAGGTGTTGTATCTGAGCTGATCCTAAACTTAGAAACGCTCAGCATTTCCCTCTCCGCAGTGTCAAGTTACACACTGTAGTTTCCCACTGCCAGCGATGCTTTCTCCTTCATCGTTTTTGAATATTTAATTAAACAAAGCACATCCCACTTCACTGGAGGAAAGAGCCCTGTGGCTGCCGGGAGGATGCGGTGCTGGACGTGGCCTGGAAGCTCCTTCACCTGGTGGCATCGCAGCGCTTGTGCTGCTTTGGCGTGGCTGTTGTCTGAAGTGCCCCTGCTGGTCTCTCCTGTGCAGGCAGATATTTATGCTAGAACAAGAGGTTTTTACAAACCTTTTAGTAGCCTTTTAAACTGTGGTGTTACGTGCCATGGTTCCTAACCCATTGGAAGGGGCTACGTGCTAACGGTAGGAAGACGGGCAGCCTGGAGATGAGTGGGCAGTGGCTTTTAGGGAAGCACATTTATTACTTTTGTAAGTTTTCATAGCAGATTTTTTCTCTTGATGAGAGTAATTCTAAAAACCGATGGGCAGATGAATTTAGGCCCACGTATCACTGCCGATTCAAAAGTGAGGCTTTTGTATACACTGCTTTAACGTGTTTCTTTGCTTTTACATTAATCTAAATTGTATTATCCCCTTTCCTTATCAATAGCTCTAGAGAGAGAGATGCTATGATGAAGTTTATTAGGAAATGCACTGAGTACTGGTTCTTCTAAAATATAATATGGGAAGGGGGTATGCAAAAGAATGTATTTTTGCTAGTAGCCTATCTTCTGAGAGAAACTAAGCACAAGATATTAAAATGGATCCAACTAATACAGTAAGACATTTAGAGGTAGTATTTAACTGTTGATGTAGATTCTGTGTGAAAGCAACTAAATATTTCTTCTATAATTCACATCTGTTACAAGCAGAAATTGTTGCAGAGTTTGTCACTGGCTAATGGAGTATAATGAAGTGCAAAACGTACACACTAGTATTAATTCATTAACACTTGTAAATTTGTAAAGCCAAATGTACCAAGCTGAACTCTTTAATCATTTTTATAGCTGACGGCATTAAACATGTTAAACATTCATATTATCAATAAAGGATTTTATTTTTAAGATGTGCAAATTGCTTAAGGAAGTGTTTGCAGTTTTGACTTGGGGCCGTGTGTGGCTCAGGGCTGCCTCGCACGAACCTGCTGAGAGCTGGGCGGGCGCTGGGATGCGGCAGCCAAGGCTTTAATTGATGCTCTGAGATTTCAGAAAGATTTCTTCAGCATACAGCAGATAAGGAGCGAGTGTTGCTGACCGTCTTCTGGGCTGTATAGTTTCTCAGTCTCTCTCCCAGCCCAAGCACAGTGCTGGATTTCTCCATGTGCTTCGTCCCCGCAGAGCAGCACCGCGGGGCCGCCCGGTGCCACCCAGCCCCGCCATCAAGGAGAGCCCACGGCTCGTCAGCTCCTGCACATTACGCCTCAACAGCGACCTGCTTTTCTTATCTTTGCATCGGCTTGGTTGAACAGGTTTTGCAGCAAGCTGGAAGGAGCTCTTTGTTCATCTCTTGGGGCTTGATGAAATTTCTGAGGAGTGCCCCGAGAGCGTGGCCGCGGCCTTGCCGCACGCAGCAGCCACGGAACGAGCTCTGCTTCCCTCCCCAGCCCTTCCTTCCTCCAACGCCTCGGCCCGGAGCCCTGCCCAGGCAGGAATTTGGGGTGGTACCCGGGCGTCTCGGCCACAGCCCTGCCTGCTTTTTATAGCAGCGGAGGTGAGGAGGGGTGTGTGCGGACTCTGCCTGCTTACAGCCCCTTCTGTAAACAGCAAGGTGTGACCGGCTCTTCCCCTGCCCCTGGCAGACCGCGCTGCCCTCAGTGAGCGTTTGGGTGCTGTGGGTGAGGCCGGCGAGCCCAGCCCCTAAAATGCAGCCATTTTCTGCACAGGAGGAAGGGATGTGGGCAGTCCCTGGGCCATAAGGTGCCCATTTATCCCCCTGAGACTTCCACGCAGGCCATGCCCGGCCCTGCCCCCGGTTGGCAGCCCTGCTGCTTCACCCGGGTACTGCTCTCAAGCACAGCACGAGGTTCAGCAGCCCTGGGTCTGGGGGGTGTTTGGGGTTCCCTTCTCCCCCCCCAGCCCACCCAGCGCTGCCTCAGGCGAGCCAGCCGGCTGCCCGCATGGACAGGCTGCGGTTACTCAGTGCAGCGAAGTCGAGTGTCACAGACAGGCGGCAAAAGCAGTGAGTCACCCTTTCTGTTCCGTCAACAGCCTCCTAAATCTTTGAGACTAGCCGGCTCACGGCCCCGCCTGGAATCACCTAGCTGGAGGTTGGATATTGTGGAAACGCGGGGTTTACAGCAGGCAACTGCACGCAGCACTCGGCTTTCCTGCTGGGAGCAGTGCCCGCAGCTCCTGTGGACCATTGTGCGGTGGGCCACCTCGACGCCGTGTCCCCCTTTTTGAAGGGAAATGGGGCGCAGCATCGCTTAGCGTGCTTGTTTTCCTGCTCCTCCTGGAAGGAGCAGCACGCGTGTCCTCACGGCTGTGAGTGGGCTGTGCTGGTGGGCTGCTGTTAGCCCAGCTCCTGTGGAAGCTGTGTGGAAGTTTGTGGAAGTGTGGAAGCCACAGGAGCAGGGACAGGGACAGGAGCAGGAGCAGGGGCTGTGGGTGCTGCTGTGAGATGGCGGCAGCACCAGGGATGGGGACGGACAACACAACGAAGGCGCTTGGGGCCAATCTAGCCCAGAGCGTGGGGGCACGGCGGCACCCCCAGGACGGTGCCAAGGCCGAGCCCCCCCCTTTACTGCAGCACCCTTTGGGGCCCCTCAGCACCTAGGGGAGCCCCTCAGCCCCCGGCTGTCCCTCAGCACCCCCCGGCCCCGGCTCCATGCCGAGAGCGGCCGCTGGGTGGCGCCGTCCGGCCGCGGGCTGCGGGGCCCGGAGGCTGCGCTGCGCCGTGCGGCCGCCAGGGGGCGCCCGGGGAACGGGGCCGAGGGAGGGGGCTCGGGGCTGGGGGGAGGGGGGGGCGGGGAGCGGTGCTCGGGGACCCCTCCGGGAGGTGCCGGCAGAGCGGGCACAGAAACCCCCGAAAAAGCACTAATTGAGGCGGCTTAATGAAGCCAGGCGGCTCCTCCCACCACGCAGGTGCTTTAATTGGGTCCGTTAATTGGCAGCGGGGGGGCTGGAGCTGATTTATTTGCTGGGCTCTGCCCCCCCCCCCCCCAAGGGTGCAGTGGGAGGCTTACAGGTGCTGGGAGCAGTCTTCGTGCCTCAGGTTGAGCAGAAGCAGATGTGCCAAGAAGATGAAGTTTGCTCTTCCCCACTCTCCTGCCCTCTTGTTTCAGCCTCGACCGCTGCTGGCAGTCCCTGGGGAGCCGCCCGGGGGTCTCATCCCACCGCCAGCTGCTGCCACGGCCGTCAGAGGCTCCAGGTGAATTGGGTTGGGGCAACCCCTTGTGGGACAGGGAAAGCAGCAAGCACAGGGGCTGAAATGCCCTGCTCATGGTTTTCAGACCTTCCTGCCCCTGGGATGTGTGTCCTGGCACTGTCCTGCACCTCTGCGTGCTGCTTCTCCCAGTTGGGGCTGCAGAGAGCTCTCATCCTGCAGGTACAGAGCCCCAGATGCCTTCATGAAGTCAATGCACGTGGCCACAGCGGTGTTCATCCTGATACAGCTGCAACATGAACAGGATTTGGTTAATCTAATTAGGATCTGGGGGGATATCCAGCTGAAACAGGCTCCCTTGGAGCTGCACAGCTCCAGGCCTCTGTCCCCTGCTGCCGTGCTCGGGTCCCAGCTCTCAGGTGGGTCTGGGCCCTGCAGGGCTCTGCTCCCCTGGGCCATGAGCACCGAGATGGTCTCTGCTGGGTGCCTTTCTCCAGGGCAGCCCCACCAGGAATGGCTTTCTGTGGTGATGCTGTGAGCTCCCCTGTGCTTGCTGAGGTTTTTCCCTTTGTCCTCCCCAGGTTTCCGAAGGGCTTCAGCACCTGGGAGCCACCAGGCTGCTCGTGCACCACTGGCACCAAGCCCTGCTTGGAGGCTGTGCCTGTGCCACCGCAGCACCCGGGGGTGTGGAGCAGTGACAAAAGGCAGCAAAAAAGGAGACAGGCGTGGGGCCTGGCCACCGGAGTGAGCACATGGGGCAGGACCGGGACCCTCCTTCCTCATCAAACGCAGCAGCTTTCCAGGTAGGGAGCCCTTGGCATGCATCCTGCTGAGCCCCCTGCAAATGCAGCCCCGCTGTGGGCTTGGGGGGCCATTAGGGTGGGTGGGGGGCAGCTGAGCTGTGGGGCTGCCCGTGGCTGTGTCCCCTTGGGAAGCCTGGGGAGCCGGTGCTGCCACAGCTGCCTCTCATCCCGGGCAGCACAGGCTCTGCCAGGTGATTAATCTTTTGTCACGGGGGGACCAGGGAGAACCAGCCATTAATAAACTTCCAGCTTAGGTGCTAACTCCACTCTCCTGTCCCCGCGGGTAAACATCGCCCTTTCGCTGGCTGTGCCGGGGCGCTCGGCCGGGCGCAGCGCCGCTGTGGTTGTAGGGTGGCTGGGGGGCAGCGGGCCCGGGGTCAGGGCTGTTTGACGAGGAGGGGTCGCCATCGGGAGGATGTTTGTTTTTGTAGCAGCTGGATGTGTCTCGGGGAGGGATGGGAACGTCTTCTGTCACTCGTGGGCTGGAAGGAGGGCTGGCAGGGCAGGGATAAAGCTCCTGACAAGTTTGGACTAGCAGGCGAGTTGATTAGCTGAGAGATGAAAATTCACAGCTCTGCTCTCGCAGGGGCCGTGAGCTGCTGGAGATGTGTTTATGCGAGGGGAAGGCACCCCGTGCGTGCACAGCCCTGCTCCTGCACAGGGCAGGGCCCAGCAAGTGCCTGGGTTCGGCGGTGGGCTCCCAGCACAACCCCATCCGGCACCGCAGGGACCCGGTGGGCAGCGGGAAGGGCACGGCCAGGAGCTGGTCTCGAGGAAATGTGGGATTGTCTTCGGCTGGTAGATGCTCACGGTGCAGAGAGCATCCCTGAAGGAGCAGGAGCATCGCACCGCTGCTGGGTGCTTGCAGGGGCCCTGCCCAGAGCACGGCTGTGGTGGCAGCTTCCCCGTGAAGCATCAGGGCTGCAGGGAGCTGAATTGGGAAGGACCCCAAGCAGCAGCAGGGTGACCTGCGGGATGGGCACGGGGGGGACCCACACAGACACTTTGCAGGTGGCGGTGGGCATCTGTCCACCCCCGGCCGGCATCTGGGGACACGGCCCCGGGCACCCGGCGCTGCCTCTGATGTTCACTTGCAGTCGAGGGTGAAAAAGAAACCCACCAAGGCGAGCCCGAGCCCTTGTCAGCTGATAGCCGCGCTCTTGTTGTGTCTGATGGCGCAGATTATGCGATGATAGACAGAGATAAATGTGTACAGCTGGAGGCGGAATAAATCGATGGTAGATGTTGTATAATTGTCTTGAAAATAAGGTAATGACTGGCTCTTGGAATGCTTTGATCTTATCAGAAAGACAAGGAATACACTAATGGCTTTAATTAGACTTTGGGGATGAAATGAATTCAGTCTCCTGGGTGAGCTGTTTTATGGAATTGACCATTGGTGGGGGGTAGAAAGGCTTTAATCAGATTTAGGCTCTGTAATACCCACGGCGGTGTGTCTGTGTGTGATACATACCTACTGTTATGCACGTTTTGGCAGGGCTCTGCCTGCTACATGTGCTTGGGCTGCCCCTGGATTTATGAGTCTTTGTGATGTGCTTTACCCTTTGTGTTTGAGTTCCGCAGGGCACCGTGCCATCAGGACCTCCAGGGAGGTTTCTGTAGAAGAAAGCGAGTTTTTGTGCCTGGATGTTCAAGCCGAGCACCTCTCGGGGAGGAGCGGAGTCGACTATTTTTATTTATTGACTTTTAAAGGAGAGCTAAGAACAATTTATCAAAGAGCAGCGGAGAATCTGGTAATTGTTTAATTTCACAACAGCAGGGTTACGGCCTGATGCTCTGGCAGCAGGACAGCACGCCGGCCGGGCTCGAGCATCCAGAGTAAGCAATCATCAATTACCGCTCCTCGATGATTACAGGCGAAGGCTGCAGTCACAGCAACGGCAAAGCTGCTTATCTCTCTAGGAACATATCTCCGTGCCGTCCCCCAGACCGTGTGGAAGAAGTGCAGGAGGACGAGCAGCATCTGACTCAGCGCAGTGACTCACCGGGCCCGGCCGCTGCTCATCGCCTGCATCCGCGGTCCAAGTGTCTGTGGAGCTGGGTGGGGTGCGAGCCCCGGGGGCTCCCGGTGGCTGCATCCCGGGTTCTGGGGCGGGCGGGGGGCCCCGGAGGCTGCACCTCACCTCCCGCTGCCGACGGCTTTTCCTGGCGAAGCCTCAGTGCTGAAGCTCCGGGTGCTGCAGCTCTGCTTTCCATGCTGTGCTTGCCTTCCCTGTTGTAACTGCAGGTTCGGGTTATTTTGGTGGGCTGCCGTGTTTCCCCGATGTTAATTTGTTGGTCTTAGATGAGCTCCCAGAGAAGACTTAATAATAACTTGGCTGTAGCCAAGGGAAGCACAGCCTCGGTCGGCAGTTGCGGTGCAGCCAAATATCCGTGCTGCCAAGCCTCCCGGCACGGTGTGCACTCCTCACAAGTTGCAGAGGGTTCCCGGCCAGACAGGAGCACAGCAGCACCGGGGCTCCCCAGGCAGGAGCAGGAGGTGGCAATGACTGCTCCTGGCTCCGCTGGGTGTGAGCAGCAGGGGAAGGTGCCAACGCCGCTGGGGGTGGGGAGAACTGAAGCACTGCGAAGGGTGCTGCAGCATCGGCCTCGGGCAGCAAGCACCGGTGCCTGGGGATTCTGGCTCAGGCTGTGGGACCGCAGCAGTGACCCCAAATGAGTGGGGCTGAGCCCCCTCCTTCTCTGCAGCCCTGGTGGTGTGCCCTGGCACCCGTCCTTCTGAGAGGAGCAGCCCTGGAGCAGCGTGGCCGTGCCAGAGAGGAGAGTGAAGTGGCAGCTCGCAGCGTGGCCGGTATGGGGCTGGTGATGGGCACTTTGGGGCTGGGAACGGGCACCCTGGGGACTCGGGCAGCTCGACCACTGGCAGACACCAGGCCCCCTTCTCCCCCCGTTGCCGCTTGCTGTGTTGACACAGGTTGTGACAAATCACCCGTGTGTGTGCGGAAAGCTCCTCACCTGGGCACAAACACACGCTTAGTAACATAATCTCTTAAAAGCAAAATCCCAGAAATTCCTTTTTCTTCTTGGAAAATGTTGCCTGGGGGAGAAACTCATAATGAAGGATGAAAGCTTAATCCTTGAGGTAGAACAGGACTTTGGGGAGGGAATGAGTATAAACATGACAGTTGTTGCTCGGCGAGTTGGAAAGAAAGGTGAGGGGATAAAACCTGCATGGGGAAGGACGGCGCGGGTGGTGCTGCGGCTGCGTGACCAGGGAAGAGCGACCCGGCGGTGCTTCCTCCCAGAGGTGTCACATTTATCATTTAAATGTGCCTGTGACAAATGCACAGGGTTATCTTGGCAACCTCAGGCACAGAAAAATGCTGCTGCGGTTGGAAGGCTGAAGATGTGGGGAGAGTAAATTACGCTCCGCACCTGTGTAACTCACCGAAGGAGACAGCCCTGCCCTCCCAGGTATTTGCTCTAGCAATGTGGGGAAGGGTCTTTAATCAAGATCAGGCTTTGACCACTATAAAATAAAATACCACTGTTTTAACAGATTTATTTTGATGTTGCCTGCCAGCGCCCCTATTTACGGCCCAGAAGACATGACAAAATGCGGCGGTGGAGGCTCCTGCGTGCAGGCTCCTGCAGCTGGGCACAACCAGGATGAAAAAGGCTGGGAGGAAGGGTGCTGAGCTGACAGCCACGGCTCGGACCAGCCACAGCCCTCCAGCACCCACCACGTCCTGGCTGGGCTCTGCTCTGCTCAGGGCTCATTCTGCTCCTGCCCTCACCGCGGTCACCGCAGGGGCTGTGGTGGTGGAGCCAGGCAGCGAGCCAAGAGCTTTGCCCTGGGCTCTGCTCGGCACAGCAGGCGCCGGGCTCGGTGCTGGAAGGGATTTCACACGGGTGGCTGCTAATGCACCCGCTGCACGGCCACCTCCCCGCCCACGGCATCACAGCACCCGAGGCTGATCGAGGCAGAGAGGCGGAAACTGGATCTGGCCCTGCAGGCGGTGACCCCACGCGCTGCGGCGAGCAAGGGGAGGCTGGGCCCTCAGCACCTCCACAGCCCTTGGGGAAGCTAAAGCCCAGCTCAGAGCTGTCTGCGTTCGCCCTCAGGGGGTCACAAGAGAAAAGTTTCCCAAGGAGGGGGATTTTTGCAGGCCACAGGTTCCTCCCCAGCTCATGGGGGGGGGTCAGGTGCTTGCTCCCAGGACAGCATCCCTAACCTGTCACCATCCCGTCAGAGAAGGGCGAGCGCAGTCTGCTTCTCCTATTGTTTAATTCAGAAAAGGAGCAGAGGAGGTGGGGTTACACTCTCCAGAGCACAACCTGCTCTGGGTTTGCTCACTGCGCAGCAACGGTGTTTACGGACTCGGATTCCAAACCTCTCCTTTCTCAAGGCTGTGAAGATGTATTTCCTCTTGTGCCATTTCTCCTTCTGGCAGGCAGGCTCCCAGGTGTGTCTGGTAAATGTCAAAGTGGGAAATAAAGTTGTTCACTGAAAAAAAAAAAATAAAAAGAGGGGAAAAAAAAGAAGTGCAAGTGCTGCAGGGTGAGGGCCAGCCTGGGAGCAGCGGGCAGGCAGCACCACAGCCCTGCAGCACCACCAGCCCCGGGCACGGCCACTGCAGCCCTGGAGGAGGAGGAGGGGACTGGGAAGAGCAGCTCAGGGCTGCACCAGCCCCCGGCAGGCTGCTGTCACGCTCAGCCTTTGTTTTTGTGGAGCACATGGGTGGAAACAAGAATGCTGCATGCTTCAGCCATGAGGCATCCTGAGAGCCCTGGCTCGCTGCTAGCACCGTCACGGTCACTGAGCATGCCGCAGCCTGGCCGGTCCCTGCTCCGGGGCCAGGCTGGGTGCTGTGGGGGCAGCGCTGCAGCCACCGTCCCACCGGGGCAGCCTGAGCACCAAGTAAAAGCACAACACAAGCCATAACCACGGCCCAACACGTGCACGTCACCCTTGGCCTTGTATCGCCTGCCCTGTGTCCAGCCCAGGTTACTGCAATTTTCCTGACGAGTGCGAGCGTGTGTGCCTGCGCCTCTTGGCTAATCTCTGAAGCCCTCATATTGCTAAAACAGATGACTGTATTTATCTGAAGTGACTAATGGGCGAGTGCATTCCTGGCTCCACCATCATCTGGTTCTCGTAATGTCAGTCATGATTAACACTAACAAACACACTCCAGCCTTTTCGGCTGCGTTGCACGTCAGCCCTGTGGCGGTGGCACTTGGTCACAGCCAGGTGGCTTTTGGTGACCGCGCTGCTTGGTGTACAAACACTGGCACCAGTGCACTCACACAGGGAGCTGTGTGGGGAGAGCTGGTGCAGTGCAGGCTGCTTCAGTGCACTTGGGTGAAGTTTGGTGCAGTCCGGTGAAGTTTGGTGAGATCCGGTGACGTTTGGTGCAATCCGGCGAAGTTTGGTGAGATCCGGTGAAGTTTGGTGCAATCTGGCAAAGTTTGGTGAGATCCGGTGAAGTGCAGTGCAGTTCAGTGAGGTGCAGTGCACTTTGGTGACATGTGATGCACTTTGGTGAAGTGTGGTACAGTTCAGTGATGTGCAGTGACGTTTGGTGAGATCTGGCAAAGTTTGGTGCAATCCGGCAAAGTTTGGTGAGATCCGGCAAAGTTTGGTGCAATCCGGCAAAGTTTGGTAAGATCCGGCAAAGTTTGGTGAGATCCGGTGAAGTTTGGTGAGATCCGGTGAAGTGCAGTTCTGTGAGGTGCAGTGCACTTTGGTGACATGTGATGCACTTTGGTGAAGTGTGGTACAGTTCGGTGATGTGCAGTGACGTTTGGTGAGATCCGACAAAGTTTGGTGCAATCCGGCAAAGTTTGGTGCGATCCGGCAAAGTTTGGTGTGATCCGGCAAAGTTTGGTGCGATCCGGTGCAGTTTGGTGAGATCCGGCAAAGTTTGGTGCAATCCGGCAAAGTTTGGTGCAATCCGGCAAAGTTTGGTGAGATCCGGCAAAGTTTGGTAAGATCCGGCAAAGTTTGGTGAGATGTGGTGAAGTTTGGTGAGACCTGGTGAAGTGCGTTACACTTTGGTGAGGTGCGTTACACTTTTGTGTGCTCTGATCAATAGCAGTGCACTTTGGTGAGAAGCGGTGCAGTTTGGCAAGATCCGGTGCAATGCGGCAAAGTTTGGTGCAATCCGGCAAAGTTTGGTGAGATCCGGCAAAGTTTGGTGAGATCCGGTGAAGTTTGGTGAGATCCGGTGAAGTGCAGTGCAGTTCTGTGAGGTGCAGTGCACTTTGGTGACGTGTGATACAGTTTGGTGATGTGCAGTGATGTTTGGTGCGATCCGGCAAAGTTTGGTGCGATCCGGTGCAGTTTGGTGAGATCCGGCAAAGTTTGGTGAGATCCGGTGCAATGCGGTGAAGTTTGGTGCGAGCTGGTGAAGTGCGTTACACTTTGGTGAGCTGCATTTAACTTTTGTGTGCTCTGATCAATAGCAGTGCACTTTGGTGAGATGTAGTGCAGTTTGGCAAGATCCGGTGCAACGTGGCAAAGTTTGGTGCGATCCGGCAAAGTTTGGTGAGATCCGGTGAAGTTTGGTGAGATCCGGTGCAGTGCGGTAACATTTGGTGAGATCTGGCAAAGTTTGGTGAGATCCAGTGAAGTGAGGTGCAGTTTGGCGAGCTCTGGTGCAATGGGGTGCAGGTTGATGAAGTTTGGTGAGCTCCGGTGCTGTGTGGTGCAGTTTGGTGAGACCTGGTGAAGTGCAGTGTGGTTCGGTGAGCTGCGGTGCAATGCGGTGAGGTTTGGTGCAATCAGGTGAAGCGTGGTGTGAGCTGCTGCCCTGCAGTGCAATTTGCTGCACGTTGGGGCAGGGCGGTGGCATCCGGTGCCATACGGTGCAGTTTGGTGAGATTGAGGTGCGGCACAGTGCTGGTTGGTGGGCGGTGGTGTGGTTTGGTGTGCTGTGGTGCAGGTTGCTGTGCTGTGGTGCTGGCTGGAGGGCTGCAGGCTGACGCAGCGTTGGCACAGCGCCGTGTGGTGAGAGGCAGTGCAGTTTGGTGCAGGCTGACGTGACAGGGAGCAGTTTGGTGCAATGCGGTGCAGTGCAGCTCGGGGCCCTGTTTCACTGCAGGGCAGGGTGGTGAGGAGCAGAGCAGTACGGCCTGATGTGGGGCAGCGTGGGGTGCTGTGTTCTGCCACGGACCCGTGCAGGGCCATCAGCCCATGGCTCACTGGTGCGGGGGCTCCCAGGACACCCAGTGCCACGCCCCACCCGTCCAGGAAAGTGGTTTCCCAGTGAAAAATCAGCTGTTGACAAAACAATCTTTTATTCACCCAAACAGTTCTGCTCTTCGTGGAAAATATTTGCACTCGGAGCGTGGCCCCTCACACAAACAGCGGGGAGGAGCTGGCCCAGGAGTGGGGACAGAGGCACAGACAGGCAGCAGAGCTGTGGTGCTGGCACTGCGGGGTCCGACCTCGGACCAGGATGGACACAGACGAGACCCCCACCACCTGTAGGAGCACCCCTGGGCAGAGGTGATGACAGGGACAGGGCTGCCCACACCAACTGCAGTATGGGGACTGGGGCAGCTGCAGGACCCGTGCCCTGCACCAGGGTCAGCAGACGGCCCGTGAGCTGCTGGGTGCCTCCTGCTGCTGCCCCCAGGCTGCACGGGATGAGGCCAGGGGGTCCTGTGTGGGTACGGGCCTCAGGGAGACCCCCTGTGAGTACATGGAGCACAGGGCTCAGGTAATTCACCCTTGATGTGTGACCTTTAAAACAAAAAACAAGCCAACCAACCCAAACCAAACACACCCACAAACCACAACAAAGTGACAAAACAAACCAACAAAAAAGAAAAACAATAACAAAGACCACCACCGACAAAACCTGATCTCTCCAAGGCAAAAACACCACCTGAGCCCCCCCCCTGCCAGCTCCGTGCATGGTTTGAGGACACCAAGGGGGTCAAGGGGGCCGCAGCGGTGCCGGCACCGGGTGCTGTGCCCCCTGCCAGCCGCAGCAGCATCGCTTCACCTCCAGCTCCCGGTGTCCTGAGCCCCCAGCCCCAGCAGCAGTGGGGGTCCCACGCTCACGGTCCCACCCCACAGCTTGGTGCCCCCGGAGCAGCGCACAACCTGCCCCTAAGCCTTGTGCGTGACCTCCCGGCAATCACAACCCCACAGCCCGCGGGAGCCAAGGGGCTGGGCACAGATGCTGCAGATTAGAAAATTAAAAGCTGGGAGGTTTCTGCTGAAGACATTTTTCCGTCCATGAGGACATGGGGTGGAGAGGGTGGAACATAGGGGGGGTGGGAGGGGGGCAGCTGCCTTCAGGAACAACAAAAGGGAAAAGGGGGAGGGCAGCAAGAGGGAGAGATTTTTGATTCATTGTCAAAAATTACCCAAACTTTATTGCCAAAATGTCTACATTTTTATGCGCTTAAGCACAGTGAGTTATGGAAATCTTAAAACAATGGAATGATCTCCTTCATTGCTCTCAATTTGTTCAAAGTAACCACTCCTCTTAACAAAGTGGAATCTCTTTTTCCGTTTTATTGACTTACAAAAACATCTCTGCTATCAACAGCATCCATGTGCATGTCATAAATACCAGGGTGGGACACGGCGCTTTGGGTAGGGGGGTTTTTTAAAACCCAGCTCTGCCCCAGCCCTTTCTCAAGGAACGTTTTTTATGGTGTTAGGTTGATTTGGCAAATTTTCTATTCGAACCTGCCTGAACAAGAGGGGCTCCGAATTCCTTGAATCAGGTCCAAACATCCAGCTCTCCGGTTCCCTCGCTCTCGTCTTCGCTCTGTGGGAGTCCCTTATCTGTCAGTCACGTACCACTCTTATAAATCTTCCGCAGCTACAGCGCGGGTGCAGGGTGCGCCTTACACGCTCCGGCTGCCAGGTGAGGGGCTGCAGAGGTGAAAGCAAGCGCCAGTGATCCAGCTAGAGCACGTGTTTCACAGCCCTGGACACACAAAACAAGATGGATAAAACTGGGGGGGTCCTCCCGCAGCCCTGGAGCGGGCGGGTTCCCCCTGAGCGCAGCACACACGGAGCCGGGAGGCCGTGTGGGCCTGGGCTTTGATTTACTGCTGCCCTATTTTAGGGCTACAGCAGAGAAAGCGCTGACCTGGGAGAAAGTGGGGACCAGCCTGGGGAGAGAACACGGGGTTTGCTGCGGTGTCCCGAGGGCAGAGCCGCAGCTCTGGGGTCCTGGTGAGGAACCAGCCCCACCGCAGCCACCCGCACCCATGGGTGCCATGAGGAAGGGACACAGCTCGACACGCCCCATCTGGGGACTGCAGGAGCTGGCTGCACAAGGAGCTTTGGGAGGAACTGGGGGCACCAACGGGAAGCACTGGTGCCAGAATAAAATCCTTTAGCAACCCCTTACTTGCAGGTCACAGCGCAGAGGGCTGTCAGCGGATGGAAGGTGACCCTGCACCCATCGGGGCCCGCGGACGTGCCATCCACCAGGCTTCACAACCCCCGGCGAGGACGGTCTGCTGTGGAAAGGAAAGCTTGTGTGAGCCCCAGAAAAAATGTCTTTAGCCTTATAAACTGACACAGTTGTTTATAATATTCCTAAGTGCCATTGCGTGATGATAGCAATTCTCCGACAGGGAAAATTTACTTTTTTCCTTCTTTTTTTAAATAAAGTTAGAAAGCCGTAAGTCCCACAAAAGATGTTTGGGCTATTATTCAGGGTTTGTTTGTTTTTTCTGTTTCCTATAAGTAACACACTGAGGGCCATTTGCTGGTGATAATGTTACAGCCTTACCGCAGCGCTGTCGGCGCAGCGCGGTGCTCGAGCTGCCCTGGCCAAACCGTGCCCGGCACCGTGGGCAGCCAGGACCCAGACCTGATGCTGCCCCCCTGCAGCCGCCCACCCAGCCCAGCACCAGCACCAGCACCACTCACGGGGTCGAGGCCGGGCTCCAGGCAGCCCTGGCAGCCTCCTGGCCACGGGCTCCCGTCGCGCAGAGCCGAACCCTGGCGCTGCGAAGGCTGCAGCCGCCCCGGCGCGGCAGGAGCTGAACTTCCTGGGAAAGCGGCTTGAATGTGAACTGCTGAAAGTTAAAAGTTGTTGACCTTCTGGATAAAATTTTTCTGTCCGCATTTCACATGCTGGGGCATGAAACCATTACTTTTTGTGTGTGGAAAAACTCCTCCGCGTGAGTCAGGCGCTTTGCTGAGGACGTTGCAATCTCCAGTTTGCTTATATTGAGCTGAAAACAAACAAACAAGCAGTGAAATTGGAAAGCTGCAGCAATCCTCTAAACAGCGACAAACAGTAGGGATTTATCAAGGCCTCACATGGGACACGGCACGACTCCGGCGAGGCCGCTGAGCTGACTGATGGCACTCCTCTGGTGCGCCCGTGCCCTCGTGCTTCAGCCACTGCGGCTGCGGCCCCGTGGTTGGGGTTGGAGCTGGCTCCCCATGGTCCTGCCCTCGCCACCAGCCAAGGCACAAGGACAACAGCCGTGGGCCTGAGCAGAACTCAGGCGCACGCAGAAGCCATCAGGTTGTGCGCACTGACCTTGCCCAGAGCAGCTCTCCCCAGATCCTCCCAGGAGCACCATTTGGCTGCAGCGATGTCGGTGCCTCCGCAGTTCACAGAGGGTTATTTCATCTTGATCTAGGTCTTTGGAAAACAGGAATTTAGCCTGAGAAAATGCTGTTACTTTTCATCCAAGTTCCCAAATTCCAATCCCCTCCCATCCCCAGGAAAGCCCTGCTCTGCTCCGAGCTCAGTGCAGCAGCCCGAGCTCCCTCATCGCTGCGGCTCCGTGTTGTGCTGCCCCAGGTACTGCAGCCGCTGCTCCGCAGCACGCGGCGCTGCCAGGACGTTTGCTGTGAGAGTCAGGAAACAAGATATGGGAAGTTTATAAACATGCCGTGGATGGTTTATGGAAAGAGGTTATGAAATGCAATTAAATGTTTTATAAAGTGTCCTGATTTCACTCCTCGGTCACTGTATCATTTTGATCATAAATCAGAAAATGAGCTGGAGTTAGAGAACTGAAAGGAAATGGGGAAGGCCAGGAGGGCAACAAAAGGAAGAGCAGAGATGTGGGTACCGCCATCCTCCCCATGGCACTTGCTTGCATCTATTCTGCAGTCGTGGCCCTAAACGCAGCCTCGGCGCTTCCACTTTGAGAACGGTGCCAGCCGGGTGCTGCCCGTGCTGGGGACGTGCACCTGGTGCAGGCTGGGCACCCCCAGCACATCTCCCAGCAGCACGGGCCCCCCTGTGCCACGGTGCTGCAGGACACCGATGTGGGTGGACAGGGGGACCAACCCCACCATGGGCACCCGGCTGAGCAGGGCAGACGGGGAAATGTTGGCCAAAGAGAGGTGAACATCAAGGGGTAGGAAGGAAGCCACGGTGCAGTGCGTGATTTATGGGTTGATTTAAGTCTGCAGAAGGCTTCCTCGCAAGAGCTCCCTGGAAGGAGCAGCAGACGGCCGGTGTTTACCAGGGACGGCACAGCAGCCCGCGGAGCTGGCCAAGAGCTAATTGCAAAAGTCTGAACTGCATCCTCCCAACTGCGAAGGGCCGGTCAGAAATAGAGATGCAGGGCTGCGTGCTAACAGGCAGAGGCACAGCCAGCATGGGAACGCCGCCTCTCCCATTCCCCTGCAAGTGAAACGCTCCCTGCTCTGCCGGCTAGGGGCTGCAGCGCCAGGGCAGGGGCTGTGAGGGGTGATGCAGTGACTGGGGGTGACTGCTACGTGGTCCCAGCACCATCCCCAGGCACCTTCCCCTCCCCAGGAGAGAGCCACAGCGCAATGAGGGGCTGCCACGCGGGAGGAGCTCCCCTCCCTATCCCAGTTGGCGCTTGTGCCCCTACCAGTGACACAGGGCACGGGGAAAAGGTCACGGAGAAAGCATAAAAGATCTTGTGATTTAAGTGCTATTATTATTTCCTGTCCATTAAAAGAAAAAAAAGTAACAGCAACAAACCCCTACATGCAGCAGTGCAGGCATCATGTGTCTGACATTTGGCTTCTCCCTCCCGAGCCACTGGTCCAACAGCTCACAAGCCAGAGGTTAAGCTTCCTGGTTCCTCTTTTTGATCTGCATCGTTCACATTCTTCCGTGTTGTTGGACACAATCAAAAAGAAAAAAAAAAGAAAAAATCCCTTTGAATTATCAGGCAGGGAGAGACTCTAATTGCTTTCCCAGCTCCTCCCCAGGCCAGGTCCAGCTCGCTGCCCAGGGACGCGCACACGCAGCCAGCCCAGGAGTTCAACAGGCGAGACAAGAAGAGGAGCCGCACCTTGGGGCGGGCGAACAGACAGCAAAACACATCTGAAAGTGCCCTCACCCGAGCGCAATTCGCACTGAGCCACATCCAGCCCACCAGAGCAAAGCTGCTCTCACCGCTGCCTTCAGTGGAGCCCCGAGGAAGCTCGCGGCGAGCTGCGGCCGAAGGGCTCCTGAAGGGGAACCAGCGCTCCCAGCCCCTTGAACCAAAGCAGTTACAGCATCCCGAGCTGCTCACCCATTCACATCTCCATCCCCCTCCCACTTTGTCAAGCCCCCCTCCAGCTCCATTCCCACCTTTCCCCGACTCCCCCCAGCAGCTGCCCGAGCGCCATCCCCGCTCCGAGGGCCTGGGCAGAGCGGGGCGGGGATGCTCCCGTCCGCACGCGGCTCCACGTGCACGGGCTGGCTTGGCAGCCTTATTTATATCCATTACCAGCTAATGCAATGGAACTGGCTGACAATGGGCGAAGCGGCTGCCAAAATCCAACATGCGGCCTGCAGATGTCCCTGGGAACGGCAAGCCCTGCTGGAAGATCTGCGCGGTACAAAAGGTTACCCTCGATTTGCTTCAGATGCTACTCTCGCCATTCAAAAGCCATCACTGGAGGAGGGGGCTCCTTCGGAGAGAAAAGCATAAATCCAGCCCTCCCTTCAGACCGTTATTATCTTCTCTGGTTCAAATTAAGTGACTGGGGTCATTTTTTATACGTTGCAATTTGTCTTTTACCTGAGGGCATTGTGGAAAGGAAAGAAAAAAAGGTGAATCTAGCACGAAAGCAGGGAATGAACAGAGTCTTTAGCAGACAATTAGCTGAACCAACATCAGGTTCTCCCTAAAACATCACAACAGAGATTAAACGTAGGCAGACACAGCTAATTCCTCACCAGTGGGTCCAGCAATAAGTCATCGCCCGTGCCTGCGGCTGCCTGGCAGAAGGATGCCGGGAGGTGCATGCAAGCCCCGTGGGACATTTTGGGATGGGAACGGGGCAGGAGAGACCCAGCTCCCACCGGCATCACCAGCACAGCATCGGGGCAGGCAGCGGCTCTGCACACCCCTCCTGTGCTCACCAAGGCCAAGGAGCGAAGTCAACGCCAAGGCCAGGGGAGCAGCGTGCCAGTGCCACCGCCACGAGTCACGGGGCGTTTGTTGCTTCCTGCAACTCAACTGAAAAACAAGTCCTGGAGGCATCTGGTCCTCATTTCCAGCGACAGCGGGCTTTGTGTTTTGGGTTGGCTTTGTTGTACAAATACTTGAAGAAAAATATTATTTTATCAGCTGCTCCGCTAACAGCAAACGAGCTGCTGGAGAGCCCAGGTCAGTGAGCATCGCTGCCGCCCGCACCACCGCGCCTCACCATGCGCCCACTGAGCATCCAAGGTGCCGTCTGCGTGCCAAGGAGGGGCCGGTGCTCACAGCAGGGTCAGTGCCTGGCAAAGCAGCAAAGTGACCCCAGGGCTCACCCACAGCCCCACAGCCCCTTCCACAGCCGCTGCCAGCCTGCTCAGACCTGCAGGGCTCCCCCCTTCCTCTCCGGGCTCCCCTTTCCCTGCTCGTGACACCCGGCAGCCCCCTGGCAGTGCCAGCCGGCCGGGCAGCCCATGGGCATCCAGGCTTGGGGATTTGCAGAGGCTTCCAAACAAACAAACCAAACCACCAAACCAAAAACAAAGAGGAAAGCCCACACACAAAGAGGAAGCAGCCCTAAGCTGTAACAATGCAGTCTGGGGATGGCTTCCCAGTCTGTGAGACAGCACCAACAGGAACCCGCTGGGTCTCGTGCTCCGGGGCTTTGCTTTAACACACCAGCTCCTGGGGGCCAGGAGCATTGCTCTGACCCACGGGTGGGATGAGCAGGCTGCTCTGATCCTCGGGGACAGAGCACATCAGCAGGTGGGCATCCCAGCACACATTATGACACTTCAGACCCCATGCAGCAACTGGCTGTGCAAGGCCAAGAGCGCGTCCCGCTGGCCATCACCACAGCCTCTGGGCACCCCTGCACCCATCGGCCCCACAAAACACCCACGGGCAGCCACAGACAGGAGCCTGGAGCCCACGACGGACCCCGGTGGACCACAGCCAGGCGTGGCTCCGGTCCCAAATGCAGGGTCCCGACCTGGCGGGGTGAGCCCTTGCTCTTAGCCAGGCATCACACAGCAGCAAGGGCACAGAGCAGGGAGAAGGCAGCTCACCAAGCCCCGGCGGAGGTGCCTGCAGCAGCCTCCGCACCTCAACCCTTCGAGGCACCAAGGTCTCAGCCCTCCTGGAGCCCAGGAAGCCTCCCCACCGCTCCTCCCCGCTTGAAACAAAGAGCCCACTTCTCACAGCCCTGCAAAGCCAACAAATAGGCGACACCACTTGGCGGACGAGCACGAGGAGCATGCTTGACTGGAAATGTTTACTGCTAAGATACACACAGAGTGCACTGATAGGGCAAGGCAGTGTATATTTAGGTTCTGGCTTCGGAGGAGGGCACGTCCTTTACTGAGAAACCGCTGGGCGGAGAAGAAAGGAAAGGGTATCCAATGCTTACAGCAATCTGATCTGCCCCAAAAGCAGATTTTTTTGCCCTTCCTAAGGGTTTTATGAGGCTGCAGAAATCAGCAACCTTGGGCTGGTCCCAAGTTCCCTTTACAGAAGGCAGCGAGAGGCTGGGAGCCCCTCGCCTGCTCGCCCTGCCTAACCACCCCGTCAGCATTAAAACGCGCTCATCACCTTCACCAAATTTCCGCAAAATTCACGTAAACCAACAAAAATGATTCCCCACACCAGAGCCAGCTTTGCACCATCACGGCACCAAGAAGGGTGCCCCATCCTGCCCTGGGGACACCCCGAGGGGGCTGCAGGGTGCCCACGGGTGCCGGCCCTGCCCCTGTCAGCCCCGCGCCTCCCGCAGCCAGCACCGGGCAGGGACACAGCGGGAAGATTTATGTCCTCTGACAGGCTCTGCACGCCGCGCTATTTTTCTTCATTGCTCTTGACATGTCTCCTGTCACACCGGGCAAACTCCTGGGTCGGCTGAGAGCCGGTGTCAGGGGGAGATGCGAGCTGCTTTCAGATGGTCTATGAAATTAGCGTCCCCAGGGAATCCCAGCATTTGGGGAGGTGAAATCAGCGACTACGCCGTGTCCACCTGGGACCTCGTCCTGAGCCTGCCTTCCTCTCCCAGGGAGCTGGGTGGGGGTGAGGTCCCTGTGTGGAGCTGAGCACCCCACACATGGGGCCAGGAGTGAGGGTTTTCCCCAGCCAAAAGCTCTGGGCACGCCGCAGCTCCCACAGAGCCGCCCCGACACCGCTCACGGTGAGGAACTGGGGCAGCAAGCACCCCGCAGACACCCTTCCACTGGGAGGGGAAGGATAACCTTGCCCTGAACTTCCCATATTAGAGGGAAAAAAAATAACTAACTTTTTTTGTAGAAATTCAGCCTTAAAGCCTGTGATCTGTTCTATTTTGACCGGCACACAAGCAGCCTCTTTTCAATATATTCGGTGATTTAATGAAAAATACGATTTCCTTTGTGCTGAAAGCAGATGCGTGCCATGGTTCCACCGAAAGAAAATGTAAGCTTTTGGGAAAAAAAAAAAAAAAAAAGTTTGATGAAAAACTGTTAAACCAGCCCTGTTTCCCAAGGAAAACTATCTCAGCCAGCTCTAACGCTCAACACCCAGCTACGTAGTTTGGGTCGGTCTCGCTCTTTTCAGCACTCCTGTTATTTTTTTTCTCCTGAGGATGGGGCTGGGAAGGACTCAGCCTTCAACACAATACAAATCCTGCCCTTTCGGTAAAGTGTAATAAACTTCTTCCCCTGACACGTAGGAAAATGTTTTAAGGCAAGACTTTATAGAGAGCATCAATCACTTCAGAGGTGATGGAATTGCTGCAGAATTATAAGCAAGTCTGAAGTGTCTACAGAGGACTCTAAACACTGTCTTCTATTTATTCTCTGTGTCCTTTGTAAATGTAAACTTCAGTGGAGTCCAGAGGCCTTTCCGTCTCCATGACTTGTCAATCCAGCACCTTTCACCACCGCTAAAATCACAATTAAAAAAAAGGGGGATTACAAAAACAAACACAGAGCTCGCGCTCGCGAGTGATGGCTGCGGACTGTCGTGCCGCCCCGGCGGGCGGTGGGATCCTGCCCCACACCAGACCCCGCGGCCACCCCTGCCCTGGTGCCCCCCGTGCCCATCTGCCAGGGGGGCGAGCTGGGTGTGCGTCCTTGCCATAGTGCCCAGGCCACCAACCCGTCCCTGCTGCCCCAGGGGCAGGAGGGGAAGCCCCCACCCGACCCGTAGCAGACCCTGTCCCATGGGGATGCTCCTGGGGCCGGCCCTGCCACGGGGAAGGTGCCCCACCGGGTGCGCCCACGTGTGCCATCGCGGGGCACGGGCACGCTTTTATCTCCTGCAGACATTAGACTACCAGAAAGGAACGGTTAACGGCGCACCTCTGAATAAACACAGATTATGGCTCTGAAAGGCTCCAAGAAGATCAAGCAGAGGACAGTGCACTGACAGCGGGATGAAGCTGGGTGTGGGAGAGCCATCCCAGCTGGAAGGCTGCTCGGAGGACCCAGCACGAGAGTGGGGAGCGACTCTTGCTTCCACAGAAAGGAGGGGGGGAAAAAAAAAAGAGAGAGAAAAGCTCTTGAAAGTTTTGAAGGGAATCTATTTCAAAACCTTTCCTTCTTTGCCAGAATACCCAGGAAAAAATAATTAAAAAAAAAAAATCTATGCATTGAAATGTCCCACAGCTGCTCTAGCAAGAAAAAAAATAAATAAATACATTGTTTTTGAAAAATACCTTGCACGGGAGAGCTGAGCCATCCCTTGAGCATACTCATCCCCGTGGGGAGCAAAGCCAAACACACTCAGCACAGAGCCTGCGATGGGACAAGCTGCAGCTTTGTCCCCATCAGGGAAGGGGCCGGGAGATGCAGCCAGAAATGAAGCACCGGGGCCCGTTTGTTACGGGCATTCACAACCGTGTGGGTAGGCACAGACAGCGCCGAGCACACACAGCAGCCTCGCTAACTGCGGGCACACCTCGCAATAAATTCTGTGTAATAAATTCATCTAAATGCTGCGATGGGAGCATTTATTGGGAGCATTTATTCCTGCGCACCCCCCAAGCCCCGCGGGGCGCATCCTGCGCCGGGTCCGCGCCGGCAGCGCGGGGCTGAGGGACCCTGGGGGGGGACCGGGCCGGGCTGCACCGAGCCGGGCCGGGCTGTACCGAGCCGTGCTGGTCCGTACCGAGCCGTACCGGGCTGTCCCGAGCCGTGCCCGCCGGCAGGTAGCGCTGCGGCTCCGCGCCCGGCCGCGGCCCCGAGCCCCCCTCCCGCATCCCTGCCCCGCACCGTGCCGGTGCCCCGCAGCCCTCGGTGACTCCGGAGCGGCACAAAGCAAACCCGGCCCTTCCTCCCGAGCCCCCCTCAGATAAGGAGAACGATTCCGGGGCGCCAGGAGCTCCCTGCAGCCCCTGCCGTGTGCCATTGCTTCCTAAAACTGAACCAGGAGTGGGGCGTTTGTGATTCCTGCGCTGCTGGCCTGGGCTGTCCTACAGCCACCGAGACCGAGAGCAATCCCGTGACCTTCAGCCTTGGCGGGATGAGCCCCTGCCCTCGTGCTAACGGGGAGCGTGATTGAATGCAGCTCCTTGCTGCTGCGTCCCCTGGACCAGCTGCTAACGGGAATGTGATCAGGACCCACGGGCAGCTGCAGGTCTGCCCACAAAGACATGCAGAGACCTCTCTGGACACTCCAACATCGCTGGCCAGGGCAGTAAGATGCAGGCATGTAAGTGATGGTGTGGACACGGGATGCCCCTGCGCACACAGGGCTGCGGACTCACCCTCCTGCAGGACCTCCCGAGCAGCTCCCGCCTCGCAGCACAACGCTGAGCCCTTTGCCCTCTGCTGGATCAGCCCTCGTGTCCGTGATGGCGATGGCAGCTTGAAGCACGAGTTGATCTGTACCTACAGGAAAAGGACACACGGTCACATTTTGCAAGAGATTCTCCTCCTGGCGTGCTGCAGAACGCCAAG
This sequence comes from Aythya marila, assembly GCF_965140915.1. Taxonomy (NCBI): domain Eukaryota; kingdom Metazoa; phylum Chordata; class Aves; order Anseriformes; family Anatidae; genus Aythya; species Aythya marila. Next base: position 1,951,037 of record NC_139065.1, read on the forward strand.
CTGTCCCCCCCGGCCCTCCACGCTGCCTCCCAGCTGATATGCAAACAGCTGATCCCTGTAGGATCACACCAGCAGCCTTTCCTGTGCGCTGACTCAGAGCACCCCTGCCTCCCCAGCCCCGTCCATGGCCCCGGTGACTTTCCGCAGGGGCCTGTTTTCACCAAACAGTTGCCGTAGCAGAAGTGCAATACCAGCAAAAGCTGGCAGGGAATCCAGAGGGCAAGTCTGGAGTAAAATTCTGATAATGCTGTGTTTATACCAGGAATTTCTTCAGCAGATAAATCAAGCGAGGAAAATAACAGATGGGAACTAGCCGGAGACACCGCAGCGGGGCTCACCCCACACAGCCCCACTGCCCCTTCACCCGCCGGGCACGCCGCTGCCCTGCTGCCTCTGCCTGCAGGCAGCAGCTTTAAACAGGGATGGATCCAGCAGAGATCAGGGCACGGTGTGGAGCTGGCGTCTCAGTCAATGGGACCAGCTCCCAGCATGACCACAGCGCACTTCCCAGTGGCTGGGATGCCAAAACCCTCCTGGCCAGGGAGCTGCTCCCTGTGCCAGTCCCTCAGGAACACGCCTCGTGGTGGGCAGAGCACCCGTCGGCACCAGCACGGCAGAGGGACGATTTCTGGGTTATTTTAATAACAAGGCAGCTTGCTGAGAAAACCCTACTTGCAGCGCTGCTTAGTCCCCCCCCAGCCTGCTGAAAGAGAGAACTCCAAGCAAAAGGAATAATTTTAACCCCGCATATCTCTCGCAGGGAAACCCAGGTCAGCCAGGCAGGTCTGAGACTTTTGGATCTCTGTAAATCCACCAGACATGGCGCAGTGCTGCCCACGGGCACACATCCCCAGGGTGCTGCAGGTCCCAGCGCCAGCAGCGCGCCCACCCCGGGGCCGTCCTGCACCCAGCAAACTGCCCCCCTTCAGGCTGCAGAGGGGCAACATATGGGACCCGTTAGCTGGATGCATATAAAATCCGAAGCTGCATTACTCATCGGCTCCGTTACGCTCACCCCACCACCGGTAGATGCTGCTTTTGCAGAAGCGACCGACAACCGCTTGTGTTTCTGCTGTCAGCTCCAATAAACAACCGTGTTTAATGCCGTGGGGGGAGAGGGGGCTCGGAAACTCTATCCAAAACTAACAAGTTTCAAGCACGATATCCTTGCCAGCTTAATGCCTCGGTCTCTCCCCCGGCTTGCTGTGCTGCACTAGAGGGAAGCAGGGTGCAGGAGCCGAGGCGACCCATTGCTCATAAATCACCAGCCCCCCGCATGCTGTCCCAGCCGCCCTCCCGTGGGAGCCCGCCGCAGGGCCACACACTTCTCAGCACGCAGGACCCCGTGAATCACGCACCATTAACATTCTTGGAGCGACATCTCCGAAATACTTCGGGGATAAATTGTTTGCTGGCTGATTTGCAGCGCGTTTAGGCAACGTTACGAGGAGGTGTGCTGGTGGGGAGCCAAGGGCGCGCTCCCTCGGGTCATTTGGATGTCACCTGGCACCGGCAAACGTGGCACAGCCTCGGCCTTGTGATGGACACGGGTACCCCGGGGCCGTGGGATGACCCTGCTGAATGTGCACCGCTCGGCAGAGGCCGTTCCAGCATCTCTCTGTCCTCGCAGCCCCTCTGGTGCTCCACAGCCGACCTCGCCGTCAGAGGGCTCCGCACCCAGCGCCAGCCCCAAGAGCATCGCCTGCTGCATCACAGCCCGGCACCAGCAGGCAGGATTCCGGCACTCGAGGGGGGGATTAGACATCAAAAAGCAGGCAGACAGGAGCACAGAGAGCCCCTTCCATCTGGTTAGCACAGCCACGGCCCCGCTTACCCTGCTCTGCCCCCAGATCAAAGCAGCGGCCGATGGCACTGATTAGCATCTCCCTGCAGAGCCGCGCCCGGCCGGCGCAGCCGAGAGCTTCATCTGCCCGGCAGAAGGAGCAGGGGGATGAGGATGGAGCAAGAGGAGCTGGGGGCTGCAGGGAACCTGCGGGGAGATGAAGGTGATGGTAGAGAAAAACCTCCCTTGGGAAGACCCCAGGCATGAAGGAGGAGAGCCACGAGGACGGAGCACCTCCAGCCTGCAGAAGGGGAGCGAGCAGCAGCCCCTTACAGCAGACCAGGATTTTAGTGCAGCACTGAGGGGGAGCAGTTCAGCAGCTCTCTCAACGCCCTGGCCATACTGAAGAGCAAAAGTTCCCAGAGCAGACAGCCTGGGCAAAACCAGGGCAGCTGCGCATGGAGCCGTGGGCTTCCCCCATCCCCTCACCTCCTCTGCAGCAGCACGGGGAGGTCACACAGTGTTCAGGACACCGTCCGTGCCTGCAGAGGCTGGAGACACCTCCCTCGGGAAGGGGATAATGCTCGCTCCCACTGGCAGGGTTGGCCGTACAGCGGGGCAGCTGAAGCAGAGCTCAGCCGCTAATAGGATTACGCCCCGGGGACCGCCAGTGAAGTGCAGCCACCGGCGCTGCCACAGCCCCACTCGCAGAGCTCCCCCTGTGAGGTGCTCGCTTTTTGTTTGAGATATCACAACATTGGGCTGAATCCTTGACACCGGGTGAGCCCAGGGATCAGGCTTCTCTTCCACCACCCAGAGGGGCTTTGTCCTCCAGCATCCCACCAGGCAGCACCGGGGCTGAGCCGAGACCGTGCCAAAACCCTCCTCACGAGCCCCAGCCTGCACACCATGGACGTGGTCCCACAGGGCAGGACTGCAGGGCTGGGATCCCCCCTGTGCTGGGACACCCCTGCAGGGCCGGGGTGAGCAGCAGCAGCTGGGCAGCGTTCCTGGCAGCACACCCACCGCAAAATGTTGGTGCCAGGGGCATCCCACACAACCGGGCAGCACCAAGCCCTCTCCACTTCAAGCTTTGACATGATACCCCCAGTACCAAGGGGGTCTTCCCACGTTCTTTGGGAACTCCGGCTCAAACCCTCGATTTCCAGGGAAGCACAGACCTTCAGGTGTCCAACATAAGGGTCTCCACTGCATTCCTCCAGACGGCCTGGATGCTTCCCAAACACACTCCTCACACGCGAGGATTAACTGAATAATCAGGTCAAATGCGAATCATCAATACAGCTCAGTGAGGTGCTGCTTTCCGTGACACCTTCATTTCCTCGAGCAGCAGATTTGCACCAGGCCAGACATTTTTAAGGCATGGGGAAGCACCAAGCAAAATAGCACTGCACAATTTTTAGGATAACAATGGATTTCACCTGCTTCAGCCTCCGATCTCCACAGTAGCTAACGTTACCTGGCACTGGCTCTTGACACACCAGCACGCAGGCTATCAGAGCAAATGCCTCTGTTCCTGGCACACTGGGGCTGAAAGCACAGCTTGCTGCCCTGACTCCTTGTCAGACTTCACAGGGGCTGGCAACTGAAAGCACATCCAATTTAGCCACAGTTCATTATCCGACATAGCGTGACATTGGGCCACTTGCAGACACAATCCAGCTTCCTCCTGCCTTGCAAGATGTATTGACCAAAGGCGAGGAAACAGCATTAATAGCTCACTGCTGTGCAGACGAATCTGGGCAGCAGCAATGAGGTTCTTTGGGCTATTTCTGTCCAATCCTACATGAGACTAAATCAGAAGCTTCTGCAGACTTCCATTAAATTTCTCTCCATTAACACCACCGTAACAGAGATCGGAATTTATCCTCTCTTTTAGATATATATATTATTTTCTCCTGGTACTTTAAAAAAATGCTAAAACTCTTCAGCTTCTAGCTGAGCTTGAGATAAAAGTTAACCTCTGAACCATACAGCATCTTTCATATAAGGCACCATATAGAGAGGGCTTCTTGAAGCGAGTCTAGCTTGGTAACACATATATTCTAGATGGTTTCTGCTTGCCCTCATCCTCACCTCCTGGAGCCAGGGCACAAGGGCCACCAGCCTTCCCCACGCACAGCAGACCGAGGCGAGAACCAGAGATGCCAGCTTTGAGCCTTTGAGCTCGGGGCCAACCCCTATTCCCTGGGGGGAAATGCGTTTGCACCCACGCTGGCAGAGGGTGGTCCTAGTGAGACCTGTAGGAGATTCTCCAGGACTGTGGATAAACAGAAGAGGTCCCTGCTCCCCCAGGCCCAAGAACGTTGCCCTTGCAGCAGCAAAGATTCATTCATTGAGGCTCTCATGCTACAGAGGCTCCAGCACAGACAATTTTTTAGAATGTACACATGTGTACACACACACACGCACACTCTTTACCAACTTTAACAACTCAGAAGAGAAATAAAGGGTGATGCTGTCTCCTGCAGAGGCTTTGGGGCAGGAGGCACAGCCCCAGGCTGGAGAGCAGCAAGGACTGCGACGGTCCCACCTGCAGAGCGCACTGGGTTTGCAGCCAGAGCAGCCCCAACGCCGGCTGCTCTCCTGCTCACCACCTGCCCTTGGGGAGCAGCTCTGGGTTGGTCGGGTCCACATCAGATGGGGCTCAGGCAGGAGACCCCCCAGCAGCAGTCTGGCCCCCGCTAAGCCCCCAGCGCTGTGCTTGATTGCAGCCCTTCCCGCTGGCTCCTGCACGAGCCCTCGTACCTCACAGATGCCCCGTGCTTCACCAGTAGCCCTCATCCCTGGCACTGCTGCCAGCTCCGTGCAGTGCATGGCCCAGGACGGACACAGCTCGTGGCATCTCCTCGCCAACACAGCACCACAGGAATCAGCCCCAGAGAGCAGCACCTGCTACACGGCAGGCGTGAGGGGCAGCCCCAGCCCGGGCAGTGCCCGCACCTTCCAAACACAGCCCCCAGCAGCTGGAGGTGCTGCCCGTGCTGCCACCCGGCCTCTGGCACACCCCTGCTCACCCCCGGTGATGCTGCACCAGCTGATTTCTTGCCTTGCCTCCACACCAGGGCCGACTTGGCAGATGCACGGAGCCAGGCAGGCACGCGGGCTTTGTGATAATCTGCTATCCGATCTGGGTTTCTCTGGCCTCTCACTCCAGCGGACAGTCCTTCGAGCCCATTCGGGGACTATGAGTCACTGAAGAAGCACTTCAAGCCCATCCTTGTCGATAAGGTTAGAACTATGCGCTGTACGTTTCCTTCCCTAGTTTGGAGTTACACTCGGGCTGTCCACGCTTCCTTGCCTATTCCACCTTCCCCTTCCATCCCCGTTCCCCACCACGCTGAGCTACACATCCGTGAGCGGGGCCGTGGAAGCCCCCAGCTGCTGAGGACACCCAGGGCACAGCCAGCTCCGCCGTGCCCTGTGCTGGCCCTGGGGTAAGGAAAACGCTCGCGTGCAAGGGCAGAGCAAAGAGTGGGGACTGGGACCACAAAACCAGCTGCGGTGCTGCCACCAGCCCACGGCACATCTCCACAAGAGCTTGGGGATGCTCGGAGATGTCTCTGGGACAGAGCCAGCCCGGGTGAGCACGGGTGGACTGAGCTCGCCGACCTCTGTGCCACGCTGGCAGCAGAACGAGGTGATGAAGTAACAGGAGGTGACGGCCTGCACCCGCTGCCGAGTCTGCGCTGGCCAAGCCGCGTATCCGACATCGTGCCAAGGAGGCCGTGTCGTGTCACGTCCCTTGTGTAAAACAAGGCTGCGAGCGCTGCATACCTTTGGGCAAGGTGAAACTCGTCGGGTTCCTCACAGGCACCAGGGCTAACTTCAAGTCCGGGTTTCAGAGCCCCAGAAGGGGTGAGTACCAAATCCAGGCTGACAACAAAAGCAGGGAATTGCCTCGCTGGCGTGTACCAAACCATCCACGGCTCTGCCACATCCACCGCTGCTATCATCTGCACAGGGAAAGAAATTCCCCCTACATTAATGAAATGATTGTTCTTAATGCTTGGGCACCGCTCATATTCCTGAGGAAAAGGAAGCACAAATCCTCGCTTGCACTGACAGCAACAGCCCGCATCCCCAGGTACGAGGCAGCTAATTACATCTGATCCTACCAGCCAAGACCTGAGCAGCGTGTTTGTGCAAGCACTACAAAGTATGTGCAGGATTTGGCCCTATTTCCCTTTTTTATTAATCACAAGAAAAATTCTCCCTTTAGAAACAATGTTAGAGACATACCTGATAGGTGGTTTTTTTTTTTTTTTTTTTTTCCCTTGGCCACTTACCACTTGGCAGCAGGGATGAAGTTTTGGCTTTGCAAAACATTTCAAAACCTGTTTCTGTTCCAATTCAGAGTCACCCACCTTCCCAGAAGCTTTCCAGGTTATCTGCGAAAGAAAACCCAGAGAAATGGATGGCTTGAAGTGCTTCAACTGATAAACTCAAAATATATTATTTTAACTACGATTTTGTTTTGCTTTATAAAGCAGAACAAAGATCTTAACAACCACAGAACCAACAGGCTTTGGAAATGGAAAGGATTGTTCTGGAAGCGAAGAAAGGGAACGGTTGTGCCCTTACGACCATGTTCCTTTCCCCCTAAAGCCTGACAGAGTTTCACAGAACATTTCAAGCTGGATGTGCTGCATTTCAGGGGATCAAACCGCCCTTCCTGGGGAGGCTGCTAGCGGCACGATGGGGCCATGGAGCTGAGTGGCCACCTGGAGAGCAGCACCGTGCCAGGATAGGATACTGGGGTGAACAGGAACCCCCCACAGAGCCTGGAGCAGGGTGAGGAACAGCCAAAGGAGCAGAGACAGCGGCTGGATGGAAAGGCAAAGTGCACGGTGCTACAGTGGTGCCAGCCCCTGCAGCCAGGCCCTGGTCTCCTGCGATGCCCCAGGCTCTGCTGAGGGCTCCCGCACCCCATCCATGTCCCAGCTCCGGGGACACCCTCAGGATGTGCTCACGCACCGCTCGCCACGAGGGCTCCTCGCTGCAAAAACCCAGCTCAAACACTGGCCTGGTTATAAATAAAGCAGCCAGTGACCCTGGAGATTAATCAGGGGGCTGGTGTCTCTGCGTGATGTCACCCCATGTTTTTCCACAGGCCTGTCAAATTTCAGCCCCGTCTGATCTGCCGATGACAGACGGGGCTCGCGCCTGCCAGACAGCACCGGGACGCTGCGGTCTGTGGGAGGGGAGCAGCCGAGCGCGGCGGCCGGCAGGATTTATGGCCTCCCTTCTCCTCGGCGTGCTCGCCTTCGCTCCCCGCCGCACACACAATACGCAGATGCCTCCGCAAGACGACGGAAAATCGGGGCTGCTTGGCGCGGTCGGGGTATTTTTAGGCACATTGCGCCATTTCTGGCTGTTGGTGACTTCCATGGTCCGCCTGAACCTGGCTGCTGGCGCGCACGGAGCCGTGGCTCAGCGGGGCGAGGAGCAGGTGGGGAGAGCACGGACAGAGCTGCACTGGGACTGCTCCTGTGGGTGAGCTCGGCTCTTCCCAGGGCACCAGATCTGGCAACCAGATAGATCTGTTCGCCTCCGGGAGGGCGAAAAAGTTTCCTGGGTGGAAAGCCACACCTGAGACCATTCATGGTTTTAATGCCACTAGCCAAGCTTTATGGCTGCTTGCAGTTCAGCTTGCTGCCCAAACACCACCCCAGCCACTAGGGCTAGAGGAGGACAACGATGGCCATGGAGCCACGGGGTAGAGAGTAAGCGAAAGGGCACTGCAGCACGAGCTGCTCTGGGCAGGCAGCACCACACATCTCATGCCACGTGCTCAGGACACTGCAAGGACAACACCGCGACCCACCCCAGGGCACACCAATGCCCGAAGCCCCCCCGTTCCCATCCCCTTGCTGCCTAACACAGGGGTGAGCAGAGGAGCTCTGGGTGCAGCTGCAGCACCGCGAGCACAGGGAGCTGCCCCGCGTGGCAGGCAGGGGCTGGGCACCGACCGGCACAGGAGCAAACAGTCCCCACCCTCTGGTCCCCAACACAGAGTCCATCTCCAAATAAGTTCCCAATAAAAATGCTCGTAGCAGGGCTTTGTGGCCTCAGAAAATGGGTTTCACGTGAGGTCAGCGGGCCAGGCAGTGCGGGTTATCCCGGGGCAGCGATTTTCCCCATTGGGGTTCCAGGCAGTGCGATTATGCAAGGCTCCGAGTTATTCCTGGGGCTGCCGCGTGTAAGGTGAGCTCCCTGCTGTGCCCAGCGCGGGCATTGCGGAGGTGCAGCAATCCCTCTGCAATCCCTGCTAGCTCTGTGCGCCCCTGGCACAGCACCAGCACCTGTGCCTGCACAATCAAAGCAGGAATCCAGGGCTGCCAGGGGACAGCTGGGGCGCGAGGGCGACCTCTCCGCTCACGCAGCAGAGCGAGCTCTGCTCATGGGCCAGAGCGCAGCCACTGCCACCGCAGGAAGGGCACAAGAGCACAACGCCTTCACCTCTGGAAGGGGACGGGGAGACTGCTGCAGAGCAGGGTCAGGTTCGTGCCCCCAGCTCACAAACTTTGCCCCAGCCAGTGCCCAAGCACTGCGCAGGCTGGACACCGGCTATGGGGCAGCTCACAGGGTGCGAATGCCTGAGGCTGTCCCTGCCTGCGCGTTCCCACACGCTGCTTTCTTTCCCAGGGACAGCAGAAGCAAGTCCCTCTGTCCCTCGCCACAGCACCCCGTGCAGCAGGTGCTCAGTGGTGGCCAATGCAAGGCACAAACCAGCACCACACCCTGCAGCACGACACCTCCAGCGCCCGGGAGCGAGCCCCAGAGCAACCGACCTGCTAGGAAAACAGAGAGCTCGGCCCTTTGAAGTTAATGAATCGTGAAAGCCTTTGAAAGCAGAGCCTTGTTTATTTACTCCCGGCAGCTCATGTGGCTGAAGCACGCACACATCCCCAGCGCACTGCTAATTTGAGTGAAAGATCAAATGCGAGCCTCCTGCCCGGCCGAGCTGCAGCCGGTGGAAGAGCGAGGGCTGCCCCGCTGCACCGAGCCTCCACGGGATGCAGGTGGGGAAGGGAGAGCCCGATACAGCCCGGGGAGCCAGGGCAACAGCCTGGGCTGTCAGCCAGACCCTGCTGAGTGCAGTCAGGAGCCAGGCTGACAGAAATGCCACCCGTTGGATGTAAAGCTCCGTGAATTCGGGCCGAAGGGCACCACCCCAGCACCTAGGTTCAGCTGCAAGCCCCCCAGCAGCACCCTCCCCTCCCAAGCTCCCACCTTCAGCTGGAGCTGCTGCAGCCTGGGCCCAAATCCTACCCAGTGCCACGACGCAGCCAAATGAGCACCTGGGAACGTGCCGCCTGCCAAACCTGCTCTCCTCTTCCCCACAACAGAGGGGTGCAGAGAACTCGGTCTCTTCTCTTTGAATGAAAACCAACCGAGTAACAGGGAACAGCCCACGAGATGCCAACAGCGAGTACCAGCCCTGCACCGCCTCGCTGCGAAGTGCCACGGCACCGGGGGCCTGGCTCTGCCCATCGGCAGACACTCGTGCTGTCCCGCAGCAGCCACAATCTTCACTGGAAGCACCAGAGCCCCCAGCACGCTATCTGCTCTGACGGGTCTTCTAAACAAACGCACGGCCTTCCACAATACTCTATAAATATCGGCCTTTTCAGTGCAACGGCTTCGCGAACAAGCTGTAAGGCAATATTTCATTCAGGCTCTCAGACAAAAGGACGGCACCCTACCAGCGCTCGCTTTCTGCTGCTGCGGTTCTCAGAAGTATAATTGGATTTTAACCAAGCGCGAGTTTCTATCCCCATTTCTCCCAGGCCAGCAAAGCCGCTCTGATCCGTAACAACAGGAGTCGGAAGGAAGGAGCAGAAAGCTCGCGGGGCAGAGGGGAGGGGAAGGCTGAGGGCTCCGGCAACGCTGAAAGGACTTCAGCAGATATTGGGGCTGTGGTCCCAGTAAAAAATTAGGCATCTAGGGAAGTGCCAGCAACGAGAGAGGGGTTACCCGTGTAAGACTCACGGCTTCACCACCAGGGTGGGGAAGGGCCGGCCTGCCAGGGGCCACAAGGGAAAGGGGAGCTCCCAGCCCCGGCCCTCACAAGCCACCAGTGGGGAGCTCAGAGTCAAGGGCAGCTCCCCCGCCAGCCCTCCCCCGTCCCCGCAGTCCCAGGGAGCCAACAGAGATGGGAGACCCCCAACCCTCCCCAGGGGGCAGAGGCCCGCCGGGTGCTCGCAGCCTCCAAACGCGACCCGACGGGGCGGGCTGCGGCCGGGGGTGCCCTCGCACGGGGTCGGGGAGCGGCGCTGCCCCGGGACCACGCGTCCCCGAGGGGGCTGCGCCCTTCCCCGGCCCCCTGCCCGGATCCAGAGCGCGGGGGCCCGGGGAAGCCTCGGGCACGGCGCTGCCCCGGGCCCGCCCCGCGGGTGCGGAGAGGCGCGGAGCGGGGTCCGGGCGGCCGTTTCCCACCCTGCAGTGACACCTGGCGGGGGCGAGCGCGGCAGGAGCCGGCGGCGGCCCCGAGCATCCCGCCCGGCCGCTGCGCCCCTGCCCCGGGCGGACCCCGACGGGGCGGCCGCGGGAGCGCGGGCGGGGGCGCGGCGGCGGCCCGGGGCTGCCCCGCGGTGGGCAGGGGCCCGCAGGGGGCTGTCCGCCGTGCCCTCGGGGAGGCGGGGGTCGGTCCGGCCGGAGCCTCGGCTCCGCGCTTCTGACTCTGCCCAATGAGAGCCCGCAGCCCGCCGCGAGCTGTCAATATTTGGCCGCGGCCCCCGCGCTCCCATCCCCAGTGCGTCCTCGCCCTCCGCGCGCAGCCCTCCATGGCCCGGCCCGGCCCCGCCGCCCGCCCCGCACCGCTCGGGGGGCGCTGAGCCCCGGGACCCCCCTCCCTTCCCCTCTCCGGAGCCCTGCCGCCGCCCCCCCCCTCCTCGCAGCAGCAGCAGCAGCAGCAGCATGCTCCCGGGCGCGGGGGCGCAGCCGGGGCTCGCTCAGCCTCGCGGAGCCGGGAGCCGCGCACCGGGGCAGTGACGGGCACGGCTCGGCGCCCGCACCGCCGTCGCCCGAGGGGAGCACGGGCGGGCCCCCGGCCCCGCTCGTTCCTCCGGCCGGAGCGCGCCTCGCAGAGATATGCTGAGCACAAACCGCCTGGAAGCGCCTCCTGGGATTGCCGTGGCCCCCGGGCGTGCGGAGTGCGGAGCCTTCCCTCGGACGGCGGGCGCGGCCCCGCGGATTTACCTGCCCTTCGTCCTCATCCTGCTCGCCCTGCCGCCCCGCGCCGACTCCTCGTGGTGGTGAGTGTCCAGCCGGGGGGGGGGAAAAGCCCGGTCCCGGCCGCCCCGACGGGCAGGAGCTGAGCCGCGGCGCTCGGGGGGGGAGCCGGGAAGCGACCACGGGGCCCCAGGCAGCGCTGCGGGACCGGGCAGAGCCGGGTCGGGCAGGGCAGCCTCGGCTCCCCCCGGCCCCGGTTTCTCCGGGGGTCCCACGCAGGACGGGGCCGGTCCCGGTCCCGCCGGGCTCCGCGCCGCCACCTGCGCGGCCCTCGGGGAGAAGCCCGCGGGGGCTGCCCCGGGAGCCCGCTCCGCCGCCCGGTCCTTTAAAAAGCAGAGCAGGATCAGTGCCCTCGGCACGGGCAGGGGGAAATGGGGCTGCCCCCGATAACCCGCGGAGGGCAGCGTGGTTGTCCCCAGCCTCTCCCGGCTGCGCTGCGGCCCCGGCGCTTGCACGGCGGCTGCTCGTGGGCTCCCGGGGCTCTGCTCTCCCTCCCCGGAACGAGATAAGGCTCCGTGACAGCTGGAAGTGATGCCATAGAAAATGCCAGCGGAGCTGCGGCGAGAAGAGCCACGCAGCCTCCTGGAAATTAATCTCCTTCTGTCCTAATTCCTGTCACATTGAAAATTCGTGTCTGCAGAGTGAGGGTAATTAGGAAAAGTGGGAATGGGAAGTTTTTCAAGTGAGCCTGTGCCGCTTCGACAGTTCAGTAACGCTAAAGGGGGGAAGAAAAAAAATACACGTTTGCTGCCGAAAAGTTCTCAGTATCCTCCCGTCCTGTAACAGCCCTCTCTAATTTCGTGGAAAACATCAATTAACACGCCAATCCCATCATCATTAGCACATCGCGGTGGGTGAAGCCGAATTTAATCAAATTCAATCCATCTGACACCGAGGGGGGAACCGGTGGCTCTGGAGCTCGTTAAGTGCCGCTGAGCACGGCCCGGGGCTGGGAGCGCTCCGAGGCTCTCGGCGAGAGCTTCCCGGGACGGGGAGAGGGGAAAAGGGGAAGGGAAAAGAGGAAAGAAGGGGAAGGGGAAGGGAGCGGTGCTGCAGGGGCAGCCCGGAGCCCAGCCGGCGGCGGCGGTGCCATTCCCGGCACTGCCCCGGGAGAGCTCCTGCAGCCCGATCGGCCCCCGTGGAACCGAAATCAGCGGCTGGGAGAATGAGTCACCGGCCACGGGGATCAGGTTGATACAGGGCTGGCCTGGCTTCCAGCCGCTATCTGCCCCCACCCATCAGGGCTGGCGAAGACAGGACAACATCTGCGCGGAAGGTGATGTTGCTGATATGCTAAAAGCTGCGGGAGGAAGAGGCTCAGGGTAGCGGGGAAGCTGGAATATTTCTCATCAGTACCAAGGAGGCAGGAAAAGGAGAGGGAAGCTGCTGGAGTAGGCGCGAGGGGTAAAGCAACTGGAAAAAGACCAGGCAACGGCACGGTCACAAAGTCTCTGCCCAGAGCTGAACTGTTCTGCTCAGGCACCCCGATACCAGCTCACCAGAGTGAAGTCTTTCTTTAGGGACAGCATGAAAAACATTTTCCTTGCTTTTGAACCCCATTTCTCCCCACAATGGCCGTGGTGTCGGCCCCAGTTCCAAATGCGCGTCTCTTCCCAGCAAGCGGGAGCAAAACCAGCCACGTTTAAGCCTCGGTAGCTGTGGCTTATTTGTAGGAAGCTAGATTTAGCTCGCACAGCAGTTTGTGTTCTCAGCTTGCAGGCTGACTCCCCGGCTGGCAGCCTCTCATTTGAGGCAGAAAGAGGAGCTGGGGGCAACCTGGTGATGGGGGCAGGGGCTCAGCCGGGGCACGGAGCAGAGCCCCCACCCAGCCCAGCACCCTTAAGCCACAGCAGAGCCCAGCACGCTTCTTTTGACCTCTTTCATAAAGCAGAATCGGTCCCAGTGTCCTTTAGATATGACTTTTTTTTTTTTTTTTTAATTTAAACCAAATTAATTAAACTCAGAAGTTCACATTTTTCGTTGCACTTTCTCTTTTTGTTTAAGGCCAGAGCATTCCTCAGAAGACCTTCATCAAAACAAATGCTTGTCCGCAGTACATGTCAGTTCTGATCAAACAGCGTGTTTAGATGAAATTGTGTTTTACTGAAAATGGTTTCAGCCAGCTGTGGTTTGGGAAAAAGTTGTTCAGTGATTTGCATAGGTTTCCAAGCACATCTTTAGCACTACTGATATTACAGTAAATACATTTGGTGGTGCATCATCATTCCTTATTTTTATTATTATTGCCAAATTCTTCTAGGGATTCACACACAATAAACTTGTGGAAATAGAGGAAATGCTTCTCATTTTCAGAGTCAAGTTTTAAAGTAGATTAGTAGAAAAAAATGGGTCGCTTCTGATCAGAGTACATGGAAAGGAAATATCAACCAAATGTTTCTTCTAAACAACTGCAAATTATTAATTTTTGGTGACGTCAGGCACGGCCCCGCCACCTCACAAAAACTTCAGGAATTGGTGAACTTTGGCGCTAGAAAAAATGTCCGTGGACGTGCGTGTGCTTGGGCGCGTAGTGGGAGAGAGGAGCGGGGGCGAGGGCTGGGGCAGCGCTGCCAGGACCACCAGCGGCCGCGGGACGGACGTGGCTGGGGGAGCAGCATCCATGCAGAAAGCTCCCAAACTATAAAACGTTCCTTAGCAACCAAATACCAGCTGAAACACAGAGAGAAATTAAAAAGGAATGCAACGGGAAAATCCCTAAATCCCGTTTACACTCGAGTGCGTCCAAGGGTAGGGAGCGCAGCAGCACCCGCAGTGTGGGGCCGGGCAGCAGGGAGCCGTGCCCAGCGCAGGCCCGGCCGCGCCGCGAGGCAGCGTCAGGCCCCAAAAGCGGCCTCCAAAATTCCTTCCGAAAGATTTGGAAGATTAGACGAACGTTGCTTATAAACATAAACTGTGCAATAAACAAACTCGGTGTAAATAACTAAGTAGAGTTTACTCGCTGTTGAGAGCCCCGCTGGTCGCTCTAGTGTGGAAAGCCATTTCAGACCGAAGGTTTGGTTAAGGAGGAATGTACACAAAGCTGCATGCACACACACCCCGCGCACCCCACCCTCACACGTACCCGCTTGCCTGCAAACCCACATGAATCCCCCCCACCTCCCAGACACACCAAATCCTCGTTAGCTAACTTGTTTATTGCTAACCACAGCCCTTGGAAACTACAAATATTTAATTTCATCTGGCATCGGAACAGATGGGAGGCATCAGGCTCCCGAAGAGATAAAACAAATCTGGGGAAGGAAGAGCGGCGCGAGTTTGTGCTGGGGCCGAGCAGCGAGCAGGATCTGGCCACAAGCGGGGCTCTGCTGGGAGCGGGGCAGGTCGGGGCCTGGAGCACGGTGTTTGGGCACGGGACCCAGGCAGGCATCGTGGGGGATGCTCGGTCCCATCAGGCAGCCAGCGCCACGCGTCAGCTCCCTGCCTTGGCCTGCCAAGGGGCCCGGGGCTCACGGGCAGGGAAAAACGTGCTGAGGGCAGAAAAAAACACATTGTGGAGAAAGCATGCGTTACGCTCTCCCTGCTGGAGTAGCCCCAGGAGAGGGTGCCCTGCCTTTGCCCCGTGCCTGATGAAGCCACAGGCACAGTACGTGGGGACGGGGACACTGTCCCCACAGTGGGGAGGCAGCAGCAGTGGTTTTTGTCGCTGCTCAGCTCCAGGGCTTGCCCTGCATTTCCATCCCAGCACCAGTGCCGGGTCCTGGTCCAGGTGCCGTGGATTGGCACAAAGAGGGACGGAGAAACAGAGCCACGTGTCCGCGCGGTTATCGGATAGACGAGCGAGGCGCTCGTTTAAACAGGCATCACACTGAGGTGTGTGGGAGGGGAAATAGCATCAATAGGAATGTTTGAAATTAAGCCAAGGGAAAGACAGCTGCGTGCGCGAGCCTCCCAGGCAGCCGGCGTAACCCTTTGGGGGAGCGCGGGCGCCGCCGGCTCCCCTCGGTGCCAGCCTCGGGCGGGCAGACCCCCAGCGACCCATCCGGGCCTCACCGGTGGAGGCTGCGGCTACAGCTCAGAGGCCGGTGGCTCTGGAGGCCCCGATGCTGCCAGGTACCAGCCGCTTCCCTCTGACACCGTCCCCACAGCCGCTCAGCTCCGGGGCTGTCCCAGGCACGTTCCCGGGACGGGAGCTGCCACCCGGGGAGTGTGAGCAGTGAGCGGGGGTCTGGGGGGGCCCAGCGCTCGTCCTGGCAAAGCGCTCTGCTCGGTGTTAGCAGCGGGAGGTCAGCGACCAGGAAGTCTTTATCCCCAAGTGCTCCGTAGCCCCAGCCATCCGGGGAGCCCTCGCTTTGAAAAATAAGTTTCAGAGTAACATCAGACTGATGGAGAATGAACTCCCTGGCCCCTGTAGCAGCGCTGGTGTTCTGCGTTGGGAGTGTATTGGAACAGATGGGTTCTCTCAGTCACTCCACTCAGTTATAATAATCCTAATTGTATTTCTTAGTTCATTTTTCATTACGGTCACTTTCACCTATAGGAAGTGTCTCTTTAAAAAGAAACGCGCAAGGAAAAAAAAAATCCTTTTGCTTTCCCGAACTCGTTAGCTTTTACTATTACTAAAACCAACTTCAGCAGCACCTACAGAGCACCATGAAGTGAGACTGTGCCAGGCCTGCTGAAACAGGCGTCCCCTGCCACAGCACACGCGATACGCCAAGGACAAGAGAAGCTTCTTTGCCACCAGCGACTGCATTTTCTCCACACCCCTTGGCAAAGTGCTTTGGGATTTGGGGATGGGAAAAATAAATTGTTACTTGAAAGGATAAAGCATAATTTTGATGAGCGCTTTGGATTGTGTTCCTACATCAGCTGGCATCTGTCAGAGGAACAGTGCTAGGTTGTGGCTGTTATTTCAGAAGGCCCCGGGGCCCTTTTCTCCCTCAGCTTTCCTAATTTCCACCCCACCAGCTCCGCAGGCGCACCCAGCACCCCCCATGTCCCACTGCCCCCAGGGCATCCCCATCTCCAGCTGCTCGCCCACACAGGGAGGTCCCAGAGGGGGGACCCCGACAAGGAACCGAAGGCAGGCGGTGGGGAAGAAGGGTGGCACACAAGGAAAGAGATCACAGCACAGAAAATGAGAAGTACTTGAATGGCACTGGTAGTGGCCCAGCATTATGATATTAAAAACCATTCAAGTGAGACTAACGCTCTCAACACACGGAGTAGTGGCTCTAAGTGAGGAAATTAGGACTATTAATCATTCCAAGGC
Organism: Aythya marila; assembly: GCF_965140915.1. NCBI lineage: Eukaryota > Metazoa > Chordata > Aves > Anseriformes > Anatidae > Aythya > Aythya marila. The sequence goes on from NC_139065.1 coordinate 1,967,311, forward strand.
GTTAACAATTCCAGCAGGCCAGGATGGCCCCGTTCCCAGCGGGGCTTAATAAAATACTCAGAGTTTACAATAATAAAATAATATCTCAAATGTCTATAGCACCTTGCAACCCAAAGCGCTTTGCAATTGGCTATAAATTGTCCACCCACAGCCATGGAGAGCAGGGGAAGGAAAGCACAATCTCCATGGGAAGTATGCAAAGCACTTGAGGAGGCAAAATGTTGTCAGGCTCTCCGGAATTTGCTCTTTATCAGATAGAGAGACAGGGATGTTGGATTTGATCCTATCTGGAAGGTTTGTTTCCCAACCGAGAGCTGCCTAGGGCTCTCCAGCCTCCCACCAAAACACAAGTTTCGTATCGGCTCCTTGGGAAGGAAAAAGAGCAGAAGCCAACAGAGCTTGGCTCCCAAGTCGGTCTTTCAGGACTACCAGCGTGCTCATGAGAGCAGTGGGGAAATTAATTGGTTTCCCCGGGGGAAGGACCCCAGCAGTGCCTGATAGCCCAGCCAAGCCAGGCAGTGCTTTCAGCTCCCTGTCAGAAGCAGTGCCCCAGGAGCAGAGGGCAGAGGCTGAGCTCCCCCATGCCAGGCACCTCCTGACCCCCGGCTGCAGGGACAGAGCCTGGGCAAGGGCACGGCAGCGGGCACCCACCCGCTGGCCATCGGGGTATCAGGTTCAGAGGCATGCCTAACGCATGGCTGGGAACAATTCCTCGGCTGCCTCGCTTGCTTTTTTTGGTTGTTGTTGTTGTTTTAAACGTGGTCTGGCAAACGGAGAGCCCCGAGCACGGCTCTGCAGCAGCGCGCAGCTGCCCGTGTCCCTGCCCTTACAGCAGGGACAGGGAGGGAGCCTGCAGGAAACCACGGGGAGCAGCTTCGGCAGCAGGGGTCCTGGGTTTAAGCCGACCCGACTATCTTCAGCAATCTTGGTGGGAGAGGCCAGGTCACGAGTGGCAGCTCTTCAGGTCACAGGCTGTTAGATGGGCTGGAGAAGCCGAGCCTGGTGCCTGCCTGGAGACCTGCTCCCAGCTCCTCCAGGTCGGAGCAGCATCTCTGGGCGATTTCAGAGCCACAGAGCTGGCTGCATCTGTCAGGAGCAGGCTTTGTGCTGCCCTGTCTGCCCCCGTGCACTTCTGTTCCCACCCTGCACAGCAGCTACAAGTACTTCGCAAGGTGTTTCAGGATCCTCAGGAGGAAATGTTAACCTGCCATCATTTTTCAGCCATTAACTCTCTCTGCACTAACAAATGACAAAAAGCCTCGTGCTTCAGCTCCCTGCCGCCGCTGCCCTCACTCAGGATCTCCCCGCGGGGATGCTCCGAGCATCCTCTTCTCCTGCGTCATCAAACTTCCTCGTGTGGGCATCCCTCTCCCAGGGTAAATTTAACCTGGGATTATTCTAATTCAAAATTCTGCCTTTAATGGTATTGGTGCAACCCTGATTCCCCACGGTGGGAACTTCCAACATTTCAACAGTTGCTTTAATCATAAAGCAGAGCACAAAAAAAATAAAATTTTTAGATTTGCCTTAGAATGGCAATTCCAAAACTTTGCCTCTTGAAACTAAATAAAGCTCAAATAGTGTTTTTTCAATGCCATATAAAATATTAGATACAGCAGTGTCTAATATTATTTTCATTAGAAACTGAATCACAGCACTCATTTCTCAACACCGCCTTAACCTCACAGAAAAGTTACAAACTATCGCAAGTTCTGGGTCCTCTGAAATTTACCCATTCCCATGAAACGTTTTCTTTCTTCAGAACTCATTTTCCAGGAGCTATTTCCCACCAGATACCCGCTGCGGGGTCCAGACAGAGGCACGACCCCGCAGGAGCCCCTCACCCTCATTGGGATCTCAACACACAGAGCAGGCTCGCGCTGTTGCCTTGGTGAGGAGCGGTTAGGAATTAAGCAAAATTAGGAGAAATTTCTTTACCGAAAGGGTTGTGCAGCATTGGCCCAGGCTGAGGCAGGCAGAGCTTCGCTCGCTCCAGCGGGAGAGGTTCCCGGCCGCCTATTGCCGGGCGCCTTGGACTCTGGCGGAGCTCTGGATCTGCGCGCTGCCACGCCTGGGAGCCAGCCCTTCTCCTCAGACTTCTGGTCTTTCTCGCTAAAGAGCTCAGCAGCAGGGGGCTGGTGCCAAAAGCACAATTTCTCGATCCAGAAAGAGGTTCCCAAACACCAGGAAGATGAAGTCAGAGCAAGGCATGTGGACCTCTGGTCCCGGGGACACCGTGCAGCACATCCCCGGACCCTGCAGCCAGCAGGCAGTGGCACGAACGCCCCCTTACCCTGCAGGGAGGGGAGCAGCAGCGGGTAGGAGAGCTCTGAGCTGCTGAGACTTTGCACCAGAGCAGCCCTAACCACGGGCAGAGACGTGATACAGGCCACACAGCTCTGTGAGAGCACCCCAAGGAGCCCACGAGCCCTGTGGGGAGCCAACACGCTGCCATGGGAAGCGCGGAAGCAGAGCGCGCACAACGCAGGGGCGAGCACTGGGAGGGGGTTAGCACAAAATGCACGCTGCCAAGTAAATAGATGCGTCTGCCTCCGATTTGCATGTTTATCTTAGAAGCAATTTAGGTTTCTCCTTGTTTACAAGAGTAGAAGTCAGCAGACTCTTAGAGTAAGAAAAACAACTGGGAGCCAACATGTGACAGTTGTCTCCTGTTCTCGCAATGTGCCGCAGCAGCCAGCGTTTGCAGGCTATTGAGAAAGAGCTGGGCTCGCCTCAGCTGCATCGCCGGCTGCCTGAGGGCAGCAGATTTCCTTGCAGAGAAGAGAAAAAGGGAGCAGGAAGCTGGGACCACTTTACCTCCTCTCCGCCCAGGCTCTGGGAGCACTTGCCTGTGGAGCATGAAGCCTGGTCCGTGCTGGTGCCGCGCGGGTCGCTCCTTGCAGGAACCGGGGATGCGCAGAGGTGCAGCAGGGCGAGCAGCAGCACGGTGCTCCCTGCACTGCTGGGAGCTGAGCTCCAGGAGCAAAAGGGAAATGCGACACACGGCACAGCACGAGGCCATCAGAGAGACCAGTGCCAGCCCCCAGAGCTGAGCTGAGCTGAGCAAACCCCTCTGTCTGTAGCAAAGGGCTCTGCAGACGCTGCAGGGCTCGTTATCCCCACCTGCACATAATTAGCCATGCCCACCCTCTGTCCTGGCTCCTCCTTGCTGCAGGATGCCCACGGGGATGTGCCCTGCCTCTCTCCATCACCTGTGCTTCTCCGCACCCAGAAGCCCAGGGCCGAGCAGTCCCCGAGGACGCAGCAGCACTTTGCTCTCGCAGCTGTTTCTGAAGTTTGGGGTAGTTCCTTCCGGCTGTAAAATGCAGATTCCCCAAGAGTAAAGCACTTCACAGAAATTTGCCACTTCCAGCACGACTTAATTTCTAAAAAATGAAGCAAAGCATTCTGATAGGGCAGCTGGGGACTTTTCAGGACATCCTTCTTATTTCCTATTTCAATGTTTTTGAAATGTCATAGATTTTTAGAAATAAGATCGGAAGGGATGCTTTAATCAATCCAAAACAAATGTTTGTTGTGTTTTTTTTTCCCCTCCCAAAATTCTGCTTGGCAGGAAATTTTTCGATGTTCTTGTCTTGCTCCATTTCAGAGTAACTGAACCCCACTGGAGACTCTCCCACGAAGTGGAGGAGCCAGGTCTCACCGCTACAGCCGTGGGCTTTCCAAGACAAAAGAGGAAATTTCTCCCCTTGTGCCATGCCACTTTCCAGTGCCACAGCCATTCGGGGAAGGGTTTCAGTCCATGACTGCAGGTGAAAGCCTGCAGGTACTGCTGCAGATCATCTGCCTGTGGTGTGCAGCCACAGCCAGAGCAGAACAGGGGACAGCAGCGAGGTGCTTGCTGCAGGCAGGTGTCTGCCCTCCTCCTGTGCCCTCCTTCCACTTTCTTGCTGATAGCGTTTGCTCAGATCTGGATATTTGGCAGAAGAATTAATAACGGGAGAAGTCATTAGCTCAGCGTGTAAAAAGGGGGAATGCCTGGTGTTTGCCTTGTCTGGAGGGTTTCCCTGGGTCTGGGTCCCTGGGGTGGTGCTCGGCACTGCCGTGTCCCCAGGATCCCTGGAGTGGAGCAGAGCCCCCTCCCCTGCCTGGCATTGGGCAGAGCCCCCTCTGACATCCCCCCGTGCCAACCGATGGGGAGGGCCCCATCAAGGAGCCTTTCACCTCTTCCAGCTTTCCCTGCATCTCCCCCTCTACCCCAGCCCCGGGCAGCTCCGGCAGGGACACTCACACATCTCCATCCCCGGCAGGGACACGTGCACGTCCCTGTCCCCGCCTGGGTCCAAGCAGGCTGAGCTGGGCCAGGCATGGCCAAGACCCCGCGCTGCCCTCACAGTCGCACCAGGAGCACGTAGCCTCCAACCCTCCTCATCCTCCTCCTCCACCACAGGGAGCCCCCACTGCTGGTGGGCAAAGGGCACTGGGGAGGGCCACGAGGGAGCCACCACCACGGCTGTGCGAGGGGAGGCTGGCGAGCAGGGCTGCAGGAGTAACTTTCGCTGGCCCTCGGCGCCGTGGCTCGCAAAGCCATGGGGAGCTGGGTTTGTTATCCTCAGCTCCAGCCTGAGATGACCTTGTGCTTCTGCCAGCATTTAAACAAAATATTTTTTAAAAAGGGAAAAGATCCCGTTGCTTTCTGTGTTCGCAGGGCTTTCCTGAGCTATCTGTGAGGCCGATAGAAATGATAGAACATAGCCAGAGAGAGAGAGACAATGAAATGTTGCCCAAGTTTATTGCCTTTTATTATTACTAAAGGGAGGGTCTTATTTCCATACTGGGGGTTTGAAACATTTGAATCCCACCCAAACCTCTTCCCTTCCAGCCAGAAGCACAGCTCCGTGGTATGTGGCAAAAATCATTCCCCGGCACAAAGCAGCCTGCGGCTGGCTGGGGTGAGCAGGCGGCGGAGGCAGGGGCTGGATGGGGATGGAAAATTCCACCTCGCCTCCATTGTCCGCGCTGGCCCGAGGCAGCAGCGAGGGCTGCTGGGTGCAGAAGGAGTCAGGATCCCCCTCAGCTCCGTGGAAGGCTGCCCGTTGGGCTCAGCGGGCCGCACCAGGCCGTGCTTGCACATTGTCTTTCTGCACCGAACCCCTGCCCACCCCCTGCTGCACGGCAGGAGGCCGAGATGCAGGCAGCACGCGGGCAGGACGGGGGATGCAGCCTGGCCCTGGACGTCCACCTTCAGTGGTGTGTCCATCATCTGCTGCTGCCACAGACCCCCGTCCCCACAGAGTGCCCCAACCGGAGGGGAGGGCGGGCGGCATCGTGAAGCCACCCCAGTGCTGGCCGTGCTGGCCCCAGCTCGGCTCCATCCCGCTGTGCTCAGCAGGGCCAGGCTGCAGCAGGGGGCTGGGATGGAGGGACAGAGGCTGGGAGAGTTCCTCCGCTGCCCCTGGGGGCTCCCCTCCCGCAGAACAACCTCCAGCCCCCGAGTGCAAGGTGCTAACGCCGGCCCCGTCTCTCCTGCAGGTACATCGGGGCGCTGGGCGCGAGGGTGATCTGCGACAACATCCCCGGGCTGGTGAACAAGCAGCGGCAGCTGTGCCAGCGGTACCCCGACATCATGCAGTCGGTCGGGGAGGGAGCCAAGGAGTGGATCCGGGAGTGCCAGCACCAATTCCGTCACCACCGCTGGAACTGCAGCACCCTGGACCGGGACCACACCGTCTTCGGCAGGGTCATGCTGCGAAGTAGGTGCTGCCCCACGCCCTCTGCCCCCACCCGGGGACGTCTGCGCCGTGATGGGAAACGCAGGTGGCTACGGATGCCACTTGTTTAGCAGTAATGTTTTGAAAATGTCTCAAAAAAGAGGGGTGGGATTAAAGATCTTGGTCCCTAGGGAGGGTGCCGCATGCCGGCCCCGCTCCCGGAGGCCTGGGGACCGTGCCTGGCCTCGGTGTGAGGCTGGGAGCATCTCTGCTGCCGCTCGCTGCCGTGCCCGGTGGCTTGGGTTACTGCCGGAGGAGAGCTTTGCCTTTCCCTGTAAATTAATCAAGCCGTAATGGGAGCAGGCCACTGCTTTTGAAATAGCTGCACCAGATGAGATGGAGCAGGGGGAGCACTGGGGGAGAAGGGGGAAGGAGGAGACACCTCCGGAGAACAGGCTCATATGTAAACAGTAATGGGATATATAAATATTTGGAGAGCAGGGTTGGCCAGGAATCAGCAGTTCACGTGGGAACTCGCTGTTCCCTTGCATGGCAAGGGAGGCAAGGCAGAGCTCAGGCTCCAGCCCCTGCTTCAGGCTTCGACCTGCAGAAGGACGGCGGCCACGAGGCAGGCTCCAGCGCTGCAGGGAGGGCAGGGACCAGGGCTCCAGGTGAGGTCGGGGACACCGACACGGTGCCCACGAAGCGCTGAAGGTGGGGTGGGGCGCTCAGGGTGCCACCCGCCCGTCCCCGTCTGCAGGCCGGGACCTCGCTCACCAAGCCAGGCTCAGCTCCCAAATCCCCGAGGTCAAAATTCACAGCGTGGGACCCAGTCAGGGGCTGGGGTGGGGGGAATCAGGAGATACGCTTGCTGAAGGATACCCACGGACTGGGTATTGCCCGGCTGTATTTCCCATTCCTGACCCAAGGGATGAGGAGGAAGGGCAGGATGGAGGCAGGGATGGGGATGGGGGCACTTCCAGCGCAGAAATCGCCACGTGGCTCCCGCAGCCAGCAGGAGCGTGGGGAGCGCATGCGGTGCCCCGCTGCAGCGCAGATGCTGCTCCCCAGGACGTGACGGGCCGGGGCGCATCCAGCCATCCCACCCCAAATCAAACGCGGCTGGGAGCAGGAGCAGCTTGGACGCACCGGGAGCCGCTCATCTGGAGGACACGTGAGCGGGGACGGCGCCGGGGGCTCGCTCCTGGCTGGCGGGGGCTGGCGAGCGGGGCAGGCCCGGAGCAGCCCCGGCGGGGGGAGCTGCGAGCATGGGGCCATGGCGCTCACCCCGCCACACCGTGGCCTCATCCTCATCCTCGTGTCCTGCCACAGCTCCAGCCCCACGTCCCTGCTCCAGCCCCACGTCCTCTCCCAGCTGCTGAGGACAGGGGATGATGAAAGCTCCTCTCCCTAGCCCCATCCTGCCAGGCCCAGAGAGAGCTCTGTTCCCTTTGAAGTTGCTTTCAAAGGCTCTCCGAATGGAGCCTAGCATGGTTTTGATTTGCAGCTTCTTTTACAACGTTATAAAAACAGCTGCGAACTCAAAGCAGAGGCGCAGAGCGCCAGGCAGCACTCTGGGCCGTGTGGGGAGCCCCGTGGCAGCCAAAGCCCTGTCTGTGGGGACAGCAGCACCCATGGGAGCCGCCTGTCCCCGCGTGCCCCGGCGCTGCCACCACCCATGCTCAGCACCCATGGGTCTGGCTGAGTCAGGGCCATCGGGGGCCAGGCTGGGAGCCCCATCAGCAGCCTGGTGCCAGCACCCAGCAGGAGCTGCTGCTGTGGGGGAGAGGGGATGGGGTAAGGGAACGGGGTAAGGGAACAAAGCAGCGGCTCAGTAGCATGGCTCAGCCCCCTCCAGCCCTCCATGAGCTCAAAATCCCCCTTGGGCTGGGTGCTGAGCGGTGCGGGCAGCAGGGACGGGCAGCGCTCAGTTTGTCTTGACCCAAGGTGCCGCCAGCTCCGCGCCCCCTTCCCCAGGGCTGCCCGTGCCCAGGACGAGCCCGTCCCTCACTCCCCGTGCCCTGTCTCCGCTCTGCAGGCAGCAGGGAGGCCGCCTTCGTCTACGCCATCTCCTCGGCCGGGGTGGTGTACGCCATCACGCGGGCCTGCAGCCAAGGGGACCTGAAGGCCTGCGGCTGCGACCCCCTGAAGCGGGGCCGCGCCAAGGACGAGCGCGGGGAGTTCGACTGGGGCGGCTGCAGCGACAACATCAACTACGGGATCCGCTTCGCCAAAGCCTTCGTGGACGCCAAGGAGAAGAAAGTGAAGGACGCCCGGGCGCTGATGAACCTGCACAACAACCGCTGCGGCAGGATGGTGAGTGCAGCGCTGCCGGGGACGCCTCCACACCACGGGGACCACCTGGCCATGCTGCCAGGAGGTGCTCCCTGCTCTGCGGTGGCAGGAGGGACAAGGGGGGACAGAGGGGGACGGGTCGTGTCGGGCAGGACACCCACCCCCCAGCGCCCCTCCGCAGGCTCCGGCTAGCATCAGTGACCCTGGGACCGCTCCTCAGCCCGCAGCGCTCGCACTGCTGGCAGCCCTCCCACCTCTGCCAAGCCCAATTCCTAGCACTCGTTGCCCCCAGGGCCCCACCGGTAGCCACAATCGCAGTTCCCCAGGCTCGCTGTGGGCTGTTTGAGGGAGGGGGCTGGGAGCAGGCTGCCCTCCGGCACTGGGGAGCCCGAAGCGGGGCAGCCCTGGGCGGAGGAGCTCTGTGGGGCCGGGGACGACAACGTGGGGTGAGTGCCGCTCCTCAGGGCCTCCCTCTGCTCGCAGGCTGTGAAACGCTTCCTGAAGCTGGAGTGCAAATGCCACGGCGTCAGCGGCTCCTGCACACTAAGGACTTGCTGGCTGGCCATGTCAGATTTTCGGAAAACAGGGGACTACCTAAGGAAGAAATACAACGGGGCCATCCAAGTGATAATGAACCAGGACGGCACCGGCTTCACCGTGGCCAACAAGAACTTCAGGAAGCCCACAAAGACCGACCTGGTCTATTTTGAGAACTCGCCTGATTACTGCGTGATGGACAAGTCAGCAGGTAAAAAAAGCACCCGGGATTGCCTAAAAGCAGCTCTTCCTCCCCTCCTGGCAGCCCTGCAACTCCCAAACGGTCCAGCCTAGAAAGACCCCTTTGGGATGACAGCTCCCAAGCCAAGCAGAGTGGGCAGCAGGGGCTGAGCACCCCCAGGGCCCTGGGGAGTGCTGGCGGTCACTGTGCCAAGTCCCCACAGCACACCAAGGTGTGCCCACCTGCACAGAGCTGGATGGGATTTGTCCAAAATCCCCAGGCTTTACACCAAAGACCCAAACCTTGTAGGCCTCTTGTAGTTAACGCAGCACGGAGCCTTGCTTCTGCTGAGCCAAGATCCCTCAAATAAAAAGCCTGCTGGTGGGCCAGCCTGGGGCATCTCTGAGCACAGAGGGACGAGGGGCAGGGCAGGCAGTGTCTGTGCTCAGCCCCGGCCAGGAGGGTCAGTGGCTGTCGGAGCCTGGAGCATGGCAGGGGCTGGGGATGCTCCCCAGTCCCCCTGGTGTAGCAGCACACCCAGGTGTGCTGTACCAGAAACGGGGAGCTTTTATCTGCCGAGAAAAGAGCCCTGCGGAGGGCTCAGCTGGTAAATATTGTCTGGGGGAGGCACAGGAGGGAGGAGAAGGAGGAGGAGGAAGGACCTGACCGACTCTCGCTTCCCTCCTCCAGGCTCCCTGGGCACAGCGGGGCGCGTGTGCAACAAGATGTCCCGTGGGACGGACGGCTGCGAGGTGATGTGCTGCGGGCGGGGGTACGACACCACGCGCGTCACTCGGGTCACCAAGTGCGAGTGCAAGTTCCACTGGTGCTGCGCCGTGCGCTGCAAGGAGTGCGAGGACACTGTGGACGTGCACACGTGTAAAGCCCCCAAACGGGCGGAGTGGTTGGACCAGACCTGAAGAGAGGAGAGCAGCGGAGGGAGGAGGCAGATGCAACGCCCCCCCCACCACCTTTCCAATTTTGTAAAACACCCGTGCCCTGCGGGCCATGGCGTTCTGGGAGCTGTAGTTCGACTGCATGGCTTTTATTTAATTAATTCTGCGAAGCACTAAAGAAAGGACTACATTTCCCAGGAGGTACTGTGGACCCTTCTCATTGCTCAGCAAAACTAATCCCTTCCCTAGGAGGAGTCCGCGCTCCTTGCTTCAACTGTGAAACTTCTGTTGCCTGTTGTTCTCTCCGCAAAGGGACGGTGCACCTGATGGACTTGGAGCACCCAGCGCCAGGATGCAATGCCTGAGGAATGCTGCATCTCGCCAGAGAATTTACAGGGAAGTTTCACCAGCAAAACACCACTAGTTCCGAGTAACAAACTCCCGCAGAAAGCACTCTTGCTTTTCCTTTTTTTTTTTATTGTTATTTTTGCAAGGCCAGAGGAAGGGTGTTGCGAATTCTGACGTTCCAAGATCTCCACGTTTCCCCTCGAGCAGTCCTGGCATACTGACCCCAGCTGCACTACTGACGCTCGCTGAACGAGAGCAGCTCCTGCAGCTTTCTCCCATCTCCCCAGGGGGGATGAGGAGCAGAGTTGTGAACTGCCAACTGAAGCCTGAATGACTGCAAGAAGACAAAGGCTACCCAGAGACGTTTGCAGACACAGAGGGCTAGAGAGAGCAAACAATCTGTGAACTTACTGGTAGGTTCAGAAGTTGATGGGTACAACAGCATCTCTCTGTAAAACTCACTTGTATGTTGTGTATACTGCTTATTATTTTAAGTCAAAATTCATTATAAACCTGTATCAGAAAATGACGTTCTTGCTTTTTGAATTTCTGCACGCCCAGTTGTGTGCTTCCTCCCAGGTGGGACTCAGCCTGCAGTTCCTCCTGTTTGTCTGCAGCTCCTGCCACCCTAAAGTAGGGACCTCCCCACCCCAGGAACCACCCCCTTGTTTCTCCCAGGGCAGAGCTGTGGCATCCAGCATATAAATCCCCCAGCGCAATCCTCACAAGCAGCAGCAGGCTCCAGGACATCTCCTGCCATAACACTTGGTCAAGCAGTCAAGCAGGAGGCACCAGATTAGCTTCCAAATCCTTCCCTTAAAAAAAAAAAAAAACACCCACCACCCAAAGCCAAAAGCTACCACTTAAAATTGCAGCTGATGAGAGGAGGGGCAGGGAGCAGCAGAGCAGTAAGTGGATGCGTTACGGAGATCAACCCCTCGGTCTCTAGAAATTTCCTTTTCCCCCAGCTCGGGCAAGCCCTGATTGCAGAGATGCTTTGTTTAGCACAGAGATGCTTTAGGGTCCGATCAGAAGTTACCACTCCACACAAGCAGCCAAAGTACAGGCAAGAGAGCTGAACCCATTAACCAGATCGATCCACCCCAAATTTCCCCAGTCCATGGCAGTCCCTGAGCATGTCCTGGAGCTTAACAAGCATAATGCCCCGTGCCAAGGCTGCACGGAGCTCACCTCGGCAGGGGCTAGGGCTGCAGCGGCTAATTAGCCACCGGACTAACGAGAGCAGCAGCCCTACCTGCTGGGGCAGCTCTGTGCTTCCCTCCCAGAGCTGGGCAGGGCAGGGCAGGGCAGGGCAGGGCGCGCTTCCTCCTGTCTGAGCTGAAATGGCACCGGCTGCCTGCACACCCACCCTCACCGTGCCGAAGGGCAGTGACGACAGCTCACGCACCTCAGGAGACACTCGCAGCACCTTTTTGTGAGTGCTGTAAGCTTACAACAACGGGAAAGGACAAGGCAGCAGCGATGCTCATCTGTAAATACTTGAACTCGGGTCTGACTTTGTGCTGCTGCCGCGTCTCTGCAAGGGCTGAAGGTTTTTCTCCTGCCAGCAGCGAGCTGTGGCTGCCCAGCTCCCAGCCTGCACAACGCAAATGCTGGAAGGAAGGGTCAAAGAGCAGGATGGGATTAAAGCAAAGAAGATTATTCAGTTCCTAAGCCACCCACCAGCCACCGCATGAAGAGCCAGCTGAGGGAAGATTTTACCCAAGGGCCCCAGGGAACGCCAGGCTGAGGGGTGAGGGAAAACCACGTTGAGAACTGCTCTGATGGAGGTGCTCAAAGCATGTAACCAGCCGGGCAGGTGGTGCACAAGAAGGCCCTTCAGCAGAGCCTCAGAGGAGCAGAAAGGGGACCAAAACAGCACCAGTGAGAGGCTCGAGGACCCCTCCTCTCCCCACCTGTGCTCCCTGCAGAACGAAGCCAGCTCCAGCTCCTGCGCTGATGCCGCACGAGGGCCCGGCCGCGCTCCTCTTCCTCTCGCTGCTCACGCAGACCTGCGCCCAGGCTGGGTTCAGCTTTTCACCAAGGTTTGTCCCGTCCCCACGCTGTGTCAGGAATGCTGGCAGGTGAGCGGGAGGAGGGCTGAGCCAGGCCAAAGGCATTTCAAGCCCGCTGCAGCCGCGTTCACGAGCGTGCAGGCGAATCTACTGGGAAGAGCTCTCTCATTTATCTTCATTACTGCTCCACCTACCATCAATTTACGACAGGCTTTAAAAAAAAAAATGCTGCCCCCTCTGCAATCAATCCAGGCCTCTCCCCCCTCGAGCTCCCAGAGCAGCGTGAGCTGGGAGGGACCCCAGTGCCCTGGGACCGGGGGTCGGCTGCTGATCAACATTTCTTCTTCCCCAGCAGAAACACTGCTTCTGGGCAGCTCTGTGGGCCCACCTGATGAACGATACCTCCACCTTGTCTGCTAACAGATCTCTTCCCTTTGCAGATATTCAGTGTTGTAAAACAAAGGAGAAAGTAGCCCTTGAGGACGGGCTGTCTTGCCTTTACTGGCTCTCCCCCTTCCTGTATCAGCACTGATGCTAAAACTGGATCCTTTATCACCTCAAAGAACAGCCCCAGCTGAGAAGGCCGCCCTCCACACCCACACCTGTTTTCACATGACTGAACTCCGGGGCCTCACCACCTTCCCCTTTTGCTCTTCTCCCCCCACATCAGAGGAGCAAAAATACCTGGAGCAGGCACGAGGCTCACAGAAGCACCTGGAGCAGCCGCGGGGACAGCCCAGCAGCTCGAGTCCATCCGGCAGAAGAGGCACGAGGCTCTTCTGCAGAGGGCTATGGGAGACCGTGCTCGTTTCTTGTTTATTAACGAGCAATTAGCAAAAGCACGAGAAGCACAATGCCCAAGTCAGGCTGCCGGTTAGCCAGAACTAACGTCCAGTGCTTGTGCAAGGAGACGGCCCGCTGGCAGGCTGAATGTAATGCAGAGCGCTGGACGTTTGTGCATAGGAGGCCTCCCGAAACTCCCCTTCAGTGCACTCATCTTCAGAAAGCAGATGTTTTCCATCTATAAAAGTTTATGAAGGCTGCAGTCTTGTCAGGGAATACTCGGTTCCACTCACAAGCCCCTCTTAAGTAATCTAAAACGTACAGGGAACCTTTTATGGAAGATCATGTTCTAATTATCTCCCAGTCAAAAGCATGGCTGGACTCAGAAACGAGGAGAAGGAATTGCTAAGTGAGCTCCTGAACAAATTACCGTCTCTGAAGAAGGACACACGGGAGGAGGAGGAGGCAGAGGACACCAGCACCACGGGACCTCCACAAACGCAGGGCATTGTCTGCTAAGTGAGAGGGCCTCAGCCCAGGCACCACCATCCTGCGGGATGGGCACGCTAAAAAAAAAAAAAAAAAAAAAAAGGATTTGATTTCTGACCTACAGAAGTCCAGAGCGCCCACGCCACTCAGTTACACCCCCGTCCTAAAAACCCCTCGTCACAGCCACAGACCTTTCCTGCTCAGCATCACATCCATGCTCACACAAAGGTCTTTGCTCTCCTACCTGTGCCACCGGCCTCTTCCCCCAGCGAGGGCGGTGTCCGGACGGCCACGGTGCCTGAAACAGGTCCACATCTCACGGACAGATTTATCGGGGCATTTTGACTAACGTTTGCATAACCTGTCAAGGTCTGTGTGGGAGCTTTCATATCCCTCATTACCAAACACGAGTCATGAAGGGCTGCTCCAGCAGGCAGCAGGGGATTACTGCTCCGAAATCGCAGCTGGTGAGTCACTGTAGGGGAATGCAATAGTCACAGACTGTCACACGTCTGTAACGGATGGCAGCCTGCAGCCAGATTAGAAAAGAAATCAAGAGGTTCTTTAGAGAAGAATCTGAGCTGATGGGGCTACAGTGCGATTGCACAATTCAATGCATCCAGAGGAAAAGGAAAATGTCATTGACCAGACATAACCAAAGCAAGAGCCCCAACAGAGAACTGAAGTCAGCTCCACGGGAGCACCCTTCCTGATGCAACGATGTGGGTGTGTGCTGAGCATTCCCCAAAGATCAGGCTCACCCAGGTGCCTACCAAAAAGCAAGACGCAACAATCGAAGCTGGAAAAGAAGAGGAAAATGCCAAGCACGTGAGCAGCATCCCTGCTCCCTGTCTTCTCCCTGCAGCGCTAAGGGCTGGGGCGTGCAGAGCACACCTCAATTCGGAGGCTCTAGAAAGGGAAAAGGGAGCCAGGAGGCAAGGAGCAGAGTCTGGAAGTGAAGTTGCCTTTATTAAAACTGGGCGGCGTTCAAACCACAGGAGACTGAACACAGAAGCCCACTGCTATTGCTACCGTCAGCGTAACCTGGCGTTTAGGGGATGTTTTCCCACCACCCACAGACCAGAACAGGGGGCACGTCACCGATGCAGCCACGCAGCCTTCAGCTGCAGCCGAAAGCAGCAAGGAGCCTGCTTGTTCTTCTTCACAGCACACGGGAACGCAGGTACTGCTCCGAGGCTGGCAGAACATCAATCCCATCTGCTCTCGCTGCCCTTGCTACCACCACCATCCTCTGCTCCGAGCACAGCACCGGCGCACATCTGCTCCCTGCCTCCACAGCTGGTCCCGTTCTGAAGCCTCAGCGCAGCTTCACGTGGCTCCCAACCACACACCCCATATATTAGTGGGCCGGGAGGTGCATCTCCCCTCAGCCTGTCATCTCGGGGCAGGGCAACATTAATTTATGGCCGTAAGACCCCCACATGTACGTCTCCTTTTCTCTCTCTCTCGTGTTTGGCCTCCCCAGCCTGCTGGCACAGGAGGCTGCTGATGCAGTTCGGAGAGGTGCAGGCACTTCGCTCGCCCCCCTCCCCCTGGAATCTTCCTCTCACTTGTGGTCCTTGGGATTCACCCAACGTTTTTCAGAAAAAAAAAAAAAAAAAAAAGAGGACCTCAAGACAAGTATGCATTTAATAAGCAGTGAGACAAATAAGCTCCAGTTATCCCAGCAGAATTACAACACCAGAGAACAATTTTCTGCATTCCTCTGAAGGCCTGAAGGAACCCAATTGCCTGCTCTCAGCCTAAATAGGTACCAGACACCAAGTGCTCCATAAGCAAACAGAGCCCTCAAAGTGCAAAAATGAAATAAGTAAAAAGCTTCACATTACATATAAACCAGCCGTTTGCACCTTGTTATTAATGGTCTTGACTATGACCTTTACACCCCGCCTTGCTCAGAGTCATGGATCTACAAGCCTTGGCACCCTCGCAACAATTCCAGGACAAGGAGGCAGGAACTGAACGGGCCTGGCAGATGCCGGAGGAGATGTGGCAAGGAAAGGCAGGGAACGGGAAGCCTGGGCCAGGAACCGCTCCAGCGTGGCAACCAGGGCTGAGGGGTGACCACCTCCAGCACCAACTTGTCGGCACAATTTGGTGACCGTGGTTTGGGATACGATGGGGAGCTCTGCTGCCACAAACACCCCCGCACACAAGCCAGCAGTGCATGCATCTCTCCCCGTTTTTGGGAACACAGGACTCACCCCAGAGCATACAAGTGTGACAGAGCTCGTTACCTATTACCAGATAATTCTGAGGTGGTTTATTAGCACAACCAAACTAGAGCTGCTTCAGGCTGACTCTGTCAACCAGAGTTTTTATTAGCCTAACCTGCCTCACCGCTGTGCTCTAAGGGTTTGATTATGTTAATATTATAAACCAGTGGAAAGTTTTACCCCTGGGAAGCTGTTCAGCACAGTCACCATCTCTGGAGGAGACGACCCTGCAGTGTAAGTGTCTGAGGAGTGCTCTGGAGGCACTGCCACGTGCCTGGCTCGCTCTCACCTCCTTCCCAGGCAACTGGCACTGCAGATCCTGGGTAGGACGCACCATGCCTGTCATGGACTGGGTTGGAACACTCCTCCTTGTGCAACGGGGCAGTTACAGAGCTTATTCGTTCCCCAGATAAAGTACACTTATAGGAATAATATACCTGACGGACACTTGTCAGGCTTAAAGGGTTAGCATATCTAAATTACATCAAATATCAAAAATTTGGTATTGAACTTGCAAAGACTTCACCTGAAGTATGCCAATATTACAAAGTTCTGCTTCAGTAAGGAAACAAATCGTGTTTGTGTCATCTCTCTAGATGCATATGCAATAAAGGCCCTGTCCACAAACACATTTAGATACTTTTCATTAAAATCGGTGGTAAAACCGGGCAAATTCACGTGAGAATTGAGTTGCCTAACTGCTTCAATAGCTTTACTACCTACGGTAACATTTCCCTCTTTCCTTCCTTCCTGTCCTCTTTGGAGATTACTTACACAAAAGAGGTTAGCAGGAAGAAATGCAACATTCCTCTACCTGGGCATCCTGACCAGAAGTTACTCTGGTGTGAGATGCTTTAAGACACCTGGAGCAACAACAAAAAAAATAAAAAATTGTGTAAATTCAAATGCTGCCAGCATGAATCAGAGAGACTACAGTTATGCTGCTTCACTGGCTACTCCAAATGAAAATTGGGGAAGTCTACTGCATTACACACAACCTATAAAAAAGGGTTTGGGTTTTTGGTGTCTATAAGGTTACCATAGCGCATGTTTCAGGGAAAACAGTCGATGTTTATCTGTCCTGAGTCATAACTGTCCTGTTACATAGACATACAAGCGACCTAACTGCACGTGGATGGATGTGGCATTGCTGTGGTATGCATCAGGCGGTAAGTCCCTGCTCCTAAGTGGCTACGGAACGTGGCTATAAGGCATGAACAGTCCTGCTAGGAAATCCTACAGAGAGCTCCTCCTTCCTCAAGAATTACTGGCACTTCTAGAAAGACAGGAAGATTTTCATTACATAGACTGTTGCCAGCTATACTTTCAGCCTAAGCCCATCCCCTTTCTGTTACTGTTATGTCAGGGGAGGACAGTGAAAGAAAGCAGCTCTTGGGATGATACATGGGAGGCACTGCTTCATTTATAACCCCACACAAATGCTGGAAAATGTTCAACTTTAAAAAGCATTAGGTTGGTTACCTTATGGGCCCCTGTGGACCAAGAAGTGAAATCGCATGAACACAAGGCATCTATTAATCACCGCAGTGATTCCACAGCGAGAAACAACCCCGATGGCTTACACAACTGGGAAGAGTTGAGAAAACCACCTACCAGTAGTAAGGCACCTCAAAAACATCTTGGTAGCACCTTTCTGTAGGGCTCCTCTCTTGACTCCTCAATGAATTCCAGTGTTTAGCTTGGATTAAAGCCCAGTCAAAACAAATATACAGTGGAGAATAACAATGGCATTGCTACCTAAACATGTGTGCATCCTCTCGGCCACACTTGCAAACAGGAGACACGCAGGTGACCATCAGTTTTATAGTCAATGTTTACAAGGTAAAGAATTTGAAAAACTCAGCTTTCTGCGTTAAGGGAGATTCTAGGTCAATTCAAATGGTCTGGGATAATACACATCGCATATTTTCATTTCACATTCTGCCAAAAGCTGGAATGACAGCTCTACTACTTGCACGTGCCAGCCAGACCTTTGGCAGGGGGCTTTGCAGAACAGAGAGTACTAGAAGCTGCAACTGTGCTGAAAGACGACTTTTAGAGAATCAGAATTAAGGAATAGTTTATCTGGACTAATTAAAATATCCCCTCATTCATATGAGTGAGTCCTGCTTATGTTAAAGAATTAAATAACTTCAGAATGAAAAAAAAAAAAAAACATCTTTGCTGATTGATTTAGGTACTACTTCAGAGAATGGCGTAGGCTACAGCAAGCTTCTTCCATCAGGATTTAAAAACTAGAATAATTTATGACACCTTTCAGAGAAGCCATCGAGGTCACAGCTTGCATCAATCTTTCACAAAGATCAGTGTAGATTAAGCATGTAAAACCTCCCTGTTTATTATGGATAACTGTATGCGTGTATCTGTGAAATGTATGAAGATGGGCAACTTGTGCTCAGAGTTAGCATTTATCCACAAGCCCGTGCTATTTTTGCCACTTCCACATTTTAAGACGCCTTGTCTAACACGAGGCTGCTTCCTCAGTACTGAGCAGCAGACCTGAATGTTAAAGAGTTGACATTTTCTCTAATGGGGGAAGAGTGGAAATGGAGGTCACACCAATTACCTCAAAGCACTTGGCTGCCACAGCTATCTGTTCACCTCTGCAGTAAACAGACCCTTGTGGCTGGTCCATATGTGAAGTAATTCCTTTGAAGAGTGCTCCACACCTCAGTTCTCTTCAGGACTTGATATCAACAATGATAGTACTTTTTCTTTGGACTAACACTTGAAAGTTCAGGTCTCCCAACGAGACTCCCGTGCAGATACCACAATCACTTTTGGCAGTTTCAGAAATCATCCTGCCTTTCAAGGCAAAGGGATTTGAAAGACAAAAGATGTAGAATTAAATCTAAAGAAATAACAATATGAAATAGAGGAGCTTATACCACAGTTTCCTTGTGTAGCGCAAGCTTACAGGACACAGAAGAAACAAATCTTTCTTTGTACACTATAATCTGTATTAAAACAGAAGCTTACAAATTCAACGAAACTCAGTGTGTTAAGAAGTAACATTTTAATAAAGAAAGCAGAGCCATACTTTGCTCTTAACAAATATTTTGAAAAAGGCTTACAAAATTAAATCTAAGCCAGTTATCTGGTGCGTCTGCAGCTGAGAAAGAAGTGTCAATGCTCAAAACATCTGCTCAATTTGTGTTCTCATTTCTCACAGAGGAAGTATTAGCTTCCTGTTGTACAAGCGATTAAGAGAGCAATGAGATTATTGCTCAACAAAAGCTATTTTCATAGATGACTACAGACGCCAAGGCCGAAGAAGAAATTCATACAGAAAGCACCATTACCAACATGGAAGCCTGTGAAAGACACCGGTTTGAAGAGCACACCTTTCTTTGTTGCCTCCCCACCTCGGTGTCAGCTAACCATGCCCAGCTGGTGCTGGCAGGGACACTTGTGGGAACAATGAAACCGAAGCGTTGTGGAAAGCATGCTCCGGTCAAACTGGAGCCAGCCGATGCCACAGACTGGGCAGCACGAGGACTTCGGTGTTTTCCATAGCGAAGGGTAAAAGGACAGTCCCAAAGAACTGGAAAAAAAAACAAACAGATCACAGCAATAAATTAATTCAAGTTCAAAAACTAATTTCCTTTCATAGGCTCAAGATACGAGCAAAGAAAACCTCTATCTTATAGTGTGTTGCTGCAGAGAAGTGTCTGACTTTAAAACCAAGACGAAAAAAAGAGAACCCTCTCCAGGAAGCTGCAGCTCTGAGCACAACTCACCTCAGGGACGTCCAGGGCTCAGCCGGAGGCCAGCACGCTGGGAGCACTCACAGGCCAAATCACTCGCAGCACCTAGGCAGAAGCAGGACACGTTAGGATGGTGTTTCTGTGCTGCCACCCTGCCAGCGCCCCGCGCTCACACCGTCAGTAACCAGACGGGGAGGAGGGCAGTGCATTGCCTTGCGTATTCAGGCACAGATTTTTTACAGGTCATCGATCCAAACGTGGAAAAACTGAACAGACAACCCGGCGAGACCAGCCCATTCTTCCAGACAGGATCCATATTCTAGATGCCATCTAAACAGTTCCAGAAATAAAGATTAAGCTAAAACAAATGGCGCACGCTCCCCTGCACCTTCTCAACCCATCCCCCCGGGCCTCGTCTTATCCTCACACAAACCCTCTTTTCATGAGGCAGCAGTGACAGGACTCATTTACTTTGAGGGTTTTACTTTGGCCCTCCTGGCTTCTATCATAACCTCAAATATTACATTAAAAAGGCTTTTAAAACATAACATTCACAACAGCGCAGGAGCTTTTCCTCGCAGCTAGCTTCTTCCCTGCCTGCGTGCGTGTGGCACCTTCACATTAAGTGCATGAGTTAAGATGTAGATTAGCAAGGCAAGAAACCTTTGCCCTTGGCATCGACACTCAGCTGTGACAGGAAACTTCAGGCTTTTTTTCTATGAAGTGTAGAACCACTCATTACACATTGGCAGGGAAGTGCACATCTCCAAACTATACACATTTTCTCTTAGATAAGCAAAAGACTCAAGTGTTTATAAATATGAAAAGTTCAGCAGCTGGCTAAAAAGTTAATTCTCCAGTCTCACTTAATGAGCTTTGGGGAAAGTGGTAGGGGGATTTGTTCAGAAAGTAAAGCAGATTGTCACAGAAAACAGGACTTGCCAGACTGGGCTCTGTTTAGTCCTATATTCTGTCTCTAGCTGCCTGCTATCAGGAGAAGGGCAAGGAATCCTCTAATGGGGAGCTACAGCACAACCAGGATGAAATATGTTTTCTCCTTATCTTGCAATCATAAAAATTAGCCAATTTTTAATTTAAGTCCCATGACTTCTTTCTTTGTTGTGAAAATATCAAGCAACCCATATCAAAATACTTTGGAACACGAATTGTCTTAGGATTTTGTCCAATTCCCTGCACAAGAACGTGTTTTCAGTAGGATACTGGAACACTGCTGTATTTTTTCAGTGCTTCAAAATGAACTAATACCAGTCTATTCCAGTAGCGTATATCGGAAAAAAGGTTAGGACTTAAAAAAAAAAAAAAAAAAAAAAAACAAATGGGACTGACTTGTCCTTAAGTTAAGCACGTTAGTTGTTTTTGGGAACTTCTGAGCAGACTCTTTACGGTGCCTTCTGTCTGCTGCGTCTGCAGTATTCACAGCAGACTTCTCAGTGCCTTTGTCACGGTTCGTAACAAGGAACTTTGCAAAAAGGACCTTTGCAACATCACCTTTGCAAGATCCTAGACAGCTACCCAGCCCTCCACCTACACAATTATTAAAAAAATAAAAATTCATACTGCACGGCAACAAGATCCGTTCGTCTCGTTTTGACAGAAGGTGTTTTTCAGCTTGCTCAGTGCGCTGGACGTACTGCTGTCATCCATTCCTGTACCTCCTCCCCTCTGTCACTTACCAAGGGAATTCCCAACAGCCACCGACCTGTCTCAGGCTGTCAGTAACGGTGTCTCTGAGATCACAAATTTAGCTGAACCAAACAGCAAGGCTGAGCCCTTCCCCACAGCACCCTCTGAAGCCCCTGCAGCCTTTTTGCAGATCATGGGTTCTCTGCCCCCTCATCACCTGAGTGCCTCCCGTGGCACATCTTCCCCTCCTCCTACAGCTGACCCATCTTAAAACTTGAGTTGCAAGAGAACTAATAAAGCCACAGTGGGCTCTAACTAGATGAGTAAATGCTCAGCTCTTTGCAAGCATCAGTCCCTAGTGCCTGCAAACCCTTCCACCTGCACAAAACACCCAAATCCCGCCGGCGCCTGCTCCCAGGACCAGCGACTGTGATGGAAGGGCTGCCATCAGTTTCAGAGGGAGCTGAACCGAGTAGGTGCCAGCGCTAAAGTCTTTTGTTGATGGCGTATTAGGTTGTATACATTGGAACTAGCAAATGCTTCATTGTGATTTTTGGCCACTTGGAATATTTTTAGCAATTTGCCAAGGTTTACCCTGTGATTTATTACGGAGGAAACAAACTCAAGCACTAACAAATGAAAATATGTAAACTCAGACTTTTAAAGTCAATAGAAAGGTATTCAACTTCTTAAAGCTGTTTAGAGGCATGCAGTTCACTAGATTCAATTGTTGGAAACAACAGTTTAAGAAGCAACTGAAATATAGTCTAAGTAGTCGTATTTAAATCAGTTATAGTGAAAACATCCATATGCACAATACTTTTCAATTGTCATTCTTAAAACCATGCGTTAGATTTGCTTGAAATTCAACAACTCCAGCAATTTGCTAGAAATCCGTTTTGTACCCCTTTTTCACTAAGGCCAAAGCGTTCCAAGTATCTACCGTCCAGAACTTTATCATCTCAAATGATTATACTTAATAAGTTACAACATAATGTTATGAAATAGTACTTGAAATCATGAAAAACACAGGGGTTTTATTTTCATTTAGAAAGTTTAAAGCCCTGAAGTTACCTGCAGGTATAACACTAGATACAGCACAGATTTTTATCCCAGTACTCTTGGGTGGAGCAGGGTGTCATTAAACAGAAGTTTCCATTTTCAGTACAAAATTCTTTTTAGGAAGAATTTCTTCAGAGACTGGTCAACATTGGAAGGGACTGCCCAGAGAAGTGGTGGAGCCCCCATCCCTGGAGGTATTAAAGAGACGTGGATGTGGCACTCAGGGACACAATTTAGAAATGGGATTCAGTAAGTCAGGATGATGGCTGCACCTCTTGATCTAGGTCTTTTCAAACCTAGAAGATTCTATCAAAATTCATCTAGGTGCCACATACCTCCAAAGCACAAGACCTAATGTTTTATGAAGTGTTAGCATTCACCACAGCACTATCTATAGCTAAAATACAGAAACAACTTGCAAAGGATCTGAGGCAATCCAGGAATAAAATTGAAAGTGTGAGTTTGATACTAAATATTGTTTCTTACAAGTTTTATGAATGGTTCTGAAAACAACAAGAATAGAATCAAGAGTACAATAACCTAATAAGGAAGACTATTAGTCAGAGCATGAACAAAATTTAACATTAATTCTTTCTAAAACAGCAGAATACTGGAAGACAATGTCCTTCTCAGCAGCCAATCTCAATGGATCAATACAGAATTCACTCCTTTTCTGTTTACCTAACAATGTAATTTCCACTTTTGCCAGTATGAAACTAGAACAGTGAGTGGCAAGAACCCCTTCACCTGTCAATTACTTGGTGGAATTATGCAGCAACATGCATGCTTCTTGATCATCTTTCCTGCTGAGCAAGCACTCTCCATCCTTTCCTACAGAACGTTAAATAAATACACTGCCAAATGACCAAACCTTGTGATTTTTTCCCCACATTTGGGCACGTCAATTGACATTCAAAATACCATTATATGGTATTTTGTACAAAGTCTTTTTTTGGTGCAAGAAACCTAGCAGAGAGAACTTCACCAAGCAATTCTTTGTTAGCATAACATTTGACCTTGTATCTCTTTGGAAATCATACAACTTTGCTAATGCAGTCCTTACAGAATTAATCAAGCAGATAGTTAGACCCTAGTTACTAGGGATCCAGCCAATTATGAGCAGCACTGAAATTTGTCACTGGCATGTCCAACTACATTTTCTAACATAAAGACAACAGAAACGTGGAGACGGGGCCCCACTCTCAGACCTGCATGATTTGGATGTTGTAGACTGGAATTACTAGCAAAGCTAGTAGCTGTCCAAGCAGCTTTTTTTTTTTTTTTTTTTTAAACCAACAGTAATACTGCAGAAGGAAGCAGGAAGCATGCTAAAAAGCCCTATACCAAGCCCTGAGCAGATGTAGTAAAACATGGCAAATGTCTGCGATATGGAAGCTGGCATCTTTGATTTTTAAAATACAAACACATGGGAAACGTTGGTAACATAGAAATGACAGAGCCAATACTTACAGCTTTAGCAAAAATGACCATCAGCTCAGGAAACTGGTGTGTAAGGAGTGCAAGCATTGCTGAAAAGGAGCACAGGCCTGCTGTGAAGTGGATGAAAAAGGGAAGTTCTTTCTGTGGGTAAACGGAGACTTCATGAAATGCTGAAAAGGGGAAAAAAAAAAATATATTGACATTTGATAATCAAAGACAGTTTTCTGAATTATTTGCATAGTCTTATGTTCAATTCCAGACTTACGGAATGCATAAATTCAGCGTCAGGACTACTCTGCAGCACCCCATATTAAGTCCCAGGACTTTATTCAAACTTCTCAAAAATCTTCCCCTCATATCAAAGGCTCATCTTACTTATCGATAGTACACTTCCCAACCTTCTTTTTCACTTGCACGGGTTTTATTTCTGAAGCATTTCAGCCTTAGATTTTGGTACTCTTTTAACAGGACAGAGGGAAGAGTTACAAAATCCACAGGCTGTCAAAATCACCAAGATCATTTTAAACAATTCAGGTGTTTTCAACCACCTGAAGCATTAACTCTGTTATCTGCCCTTCCTGTGAGATCAAATGCACAGCGTGTACAGAACCACCACCACGTTATATATACATGCAAAGTAGCTCCTTAATACTTTTCAAAGATTTCTGGTTGGTAGACTACAGTAAATTTTTCAGAGCAGCTGACAGAGCAGACCTCAAAGCAAACAGTACCAGGACGAGGTTATAAATTCTCCACATAGCAGTTCCTTGCAATTTCCAATCTACGGTAACAAAATCACAAGAAGGTGATTAGAAAGGCTAAGGGGCTGGCATATGGAGCTTTCAGCACTCAAGACACTACAACTGCTTGCTAGCTGAGGACCTGCTTGGTGAATTTGCAATTACTTACCGGCCGTGAATACCTGCAGCTCTAACTTTTACCCAGTGATTTTGAATGGTTTTTAAATGAAGAAAAACCTTTCCACAGACATAAGTAATTATGAAAGGGCTGCACATTTCTTCACAAGCTGGTTTTAAATCTAACAAAAGCTTCAAACTTTAAGTATATCTTTTTGAAAAATACAAAAACACAATTGCACTAATTCTCACTGTATTCGTTTTACATTTTGTACTTGTAGGGTTTTGATACACAACAGACTGAAGTCTGAAGACGAAACCTCAGTTACTGGTTCTGAATGCTGGCACATAAGGGAAGTTAACATTATAAAAGCAAGCCCAACAAAAGTGACTTGTGCTATTGCAATTCATAAGTGGCAGAGTATTGGGGTTCTGTTTTGCTTTTAAGTGTATGATTTTGGAGCACAACTAGGCAGAGCATTTGGAGTTCCATCTAGTCAGAGATGTTTAATGATATCCCAGAGATTATCAGTTCACTCATTAACAGACAATCAGCCCTGCTATGCCACGATACAGTACGACAGCAACACAGTCTTTACTTGAAAAATCAAAGAAATTACTTTGTCTACTAAGGAATAAGTGTCATGCTCTCATAGAATGTAGAATCTCACCTGATTTTTACACAGAGATATACAATGTAAAGAAAGCCATAACCTAAGCTGGAAGGATTCCTTTTGCGCTAGTTTTTCCTACATTTGTTAGCTACAATCAAATCCAAAATAGGTAAGGACAACAAAAGGCAACTCCATACGTTCACAGCCATTTGGGAACTGTCACTAGTCAGATCAATCCAGGATTTTTGCATTACTAATATGGCCAACATAATGTTTTAAATTTATCTATTTAAAGTAAAGTATCAAGATTTCTTGAGGAAGTACTGCAATAAAAGTGTTAAGATGATTTTATTTATGGGTAGTTTTATATTTAAAACATAACAGGAATGCGTGAATGATCGTGTTGAAATATCTGCATGTGTTGGTGTTTAATTATGCTGAGAAGTCTACAAGTTAGGGTTAGTCACTAACCGAGGAATTCCTTCTGCAATATCCTGCGTAAGTGAGAAACGAGTAATTTAAAGCAGTCTGGGGGCAAATTTAAATTACACATTTTAAATATAACTTCAGGTTTGTTAAATAGAAACACGTATGTGCAGTTTTGCTTTCCACAGCTGTGGTCTCAGTGGGTCTGATGGGGCTTTTGCAGTAGCTCTTTCCAGTCCTGCGGGACTTGTGTTTCTTCACAAAAGGAATTCTATTAGCATGTACGATAAAGGGTCCGATTCTAATTTATATTAATGCTATTTTTCTAAGTATGATGAGCATAGGCATTAATGGTTTATTTTCAGGTTGCCTTACCAAAGCAATAAAACTTGCAGGTTCATACTTCCATGAAGTAATCTCAAAGTACTGGACATTTGGAGAAGACTTACTTTTCAGTGTTAGTATAAATCTATAAAATGATCTAAATGGATAAAAATTTCCAAGAAGCGTAGTGTCCAACAGATTAGTATGTATCACTGAATTAGTGACAGAAAACAAAATAACATCCTGTGAAGATTCTCTGAAGGATCACAAACACATTCTGCAAGATACTTGAATGCAGGACTGAAAACAAGCATTCCATCCTTGCTAAAAGGAAACAACTTCTCTACAACAGTTTTAAAAGAAGTCATGGATTTCATAAGTAATTTAAAGAACTGGTCCGATTAGTTGCTGTCAAAAATTGCCAAATGTAGGCTGATGGTACCACACGCAGACTTTATCTTTGAAGCAGCCATGATGTTTTTACAGAATCGAGCTAATGTTTGGCCTACACACCTGTGATATGCTTAAGAACCGTTTGGGAGGGACATCAACAAATAGCTGAATGCCCTTCAAGGGAAGCTCTTAACTAAAAAACATTGTAAAGTAAATAAAGAACAGCACAAATTGAACACGTCCTTCAGTTATGTTTTATTATCGTTACCGCTTATAAACCACTTACTTGGCAACAGTTCTCTGTCTGCTGTTTCTGTGCAACTTGGATAGGGATAGAAAAGATGACCTTTCTCTAGTGGGTACGGGATCATCCTAAATGCTGAAAAAGAGCGAATGACATTAGATCTGTATCTGAATCGAGCGATCAGATTCTCACAAACAAAACCAATTGTGATTGAGGTGAATAAAAGGCAGAGATTAGCCTATTGTACAGAAAAAAAAAGGAGAGATACTTACTGCCCTCCCATGTACAGTGCAGCAGATTTAGAGCCCCTTCTATTCTCTTCCAGTGCTGGAGATGAAAAAAGGCATATGCTACTGCCTCACTGTCCCCTCGTTTCAGGATATGCTCTGGAGGTAGAACCAAACTTTTCATTTCTAGTAAGTACTGAAAGTAAAAAAATAAATAAATAAATAAATAAAAAGGAAAGCACACCTGGTTACATAGGATATTCCAAAATCCTTACTAATTGTGAAACAGGATCGCTTGAGGCATAGGTGAGCACCACACAAAGACCAGCTTCTACCTGCTGGTAACGCAGCTCAATCCTGACACCAGTCAGGCAGCATTTTCACAGCAAGTGAAAAGCAGCAAGTCACATCAGCATAGGCTCAAACCGGGGCTTTCACACATACAGTATCAGAAAAAAGCACCTATGTCAAGGCAAAAAAAATTCTTGTGGAATATACACAAAGTATAATGATACATGTACAATAGCAATGAACTACAAGTTTAGGCTAATAAAAAATCCTATTTGTGCTGATCATTTTAGCAGTGCAAGTTTCAATGTAGGAGGATAAATATTTGTTAGCTCCCAAGTATCAGCAGCAAATCAGAAAGCATCAGTATGCTAACCAAAGGAAGAATAAAAAGCTAAACCCAAAGTCTTATTTTAATGTGTTTTTTCAGTGCAATCACAAAGAATCTCTGCTTTCAGTTTTTAGTTCCAACTTTTTCCCTACATCAGCAGAACGTGATGCACAGAAGGGTTAAAGAACACAAGGATTTTCCATTTTCCTTGAAGCATAGTTTAAAAAGCAGATGAGTATTTTTAAATGAATTGATGGTTTCAGCTCTAGTATGTACCTGTGGGTTGGTCTCTCCCAGCATACAGTGTCTCATTCAGTAACAGCCAAAGCTAATCCACATCTTTGATCAATGTAGCTGGCAATTCCTTTGACTGTCTCCCAAAGTGTAAGAATGCAGCTAACTCACCGATTTATTTCAGCAGATGCCACAAACTATGAGATTATTTACTAATCCATTTTGAGGACTTAACTTTTCCCATTCAGATTCTTGAAGGAATGTAGTAGGGGTTGTGCCCCGGCCAAATAAAGCACATTTACTGCCTGGCTAGGTTTTTCTCTTAGTGCCTTGGGCCCACACTCTGGAGGGTAATATTCTTGCTAATCCCCTCTAATCTTCTTCATTTTTTTTTTTTAACACAGTAAAGGATCACTCACACAGGGCTGCTGTGGGAAAATGGTCTCAAATATCTGCCCTTTGACCTGACTCCTCATCTCTCCCCAGTGCCCAGTTTTCAATAGCCCTAACCACTTTAAGGGAATACAAAGTCGTGATGAAGCCCCACTGCAAGTATTGCCACAACATCCCAATGCTAAACTCTATGTTTGGGTGGTCATCTATAACACCCATACGTTACTACATAACCAGCAAAATTCCAGAATCTGGAAGGTTTCAATGTCCATACTTAACCATAAAACAGGCAAGGTATTAGCACTGAAAATGTTTTTTTTTTGTTTTGTTTTTTCAGATTTCAGAAAGTCATTCTACCCAATAAAAATTTAGAAGATACTCAGAAGATGATTGGAAATGAGTATTTCATACATTATCATAATGCAGTTACAGATCTCTAATTGGAAATGGCTTTAGAGCACCATTTTTCTAGCACTATAAAATGCTTTCCTTACTTTCCAAACAAAACCCATCCTTGTAAAAGCATAACTGAGAGCAAAGAGAAAAAGACACCCTTTTCCTTATGCAAAATGTTATGTGTAAAGAAAACCACTTTCATTGGATACAGAAGCAAAGGGATTTCTACTTCCTAAATTCATTTATTTTCAGCCTATGGATCAGAACAGATTGCAAATTCAAAAACCAGTTTTTCTTCCCTGATAGTCCACTGCAATCTCCTAGGCATGCTATTACACTTGTTTGTAACCTTCCTCTCTGCCTTTTTATTATTTGACTGTGAGAATTTCAGAACTCCATGGAGTTCTCAATAAAATTCTGCCATGCAGTCTAATAAAGTAGTGTTTCAAGGTAACATTGTAATAAAAAACTCACCGAGAAAACCGGACAGATACAATTAGAAGGGAAGATCAAATTACTGGAACCTGGATTCAGTTTCCGCAATTGTTTGTAAAACTACTGAGCATATTTTGCAAACAGCCTGTCTGAAATTATATCTAACTTCTTTAAAAAGGTGTATGAGACTCCTGAAATAACTGAAGGACAAACAAAACTTAAAAAAAACTTTTAGACGATGATAATGCGTTATAATCTTCTTCCCCTAAAGGCAGAGGCAAAAGAAAAATCTGTCTGAGACTGTCTGAAATGAACTTGCTACGCTCTTGATCAGTCATGCAAACAAGCAGCAATTTCTCCCAGCAATTAGCTTCCCCAGTGCACATTCTATTGGATTGGACAGGCAGACAGAACAGAGTGGTTGGATAATTCGAGCCTTCATAGCAATAGTCATCCGGACTCCACCATCATTTGCAGAGGATTAGGTCCAGAACTAAGCCAACCTTCTGCATTCAAGGTTTCAAACTGAACACATCGATATTGCTCGTACAGTAAAAAGCCACATAGAATTTTATTTTCACACCATGCTCAGTGGAATCCACACCTTGGCCACTTCACGTAATGACAGACGTTAAATGTAGAAGTACTGATTCTTATTGTTTAAAAACAAAGAGTAAGTGACAGATCTATCACTAACCAGAGTACCACAGCCTTACTTCTAAGCATAACATCTAAGTATTTTGAAATACTATGAGCGGTCATTGTTTGGTGAACTTAACTTGGCTCAGGGATTTTAAATGTCTAAATTTGTATTTGTTAATATTTGCCCTTACCCAACAGCAGGCCCTCAGTAAGACATTGCCAAATTTTCCAACAAGTTAGACAATTTTTATTTTATTTTATTTTATTTATTTATTTATTTTGTAACAACACTACCAGAACATAAGCTATTACAAAAAAACTAATTCTGGCAACCAAACCTTTATGATATAAATACTAGACGGTTTAATAACTCAAGCGCCAGAGTTATAATCAACTTCAGGGAAACATGAGGCTAAAAAGGCTCAAACAAGACGTTAACATAATATGACTTCTTTTAGAAAACAATAACGTGGTCCAATAGCAAATAAAATACTCTTACCTTTGGAACATGAGGGTTAAATTCCACAGCCCTGTGAATTGCTTCCACGGCATTTATTTCTGCTGTACTAAGCCCTCTTTTGGAGGCAGTTTCTGGGGAGAACCTAAAGAGGAAAATTCATATTGAACAAAAGTAATAAATAATAAAAGCCATCCAGATGTTTATTTTCTTTATAAGCTTGGAGTTCATTAAAAATTGACTGATTCATCAAGATAGATAAATGCTTCTAGGAGACAAACATTCATGCTAATTTAGGTATCTTGACTGTCATCCAAGCCCATATGACAAAGATATGTTAAACTTCGTGAAATTTCATGTCAATTACCCAAGTGATTGAGTGCCCAAGTCTTTCATAAGACTGATAGAATATCAGCTAGCAGGACTTAAAGCCGAAATCAGCTGCATAAATGGATCAGAATGAAAGTGAAATGCCATAAAACCCACCACAATTACCTATCACCCAGTCCACAAATTAAAGAACTGATGAATGCCACAAGCAAGATACTGAAAACAAGACTTATAGAAAGGCACACATGCACATTGGTCTTCAAAAAATACCTTCACCTGTATTAACTCTATGGATGCTTAAAATAAACCTTAAATTATGCTTAACTATACAGCTAATTATTATACATAACTACATGCATATTAAAATATGCACAAATTGATCTTAGAAATATAAATGTTACGTATTGGATTTCGACCTTTTAAATTCGTATTTTGCAGCATGACCCAAGATTAGCAACAAACCACTGTTTTCACCGTTGTGCTTGCTTACCTTTCTGAAACAGCTCTGGCTTTTAACAGGGCTGCTGTGTAACATATGGCTGCTGATTTTGGAAGACTAATATCTACGATAAAATAAAACAATTAGGCTGTAAGATTTTAAGGCAAGACAAACATTTGCAAACCCATTTCCTCTGAGCTTAGGGATTTTTATTTTGGTACACCATACAATAAATGTAACATCTGAAACATTTCAGCTTTGATTAGAAACTTTGAATTGCTGTGCACAAGTCTTCTTTCTGGTCACCAGTCAGATTAAAAACCCAGAGTTGTAGTTAGATGGTAAAGAGACTAAAACAAAGCAAAACACTGAAACTGAATTCAAAGAGAAATGTGTGTATAAATATACGCTTAAGAACAGCGTGCTTGTCCTGTATTAACCCACAAAGGTTTAAAATAAGCCTCCAATCTTTACCTAATTTTGCAACATTAACACAGAGTTTTACAAAATACTGAGAGACTGACTAGAAGCCGACCAAAAAAAATATTACATTACAGACAGGTAGACAAATTTTAATGAGAACACAATTTCCATTCTTTTCCAGTTGCATAGGAAAAAATTCTATTAGTTGTAGGTTTTATAGAACATCTGAGGCCAAGTTTGAGTTGACAATTATAGATTAGAATGTTAGCACTCCACGGTACAAGTTTACTTTAAAAGCAGACAAAGTCTGGGGTCTAATTCCCAAGTACCATGTTGTGTATAGTCAGATGGCTCTTGCTTTTTTTGTAAATCCCATCCTGGGCTTGTCCATCACTTACTAGAAGTCTGGCTGTCGTGTCAAGCAAAACACAGGGAGGCTATGGAGAGTTTGAAGTTCATACTCATTTTTCCAGATGCTTAGAAAAAAATCAGAAACCTTTTCTTAAGAAAAGTGTCACAATTTTTGATGCTAAGATAAAAAAGTACCAGGAAAAAAAGCAAATGTTTGTTAAATTAATAAAAACCCACACAGAAGAACACAGATGATCAAATAAAAGAAACTGGGAGCTAGCGTGACCACATAAAATGGGCACAGAATTTTGACAAGAACATATTTTTTTTTTATTCCCTGAAGCTATAAAGAACAGAAACACAAGAGGACATATCGACTCCTTAAGGGCATTGAACAATTGCCAAATACATCCTGCTTCCATGTTCCTCCATTTTAGAGATGATTTAATGGACAGATTTGACAGCAGCACTTTGTACACTAATGATGTGGGCATTATCTAGGTGACAGAACTCCGAGGACAGTAAGAAGGTAAGAATATACTTTATTAGCCTTTCTCTAGGCTCGTACAACACCTGAAACGTATTACTCCAGATGCAAAGTGAAAGCAAACCACTGCCACTTAATGAACGAGAGCTTGTATACCACTAATCTCTGGCAAGCAGCATGCTTGTATGTCACTAATCTCTGGCAAGCAGCCTCACTATTACAGAATCTTGAAGCCAAGACTGGAGCACAACAGAAGGGAAGACTACCTTTTTCAGCCTATTTACATCAATTACTTAGGAGGCCATGTGCTAACTGAGAAAGGCTGATGAAATTAGGCATAACCATGGATGCAGAAGAGATTAAAAATTAAAATAATCCTTGAGCTGAGGCAAAGTGAGCTCCAAGATATCTTTACGAATTAGTGTTAACTTAACATAAAAGGTGTGCATGGGCTATAGGTCGCCTACATTTGAGCTCACAATTCAAAATAAAAGAAACAACCCACGCTCTGGAAACACCTACTTGTTGCTGATGAAGGGAATCTAAGTCAAAGAGCTGAGACACTGGTTAGATGTCTGCTTTCGGACAGGCAAACCTTGCCAGTTCACCTATGCACTCACACAAAGCCACCAGTATTTCCCAGTATACATCACTTACCATCATACTTCGCTAAAACTGCCTGGACATCTGCGTAAGCCTGTAACTCCAGTAGCGCCTCCAGGAGGTTTTCGTGAATATTCAGCATGCTGAGAAGTGGAAACTCTTTCATTAACTGCAAATGAGTAAAGAGAAATAAATTAGGCACGTACAGATTTTCATTTGAATCCCAGAAATATTTAATAGAAATCAGCATAATAATTTAAGCTTTTTCAATGTTCTTTTCTCTTCTAGCATTCGGAAGTAGCACGTAAACGACATGAGAAGTATTGCATTATTTCTACCTTACAGTCACCAGGTTTTTCCTCTATTCACCTACTAGAAAATACATATACCAAGGTTCACAAAATCTCAGCCCAGATTTGCGTATCTCCCACAGTGGGTTGATTTGGTTAGTAACACTTTCCCATGTCAAAACAGCCTATGATAAATCTTTGGCAAGTGAAAGAAAAATTAGGAGGAGGCATAAAGCTGGCTGTTTTGACAGGTTAGTTGTTAAGCCAAGCACAAAGGAAACTGGACAACAGAGCTTTGAACTTACGACATTATATAACAAAAATTTGAACCTCAGATATGAGAAATAAAAAAAAAAAACTGTTCTCAAAAAAATCATAAATCGTGATGTGCAAATCTCATTGGGAAATAATTCAATTAGATTTACTATGATGCCTACAAAAGGATTTTAAACCAACAGTTTGAACGATGTGCCTGAAAACAACAGGAGTTGCTCCCATTTTTTTTTTTCTAAGTACTCACATCTCTCATCATTTTGACTGCTTCTCGTATTCTTCCAAGTTTTCTTGCACACATAGCTAGTCTTCTTTTCACATACACCAGTACGTTGGTGTCTCTTCCTGATAAAAAAGAGGAAAACAATAATCTATCAGTTTTAACCCTTTACTCTTCCTCTCCCAGAAACACAAAAAAATCCCACAACCTTCTTCCTAACCATATGTAAAAGCAAAACATAATCACTACTGCTGTCCCAACCATAGCCTGTCTAGACTAATCCCAGAAACTTTTAAATAGGCTAAATAATTTTTTTTTTCCAAATCAGTGGTGTAAAAACAGAAGATGCTATGGTCAAATACTACTTGTTCCATTAGCCTGCTCTACCTACCCTGCTTTCCAAGACAGTAACACATCCAGCCTCAGCAAGACAACCTGTGATGAGCACACAGCACAACTGCCACTTTCTAGATGCATTTGGGTACTACATAAGATCATAAAGCACATGCATAAACATACTAAAAAAGCAGGAAGCACCTCACTGAATTGAAAAGCAAACTAGAATCGCTAATTATTAATTCAGTTGTATGTTTCTGCTCACACAAAAATAAGTTTTTGATTTAAAAGTGCTTACTCAGCTGTGCTTCATGCTGTGGACTTTGGGAATGGCAGTTCTGAGACTTTCTGTAAATCATTTCTCCTGCTTTCAGAGCCTGCTTAAAGTACTTCTCAGCATCTACAATAGTTGTTGCTTCTTCCTCTGCTAGAAGAACATATGCAGTGGCACAACTGTAATAAGGAAAAAAGCCACAGATCATTCGGAGGGACAAAATTCACTATTTTTGACTAAATATAGAAGAATCAGAAACAGGGAGTTTTCACATACGTTAAGTATCTAAACATTGACAATATTAAACTACCAGATTATTAACTGAGTAATGTTAAAATTAGTAGCTCTATCCAGTAGATAGACCTAATTACACAAAAACAGCCAGAGTACAGAAAGAAATGGATCAGAGAAGTGCATTGGATTCTTTCATTTATGTTGTATGAGTATTTTTAAATCCCTTACAGGAATGGCATCCATGAACCTCAAATACAGCGTTACCACAATGCCACCACTGACACACGTATGATCTCATATTCAATTTAGACTCTTCCACTTCAGTATAAGATTTCTCCTTTGTTATTGCGATGGAATCTTTTCTAATAAAAGTGGAGAACAAAAGGTATTTTAAAATTTAAAACAGTTCAATACTTGAATGTAACTTACAGCCATGTGTGTAATTCTCACACTCACAGAAATCCTCCTTCAGCTGTGCAGAACTTTGCTAATTATTATTAGAAGACACTGACAGTGAGCTCAACATGAATCCATTTATTCTTACAGATTAGAAACAAAGCAAATGATCTTATACTCTAAACTTACTCATTGTTCAACTCTAAAGCCTGATACGCAGCTTTAATCCGGGCTTGAGGGTTTCTCTCTCGCCATGCTTTCTGCATTACTGTTGCAAAAACATTTAAAGACTGGTGAGACACAGACAGGCTGGGGAAACAGCTGGTAGCAAAGCAGAAAAGGCGAGGCAATGCTGGCTGCTCAAGTCTCAATTCTGCATTAACACTGACTTCTACTTTGCAAATTCCTGTTTTCCGTGTAACTCTTGTAGGTAATAGTAAATAAATGTTTTAACTCCTGCAAGAGCTTCTAGCAAAAGCAGCAGAACCTTGTACCTTCTCATTATGTCACAAACCTAATCTGAGATAGCAACACCATCAGGAAGATTATTCACTGACCATTTGAAAACTCCTACACTGAGAAGCAAAGACAGCTTACATAACCAGACAGATGTACAATTTCTAAATTGCTACAGATTTTGGAAACATTTCCCAAGACTTGTTGAAAGCTTGGCAGGAGTGATCGTTAAACACAGGTTCTTGCACAGACCTGCACAGAATTTTAATTTAAGCTTTCAAACAGAGCTTCAAAGAAACAATGGTAGAGGTAAGCGCTGTGTTGCACAGGCATACTTTAAGTATGAAATACGCATAAAATGCTTCAGTATTGAGACAGCTGCCAGATAATAAAGGGTTAAACAGCTTTTTTCTAAATTTACAAAGCATATCAGAGTGGCATAGCCAGATGGCAAAGCCAATTCAATATACACTGTATTACCACCTTATTAGAAAGCGTTACAGGAAGCAACTAAAAAGGGTGAAATCTATCCCTAAACCTTTCCCCACTATTCTTCCATTAGGGAAGAATGGGAATCCCAAACTGGAAGCCAGTTTCTAGCAAAAAACACTCAACTTACTTATAGCTACCATTTTCAGTGCAGAACTAGCAGCTTTCACACCAAGTAACAGTTCTGAAATCAGTCCAAAACCTTACGTTCGTGGAATTACATATCTGGCCTATCTCAAAGTATGATAAGAAAATTGAGGAATCTATACATGTTTCTTTTGGAACAAAACCTTCTGCTGTCCAGCAAGAACACCATGGAAAAATGTTTGAGTTTTCTTTTGGAAACAAAATATTAGTCTTGGCTTCGTAAGCGAGACAATACACTCCATTTGTGAAACAAAAACACATCACTCATATCAAACATGTCACAGCTAGCTGACGCGTAACGCTTCCGGAACTTGACAAATTGGTAATAGCTAACACCTAGTCTGACAATAACCAGGTAGAGAGCATACTCTGCACTAAACATTTGGAATACAATGACAAAACAACGGAGACTGCACTATTCATTATTGTGGTTCAAATGAGACCACTTCATTGGTTACTGAAAACCTGGACAGTATTCTCAACATCAGGTTGTTAATTATTTAAAAAGCGTGAGATCTTAAAACATGTCAGGATCCTGATAGTCTTAGATAAAGCACAAAGTGAAAAACGTCTTTTCTCTGACACCACCTATTAAAGCTCCTAGATAGTAGAGAAAGGCTATTGCAGAAAATATTTGACATGACAGCTTGTACTACCTTGAAGTGTATTAAATATAGGCACTTTACAGACTCCAACTGTTATGTGTCTTGTGCATACGACACTGGTACCTGTATCTGAAGGCCGAAGGGCATCTGTGTCACACGTGAAAAAGTTCTGATGGTCTTGAGCAGACAAATTCATGTCGTAGTATGTCAGGGGCTCCTTCCCAGTCACCCACGTGTATCTTTCAATGGGACAAAGTTCAGTAAGATGCGTTGCTGATGCAAAGGAGGATATCTAACGTACTTAACAACGAGCTAGTGCAAATTTTATTATTGTTATTAATAAAAGACTGGAGTTGCTAATCAGAAGTTTTCAAGTACTCCTGTTCCATAATCTTAACAGTTTGCCAGCAGGCTTCCTGCAGAAGGAAAGTCTTTTTGAGGCTAATCAACTTGAAAAACTGCTTCCTATGAAGCAGCTTTTTCTACAAAATAACACTAGGAGACTTAAATACAGTTGTATCTGTTTAATAAGAGACATTTAAGATTCTGAATCAGTCTCAGCCTCTGAATAAAACAGTAACAGCTGTAAGATCATGACTTTCATAGTTTTTCAAAGAAGATGAAAATAATTCCGGGAATACTTTTCTCCTACTTTACTCTCAAATAAATGATGATATTTACAATAATATTTGCATTCTTAACATTGAAACTGCCAAAGCTTGGAGAGGTGCCTTTTAAACACAGGATTGGCATCAATCACCCCTATAATCTCACAGGTTTCAGCTGTCTCCCAATATTACTAGTACAAGCCCTGCAGAGAAGTCATATGTATGCTCCCAGTTAATTTTAAAAACGTACAATGGAAAGTAAGATAGTTAATACCTGCTATACTCTGCCCCTCTGAAAAGATTAAGAGGATTTCGCCACACCTTGCACTCTGAAAAGAAAGCATTTACTGAGTTAAGAGCAGAATTATTACCACCTTGATTTAAAATGCAATAATGCAAATGCAATCTTACTTTAAAAAGCAATTTTTATCTTAGATTTATTTGACCTGAGCACAATCATATAATCTTTATAATCTCCCTGAATTTCTGCTATCACTTAAATATTTTTGCTCCCCACCGTTGTTGTGGTACAAAAGCACATGTGGGAAAGATTAAAGAGTGCCATTTACATTCAAGCAATATTACCTTGCACATGTTTAGAATAGCTAATACCTAATGATCCTTAAACACTTTTAACTGAATGCGTGAGATATTTTCTAGATGATGTTTTTAATAATGAACGTTTTAGATCAAAGATACATTATCACTTGATTTCTTTTATCATATTAATAAAACACATCGTAAGGCAGAGGCCTTTCCCCAGCTGCTACAAGCACTAATGCTGCGTCAAAGCCATTTAAAACTCAACTCATTTGAACCAGTCACATGCAAGCTTAATGAAAGCTGTTGGGACACATTAACAATCACCTGGCATATTCTGCCTGTTTGCCTCATTCTCTCCAACTGAGAACGCTGCTGGTGCTGGAGGGCTGTTTTCCACACCACCAATGAGGGGCCTCAGATGACTCACAGATACCTGCTCGATGAAAGAGGTGCCATATTTTCGGAAATGCCACCACTCAAATACCTGTTATGGGAGAAAAAAGCATCAGAAATTTCCTTAGGCAACACCCTTCCAACATCAACATCAGAGATGAAAAGCAAATTGCACAGAACGAGGACATCCCCTTGCAAATTATTACAGACAGGACTGATCTACATACAAATTAATACTACTTATCTGTTTCGGGCCTGTCTTGTCATGTGGAATTACCCCCATAACATAGAAGAGATTGGAAAAACATAAATATTAGCCTAATCATGTTACTCTCCCCCCAGGTTGTTAGGATAACTCCTAAACCCGTTCAGAAAGTGCCTCGATCTTATACACCAAAGCGTGCTGTACAGGGAAATTACACCCGCAGGCACAACGTGGACGTAGCTTTTTCACTTTACAAAATTAATCCCAAATAATAAAGCACGAAATGGACAGCTAAAAGAAGCCTGAGATCCTTAAAACAGGTTCAAGTTATTTTCCTCAGATTCACCTAAACATGCAAGATGTGCAGTAAAAGAGCACTTGTAATAAAACTGAAAAGATGCTCGGCAACAAGCTCCTTTGTAGTACAAAGGCACCCTCTAGAGTCCGACAGTTGCCTTTCCCCTTAGCCAAAGCACCTCGGAGGCGCTGGGTTTGTCCCAGAAGCGAGGCAGAGCGCGCTACTTACAAATATCAGCCCAGATATGAAAGAGGAGGTCACTGTGAGGGCAAAGTAGAACTTTGGAGTCAAAGTGCTTAAGAACACAGTCACTGCGAAGAGATACAAAAAACAAACAATGAGCAGAAGCGAAAACCACAAGGAGCTTTTTATTAAACACCGCGTGAAGCGCCACACAAACGCGGCGCAGCCTCACGGATCGGGTTACTTTAACGGAGAGCCCGTTTAGCTTATTCCTGCCGCTCCGTCACCGTGACGGCCGACAGGCTTCAACATAACCCCCCCACACACAAAAAAAAAAAAAAAGGTGTAAAATCCCAACGGGGCCGGTGTCAAACCCCGACAGGACCCCCCCGGCTCTCACCGGCGGCCAGCCCGTCGCGGAGGCGCAGCGGCAGGCGCAGCAGGGCGTACAGCAGCCCGAGCCCGGCGGCGGCGGCCAGCAGCCCCCGAGCCCAAGGCGCCGCCGTCGCCGCCCGCCGCCTCAGCAGCTCCCAACGCCGCAGCGCCGCGGCCGCCCCGGGACACGGCGGCCCCCGCCCGGTCCCGGTCCCTGTCCCCGTCCCAGTCCCGGTGCCGCCGCCGTCCGCCATGGCCGCCGCCACAGGGGGGACGCCGGGAAGGAGGCGGAGCGCGGCGGGAGCCGCCCTCAGGGCTCAGCGCTCACCGCTCGCGCCCCTCCACACCCCGCAGCCCAGCTCCGGTGTCAGGCGGGGACCCCGCGCCCCGTTAGGTGCCCCCCTCTCACACACACACAGAGCCCGGGGCCGGTGCTCACGGCGCCCCCCCCTTCCCCTCAGCACCCGTCCCGCCCGGCCCTAAGATGGCCGCCCCGCGCTGTTTGCCCTTAGCCAAGATGGCGCCGGCCGCGCCTCCTGCCCGGCGCCCAGCCGGAGCCCCCGGCATCCTCCGCGCGGCGCCGGGCCGGGCCCTGAGGTGCCGAGATGGCGGATCTGGAGGAGCGGGTGTCGGACGACGAGAAGGTGGGGACGGGACGGGACGGGACGGGACGGGACGGGGCTGGATGAGGCGGGGGGTGCCGTGACAGGGCTGGGGCCGCAGCCCCGGGGCCGCCGTGACGGGTCGGTGCGGGCCGCCCGCCCCCCAGCGCGGCGCCGCCTCACGGCGGGGCTGCCTCACGGGGGGTCCCTCACGGGGCTGAGGGGGGGGGGCTCGGGGCTCATGGCCCGGTGCTGGCGGCGCTCCGGGAGCTCCCCCCCCCCGCCACAAAGGCCGGGGCAGCCTCCCTCAGGCGGGGAGCAGCGGCGGGGGGGAGCTGGAGGCAGCGCGGCCGCCTTCCTTCCCTTCCCCTCCCTGTGAAGAGGAGCTGGGTTTATTTATTAAAATTCCCCGGGTCGTCAAGGTTTGGCGATCGTTAAAGGTCCGTGAGGTCGGAGCAGGGTTTAATCTTTCTCTTAAAGTGCCGCTTTCGGTTTCCTTATGGCGACTGAGCCTCAGAGGCCCCTCGGGTAAGGTTGTAGAGCCCAGGAGTGATTTTGGAAACGAGCATCCCACAGCAGGGGCTGCCAGCAGCACACACCGGCACCTGACGGGGAGCTGGGCAAACCTCTCAGCTGCTGGCATCGGGCTGAAAGCTCCTTCGACCCGCTGCAATGGAAACCATCGCTTCGTTTGCATTCGATCAGAAAATTAAACCAAAAGTAAGGTGCAGGTTGTGGCAGTGCAGCTTTCAGGGGAGGTGAGGTGTTGGTGATCCAGCAGGATTAAAAAATGCTGTTTGTGGGCTGCAGCTGGACTCAGCTCCTAGCCTAGGGCCTGAGTCTGGGACCAGGTCAGCGCTGCAAGGCTCTGGGGCCAGCCTGGCTGTGTTCTCCTTGCCCCCACATTCACCTGAAATCCCCAGTTCTTCCCCAGGGAAGACACAGCCTGCCCTTTAGGACGTGTCTCCAAATATTTTATTTGTCAAAGTAGCTGGGATTTCACACGAAATTGGAGCCCGTGTTCTAGTTCGTGTCCTGGCTCAGGCAGCCTGACATCAATGTGAAGGAGCTCCATGGCTGGCACAGGTAGGAGGAGAGGTGGTGAGGGTTCTGAAAAGGAAACATGCAGCAAGATTCATTAAAGTACCCATTTATAACCACTCAGGAAACAACAAAGAAAATCAAATGAAAGAGCAATAAAGTTAATTCCTCCCCTCACGCCTCCCACCCCTGTAAACCTCACTTCTTTATTCTCTGTAGGTACATTTTAGGAAAGCTGGGGGTTCATTACTTTAAACCTCACTGCGGTGTGTCCTGTTTGTTTTCTGCTGCCATTTTACCAGTTTAAACTAGTATCGAGCAGCTTCCCCGTCAGCTACTTTCCCCATTTTAGAAAAAGGAAGTCAGTTTTGCTCGCTTACTGCAGAGCTACCTGAAATGGTAACGGTGGCCAGGAAGTAGGTCAGTGTGCACAAAATCTTCTTGTGCTTCTGCAAGCGAACATCCTGCCGCCGCGCTCACACCGCTTTGAAACAAATCAACTCCAAAAATGACAAGTAACAGCGGTTCAGATGCTTGACATTTAGGATTAGGTACTTCACAGTCTGTTTCCTGAACTCCAATCCTGATTTCAGTAGCTTGATATAAGTGCTTTGTATTTGATTGCTTCACAGGAGAGTCAGTGCATGGGGTGCTTTAACAGGGAGCAGTTTTCACATGCAGCGCTTGCTGATTGCTCATGGCTGGTTCTGCGAGGACATTTGATCGAAATGCAGAGCCCCCTTTGTGTTCTGCTCATCCTTCGAAGTGGAAGGCTAAAACTCCTGCAATATTTTTTTGTTCTCGTGCTCCCTTCCCCAGGGATGTGTCTATCAGAAACCATCAACCTAGAAGTCAACCTGTCGGAGCCCCGGTCCCTTCTGTGAAGGCTCCACGTACAGTACGATTCTGCAGCCACATCATTGTTGCTTTAGTGCATAGTGTCATTTTTATGGCTTTTAGGGGCCTTGGTTTTCCATATGTTGATTTAAACACCTTATAAAAAGTAATCTGTTCATCTGCAGAGTTAATTTGCAGTGCATGTTCCAGTGCAGCCCTCCCCCTGAAATGGATCTTGGCCTGAAGTGGCCATCTGTAAATGCCTTGGCGCAGTCTGATCCGCCTCTATTAGTGCTTACATTTGCACTTTCTCAGAAAAGCACATGGTATAATTTCAAGTCTTGCAGACATGAGGGCTGCCTCTCAGTGAAGTCCACAGAGGATAGAAAGCAGAAGCATCCTTCTTAATTACTGCTGTTATCTTCATCACCATGCGAGCTTTCAGTAGTGAAATCTAACAGATGATGTAACCAGCAAGTCCTAACTCCAGTCCTTTAAATCGTGGACATTTTCACACAATAAGCAGCATGTTGTGAAGATTGCTGTATACTTACCAACCTTATCTAAAAGCAGAAAATCAGGAGAAAATGGTTTTACGTTTTGCATGTTTGCACGTGACCTACACAAGTTATTGACA
The DNA here is from genome assembly GCF_965140915.1 of Aythya marila. Classification (NCBI taxonomy): domain Eukaryota; kingdom Metazoa; phylum Chordata; class Aves; order Anseriformes; family Anatidae; genus Aythya; species Aythya marila. Next base: position 2,008,974 of record NC_139065.1, read on the forward strand.
AGTTGAAAAAATTCAGTACATGTTTTTTTTTCCCATTCATACTGCAGAATTATTTCAGGCATAAAGAACATGTTTGTTTGTTTTTTTAAATAGATGCTAATTTGGAAATCGATCTATTTTTATCTGAAGCTCTGCCCAGTAAGGACAGAGTTGTTACCCGATACTGCTGGAATAAGGCAATATGCCCTTTGTTGGGGAAGGTGTGTGTTTCCTTTCGTGGCTTACTTTAAATCATCGCAACCATCACAAGTGATGCCATCTTTCTAATTAAGAACGTGGAAGACTTGAAGCAGCAATTTTTTCCAGCTGTGGCAGTAATTCAGATGAAATAGTTGAATATATGCATAAACCTTTGTTTTACTGCTCAAATGGAAAGTAGGGAAGTAATCAGAGGTTTAGCAAATGTTCTGTAGTCATCTTCAATAAGCGTCCAGCTGAGCAAGAAGGCCTCTTCCACAGCCTTGGCAGCTGTGCTTGGGAGAAAAGTGACAGTTTTATCCTTCTAAGGTAAAGATCCAGTTTTGTGACATTTCCTGTTTCAAGTCTTGTCCAAGAAGATTTTATTCCCTTCTGTCTTGTAAAAACCATAAAAGATCTGGTTATAAAAATAAACTCTTAATGGTTTCAACAGGATCAAACAAAGGCCACCTAAACCCTAATAATCCAAGACAAGCACATTGGATTTCAGAATACAGTGAAGGCTTTTTTTTTTAATGAAAAAGTAAAAGAACCTTACTTTTGCTTTTACAGCTTCAAGGTTTACAGATACCCAGGTATTTTCCTGCCAGCTGGCCTTTTCACTTATTGATTGTATCAATTCCAGTTCCAGAGGCCTTAATTCTGTCACTAGTGACAGCTCACGGCTCGGCTATGGTACAGTTTCCAATAAAATGCTATTTCAAGATCAGGGAAGGAGTAACACGCCAAAGAAGAAAGGTACCAAGTAACCCATGAGAGAACACATGCCAGGAATGCTGGCGCGCTATGGGGAGTAGCTCTCAGTTCTTTTTCTTACCCAGAGACTCCAAGCAGGCAGTAGCTCTTGAAGAAAGCCTAGCATGGCTTTGATAACAAGAAACCAGCACATTCTGAAATAAAGCCCTGGCCAGTTCCAAATTCAGCACCTTTTTGATAAGCCAGCATCATTTTAACAAGCTCTCCACTGTGTCCAGCTGGGTTTAACGCCTAAAAGTTTGAGTATGTCCCCTCGATGTTTTTGCACAGGACACGTGCAGATGAAGAGCAGGTCCCTAAAAATGGGCCTACAGGAAAGCAGGAGAGGGGCTCTGCCGGGGAGTGGGGTGACAGGACAGGGAGTAACAGTGTCAGACTAAAAGAGGGTAGGTTCAGATTAGGATATTAGGAAGAAATTCTTCACTCAGAGGGTGGTGAGGCACTGGAGCAGGGTGGAATTAGATGGTCTCTGAGGTCCCTTCCAACCCAAAGCATTCTGTGGGTCTGTTTCTATAATCAATAGACACACAGACACATGCTTAAACACAGCTTTGCAAGGCTTGGAGAGGTACTTCATGATGTGCAAGAACAGGCTTGGTTCACATTTCCTGGCCTTGTATTCCCAGAGATTATAATGCTGCACTTGCCTTTGGAGAGGGATTCCACCAGAAAAGTTTCTTTATGGTTGCTAATAGCTGGGCTGCAGCTTGTGCCCTCTGCAGTACAAGAATACTTCGGATGCACCAAAGGATCCTGCACTGGGAGTTTGCTGTCGTTCCCCAGGAGGTGTTTAGAAGGACAGAACAAACAGAGCCACGCAGAATCCAGTGGCAGCTGATGTAATTGATTTACTGCTCAGTTTATAGAGGGATCAACCTCATCCTCCACCCATTGTTTGCTGTGAGTCAGCGGCATCTCCTTCAGCCAGCTGTAAGCAGCAAATGCGTTGCATCACAGGGAGCCAACAAGTCTTGCAGTGTGTCAGACACACCTTGGCAGCGTGATCATGCTGTAGGTTGCCATCTAGTTAAAGCACCAGTTTTACTGCAGTGGTTTCTTGTTCTTTATATATGTTGGCATTTAGCTTCCTGATTACTAGCAAAGACCAGGAAAAAAACGTTTAGAAATGTCACCAAGAGGGGGTAGCCAGCATTTATATTCTTAAAAAAAAGACAACTATGAAGGTTGAATAGTTCCCATTCTAACGGGTGCCCACATGAAATTTGATGTTCTTGCTGAGTACATTTGGAGTTTCTTTGCACTGAAAAAATGCCTAGACTTATGAGAATGAGGATTTCTACTTGGAAAACACATCTAGATTTCTCCCTAAGCACGGGGCTTGTTATTACTGCCAGATTTGGGTTTGCTGGTGAATTGCTTCAATGTAGGTTGCAGTGTGTATGAATTCAGTAAGTGATCTTTTGTCTTTAATTACTTCTCTGCATCATTGTAGGTGCGTATAGCTGCAAAATTCATCACTCATGCACCCCCTGGAGAATTCAATGAAGTGTTCAATGGTAAGTAGGTGAAGGAAAATGATCAGTAGCATTTTCTTCACATTTTACCTACTATGGGAGTCTATGGTTGTCATGATATATTGCTCTTAAGGTCAAGTAGAAGTAAGGGAAAAGCACGCACTCATTCTGTGACTACTTATGCCTGATGAAATGATTTTAATCATTCATGTTTTTGTAGTTGAAAATGAAGTAAAGAAACATTTGATCAAGAACCAATAACCTATCTGAACACCCTTTTTTCTCCAGATGTCCGGTTATTGCTCAACAATGACAATCTTCTCAGGGAAGGAGCAGCACAGTAAGTATTAATGTTTCCAACATAAAATGTGTGCTTCTCTGTGGTGATAATTTGACTTACAACCGTGGTTCTGTGACAAAGCAAGCCATTTGTTCTATTGAGAGCAGTCTGCTGTAGTTCGTTATCCCCCAACAAAATATATAATGAAAGGCATGGCTGATTCTTTTTAAAAGGCTTAAATTGGAATTTGTGGTGTAGAGGCCATATAAAACTGACAGGAAGGCAGTCTGCCAAAAAAGAGTAATTCTGCAGCAGCAGGAATGTCTGATCTTGTTGAAGCATGATTTGTTAAGCAAGTGAAGCCTGAAATACTGAGTAGTCCTAAGCCAGAGCTTAAACTGCCCTCAGAAAATACTTTCAGAATATCTTGTTTACCTGTGCAGCCTCATCAGGTGTCTCAAGGTTATGCATACAAGCCTTTTGATGCTAAGGTTTTACCTTGAGCTGTGAGATCAGTGAGCAGGTCTTGACAGAAGAAAATTGTTGTAAATATTAGTCTACTCATATTTGTTTACCTTACTGCTAAATTTTAGCCGGTGTGTTCCTGTTTTGCATTGGCTTGCTCATTATCCCTCAGGCTGCCTGCTGCTCTACTTTTGAACTCTGTACTTTCATGGTCATCACTAAATAAACCTGACTTTAGACCGGGTGTTTTTGTAGCTATCATCAATAAAAGGTATTGCAAAATCCTTTAAGAGTGCTAATGTGTATTATTTGCAAGTTTAAGGTGAAATTTTCTGTAGTATAAACCACACCATGTACTTATCCCTGAGTGAAGATAAATGTTAATGTGCAGCTAAAATTCATGCTCTTAATTCTTAACAGTGCATTTGCACAGTACAACATGGATCAGTTCACTCCTGTGAAGATAGAAGGGTATGATGAGCAGGTAAGGGAAAGCTTCACACTGAATGTTTGTATTACTGCACTACACAGAAGGAATAAATGCATTGTGTCATCAGTATCTTTACTATTTTCATCCTACCTGCAGATCATCTTTCCTCCTTCCACTAGATCATCCTCATGTTACCAAGTTTTTGGTTCTTGTATAGAAGGCATAGGTGAAACATGGCCATAAAGCACTGTCTGTTACTGCCTGGTAACCAATTCACTGCTAAGTAAAGCCCCACACTGAAATCACTGCAATTCCAGTTCAAGTATGATCGATTAAAGATTGTTGTTTGTTTAAAGATTACTTGCAACTCCTTACAGTACTACATCCTCTCAGTTCCTACTGTGATTCAATAGTGGATTCTTAGTGGTATTTTTGCTGTGGTCTGCATTTTAATCCATCCTCAGTTACCTAAAAATAAATCATTGTGTCTTAGAATATATCAATGTAATGCTGCCCAATCTATGTCAGCAAAGCTTTTCCCTTTTATAATGCTTCTTATAAAAAGACTAGGGAACATTCTTTTCTAGAATGGCCCAAGCTTTTAGTTTTAACATCGTGATGCCTACACACTGAAGTATGACTTCTTACAGTTCGGTTTTGTGTTGTTTTTTTCTGAGAGCAAGAAGTACTACAGAAGATAGAAAGCTGGCTTGACCATCTGTTCTATTCTGAGCCAAGCACTGACCTAGCTTTCCTGGTGTCCCAGATATGTTCATGGGAGACAGATATTTTAAGAGGGCTGTCCATAGAAATAGCTTTGACAAGAGGAAGCTACTGTACAACCTGCAAAGTGAGCCAATGTTTGGGAAACCAGAGAAATCTGGTGAATAAGATGAAGGAGAAGGAAGTTACTGTGCCATTTTGCTGTCTGTTTACTTTATTTTGTAAGCCTCAGAAGTAGCCACATCTACCTCCCCTCCTCAGATCTACTACAACATGGAACGTGACAATAAACAGTCAATTCCAGAGAAAAATTCTTAGTTTCTTTCAGATATGGGGAAGAAAAACATCAAAATTTTAAAAACAAAGACTTTTTTGTATTGTAAGGTCCCCAACTTTAAACTAAGTGTATATGTTACTGTAATACAGCCATTTCTGGGACAGAAAACTAGTGCAATGTTAACTGCAAAGAGCAGACAGCTCACAGCCTCACCACAACTACTCTTAGTTGAAATTATTATTGGAAATCCATATTTCTTTGTGATTTTATAGCTTGGTGACAATCTATTGAGACATGGATAACTATTCAAACAGACAAAACACATTTATAGCAGCACAAGAATATATTAATTTCTATTTCTTGTTTTACAGGTGTTAATCACAGAACATGGTGATCTGGGCAATGGCAGATTCTTAGACCCAAGAAACAAAATCTCTTTTAAGTTTGATCACTTAAGGAAAGAAGCAAGTGATCCCCAGCCTGAGGACACAGAATCAGCTTTGAAACAATGGAGAGATGCCTGTGACAGTGCATTGAGAGCTTATGTGAAAGATCATTACCCAAATGGCTTCTGTACTGTTGAGTATCCACCTTGTTTCGTTGAAAATTCTTTGCTCGGTGTCACTCAGTACTTTTGAGTGGACTTTGTAACAAGCAGTGCTTGAATTCTCCATCCTCACTAGTGTTTTTGCTAACTTTAACACAACAAATTTCAAAAAGGGTGCAAAGAACTTGGTATGCACATAGTGGTAGAGATTTATTAGACCACCTTGTTCATATTTATGACTGTCAAGCTCCTTAACACCTGCCATTAAAGAACAGGAGGCATTATTTGCACATAATTGCAAGCAGAGGTGCTGGACAGTGTAGCTAGTGGTAAACATTCCCAATGAGATACCACAATACCAAGCCTCCACAATGCTGCCAAGAACAGAAATTGCAAGTGGTTTTCTTCAGCTCTTGTGCCATTTTAACTCTTTTTCTGAATGCAGGTTTATGGTAAATCTATAGATGGACAGCAGACAATTATTGCCTGTATTGAGAGCCACCAGTTCCAGCCCAAAAATTTCTGGTAAGACTTCTTAAACGGTGCGTTCTCTTCCTTTACTAGTCCTCAAACAAACCCTTTCTCTACTGGGAGTCTGAAGGGCAAGTAGCCTTAGGCTTCCCCAGGAGCTCTGATTCTCATTCTGTAGTTTTCCTTGCAAGCCCTTGGGAACTTCCCTAAAGCTTTCAGTGAGGCTCAGTGACCTACCTAGAGAAAAATATATTAGCAGAGCTGAAGACACCCCCTTACATATTCCAAAGCATTGGAGCCAGCCTGTAATGAAGCTGTGCTGTGGTGAGCTGGGCTTCAGAAATGGAATTCATTGGCATATAAGGCCCTTCAATACTGATCACAAGGTATCAGGAATAAATTGCTCATTAATGTGGCTCTTTTTTTTGTCAGCACTTGCTGGAAATAGTTTACATGCTGTGATTGTTCTTAGGAACGGTCGTTGGAGATCAGAATGGAAGTTTACCATCACACCACCGACAGCTCAGGTGGCTGCAGTGCTCAAGATCCAGGTAAGCTGCATTGTCTGGCAATAACAGGAGAAGCTGTTTGCCTTACACTAATGCATTTGACTCAAAACAAGATGCTGAAATACAGCAGAGATGTCCTTCTGGAGTCAAGTTACTATTAAGCTAACAATTCAGGAAATCAATTCTTAAAACTTCAGTGTTTTGGGCATTGCTTACAATGTGGCTTATTATATAGCATTACCCTATATGCCTCCAAGTCTGCTTGACTTTGTACGGCTAAAATCTATTCCATGAATTCTTTTATAATTGCTCTTATTTCAACTCTAGGCGTTTACTTCATTAACATAATCTTGAACAGTGTTGACAAAGAATGAAACCTTCCTGCTTTTAGTCTCCACGTAAGCAGAGAAGACTGGCACAACAAAGCTGTTGTGTCATTCTGATAGTATTTGGGGGCTCTAGGGATTATAAAATGAGTGTTAATGATAACCTGCATTTTGTCTGTCTTTGTTTAGGTTCATTATTACGAAGATGGTAATGTTCAGCTGGTTAGTCATAAAGATATCCAGGACTCTGTACAGGTTTCAGTAAGTATGCCAAAATTTTTTAATGATAAAGCACCTATTTTGTTTCCTGAACATCTCATGAATTATACCATTGTATGACTACATTCCATTGACTTTAATGTGATTTTAGAGTGACGAGTCAGTGTAGCTGTAGTGTTCAGAGTTGCATGGAAAACCCAGATTCTTAATTGCTTTAAAATTGTCTATTAAAAAGTGCCATCTCCATTGAACAGCTTATCTTATGAAAGTCAGTTAAAGATGGCAGAATACGCCCTTGTATATACATCCTAGGGAACTGAGATGTAAAAGCAGTATACTAAAGGAAAATAAATAGTCCTGTAGTACAGTAGAGGGAGCAATAGTCATAAAATCCCTATCTGTACCATGAAGACCTACTTCCCTTTTGCTCACTAGGGTGCAGTCCTGTTTCAGTTTGGAACACAAGCTTAAGCTAGTATCTTGAACTCTACTGAGACGTGTAGTGAGTGGAAGGAACCCAGCTACAAAGAGCTGCTGCCACCTCACATTATCCATTTCATCTATACTCAGACTGTTACTTAAGAAATCCATTGCATATGAGTTATTTTTAAACATATAAAGATCTCTTTTTCCCCTTTGTAGAGTGATGTCCAGACAGCTAAGGAATTTATTAAGATAATAGAAAATGCTGAAAACGAGTATCAGGTAAGATCAGTAGTTAAGTAAATGCAATTGAATCCTATCAATTTCCATTTGCAGTTAAAGGAAGTATGAAGAATTGACCTCTGACTCCTTCTGACTTACTGTTATCTGTTCTTATCTGTTACTAAGAATTACTTCAAAAGGGGCATTAGTATTTGTTGACGGAATCTAGTTGTAAAGCTATATAACTATACAGCAAACTTGATTATTAAAGGGTTACAAATGATGCCCGGAACAAGCACGGAAGGGGAGTGGACAAGTCTAGTAGTTTTCCTGACAGGTAAAAGTACTGAAAGGGAAATGTGTGAAAGCTTTTGACGTCCCAGCCTGTGTGCAAGAAGCAGATGTGATACAGATAATTCGGGAACACCCATGAATGTAGCAATGTCTCCGTAGGAGAGTTTCATAGAAACCCTTCGCTTGCACACACACTGGTGACAGCATTAACCAGTCAGTAGCATGCCTTCCCCTTGCAGAAAGGGTTTTGTGGCTTTAACAGAGTCACTTCTCCAGAGTCTCTTTACTACTATAACTGAACCTACTTTTGCCATTGCAGACAGCAATCAGCGAGAACTACCAGACTATGTCAGACACCACTTTCAAAGCCTTACGCCGGCAGCTACCTGTCACCCGCACCAAGATAGACTGGAACAAAATCCTCAGCTACAAGATTGGCAAAGAAATGCAGAATGCTTAATGTGGAAATAAGGAGATTTATGAAATGTTTGTGTGCAAAAAACAAATGTGGTCCTATGCCAAGTAGATGGTTTCTAAACCAGTGCAGCATTTTTCTAGGGCTTTCAAAGTTAACAGGTTTTCTAGCCTCAGAGAAAACTGTGGAACAAATAGCGTTGTCTTTGTGTTTTGTGTTTCTTGCCGCATAAACTTCCTATTGTGACTGCATATACTGATAGGTTGTTTTAATTAAACCACATTCATGGTTCAGAAGTATAGCTGTTTTCAATCACTAATTGTACTGGTTGGAAAACTTCCTAGCTGGAAAAGCCCTACTATAAATACAGCTGAGGGTGCAGAGCATTTCCTTCACCTGTATACAGCACTCCAGGTACTCCAGTAAGTTTGTCAAATCTGCCAACAGCTCAAGGCGCTATGCTGCAAGATATAGTAATGCAAGAGACAGTAAGTGCTCCTATGTATCCTTACTACTGACCTCCACAAAGCAAGAAGCCTGTAGGCTTCACTTTTACTATACAAAATGAGTTTACAAAATCCATTACGGAAATCCCTTACAAAGCCAGCTCTTCCAGGGTCTCTTTTTAATCTGAAGTTTTGAGCCACGTTCTCTGAAAGTGAACGTTTTTGCTCTTCTTTCCCTCATGTATGTACGGTTATGGGACATCTGCATTTTTACAGACTGCAAGCGTCTGTGTTGGATCGCTGCTGATCCATGTAGACTGGATGAAGATTAAAATGCAAATGTCTACAGAATAATAGGTGTGTTGCGCTTTAATGCTTTGTGGCAGGTTCATAGAATTTGTATCACAGGTGTATGGATGGATAGTGTACAAAATAAATAAACTTGCACCAAAGTGAGAGAAATAACCTTTCCATTTTGTCTCTATTGTGGCCAGTTTCTTGTCATACTTAATGGGAGATTCTGGAATTAATCACTTCATTGCTCTCTAACTGCTTGCTCTGTGTTACTTTGTTTTTCTGTAAAATCAAGAATAGGTCCTGTCAGTTTCTCTTAAGGGGAGGTTGAAGAGGCACACGTATGCTTTCCTCAATTTAAACCTGGAAAGCTGATTCATTGCAAAGTGAAACCCCTTTGGTTAACTCACTTTTCTTTGTTTACACTTGGTTATCACTGGGCCTTTTTGCAGGTTCTGTTTTTTAAACTGGTTAGCGTCTTCCTATTTTTTAGTACACAAAGAAAGGGGTTGAGAAGATAGGGATGTAACTGCCTGTGCATTATGCTGGAGGTTTTGCACAGTGATGCCACAAATTAAGTGTCTACCCTGTGTGAGAAATTTTGTCAAAATAAAATATATTTGTATTTGCTGTTGAGACTGACCTTTCATCCTGCAGGCACCCTCTGTATAGTCTAGTAGAAATACACGGGTCTTTGTTTTAAAGCCATTTGTGTCTGTTCTTTCGTGGTCTCACTTCTGTTAATGCCTGGGGAAGGCAGAAGTGCAGGTGGCAGCCTGAAAGCAGGGATGGGAGCGTTTGCAAACCTTCAGACAGCGCTCACATCCTGGTATGCAGACCTGGGAACTGGGGGTCTAAGAACTTTCAGGTTGAAAGAAAAATAATCATACTGCTCTAATGAAGCACTTCACCTGGGTAAAACCTAAGTGTTTTTTGCTAATCACCTGGGTCTCGTTGCAACACCTCGTAGCCTCTTACACTCCACTTTTGAAACTCATTGCAGGACACACACACGTGTAACACGGGAACAGTACAGCAGGAAGGGATCTTCAAAGATCATCTAGTCCATACACGCCGCGTCAGTTGCATTAGACAAAGCAAGGCTGCCGGAGTGCTAGTGGGAGTTCTTGTCCTCAGCTCGGTTTGCACACAGCTGTGCTAAGAGCAACTCAAGGACAGCACTTCTATCACCAGCATCTGTAGCAACCGTTTCCTCCCTGCAGCTTGGAGATGAAAGGTGTGGATGAGTGCCGAAGGTGCTGTGGGCTGTGGCCCCAACCAGGCAAACGCTGCAGGAATTCCAGCAATGCGAGGCTGAGGGTTTGGGGGGGGAGTGGGGGCTGAGATAAGGCTGTGCACACAGCAGAGTTTTTATCTACCAGCACAGCCTGTTTCAAGGCTAGTCTTTTACCGATCCTAGTTTGTTAAATTGCGAGTTCACCCCCACTCATTCCAGTCTGAAGACAATTTTTATCTCCCTGCCCTTCTCAAACTTCAGCTAGCCAACTTCCAGGGCCAACTCATTCCCCCACCTACCTCCTCACCCTTCTCCCTCAGCAGCCTTCTCCGCAGCAGCCTCAGCTGTCCCAGTCTCAGCTACTTCCCAGCTCCTTGGAGGAACAAAATTCAGCGCTGCAACTCACTGCGACCGAGCCGCTGAGCAATTGCCAGAGGTGACACACTGTAAAGCTGTTTGCTGTTCTCTGCTCGGGCCCTGAGGTTTCAGGTGAGACCAAGGCCAGCTAGAGGCTGACTCGTCCAGGCTCTATTTACCAGTCAGAGCCTGACCCCAGGCCCAGCACAGCGAGCAGGCACCACAGCTCAACCAAGCCAGGGCAGCTGAGCACAGCCTGCCACAGAAAGAGCTTTCCTAGCTATTCATGAGCTCAAAGCTTAAAGTTCCAGGATTCTGCCAGCAAAACGCGACAAAAAGGCTTATGAGCAACTTCTCCAAAAGTGACATCCATCTTTCTGAAGCCTCAGCGCCCTCCCACAGTGTGGGAGCCCTACCCCAGCACCCTCCCGCAGCCCCCGCAGCGCGCTGTATCAGCAGCAGTGCTTGAGTCACAAAACCACTCGCCCAGACCCGGGGAGGCGAAGGCAGCAGACTTACCCCGGCGTCCTTTGGCCGCAGAGAGCACGAGCAGTCCCAGGGCCCGAGACCGTTTTACCAAAGCAAGCCGAGGATCCCCACCCTTAGCTAGGCAGAGCTGGAGAGCTCCAGCACGAGAAAGCAGAGGCAGAGCCCAACACAGACCCAGCCGGTGCTGCCGCTGCCCTATTTATACAGAGCAGCTGCGGGAGCCCTGGGAGCTCTCCCCCCGTCGTTGGCTCGAGCGATGCCGCGCACCTGGGGGCTGCTCCTGCCCTCGGAGCCCTGGCAGCGACCCCGGCTGCCCCCCCCCTGCCCGACGGGGCGCCCGCAGGGCTGGCCCGGCCCCGGCATTGCCGCTGCCCCCCGCTCCCGGCGTCTGCGGAGGGGGCCGAGCCCCGGGATCCCCCCCCCCATCGAGGGGTCGGGCGGGGGATGCGGGACCAGGGGTCGGGATCGGGGTCGAGGCCGGGGCCGGGGGGGCGGCGGGGAGGCCCTGGGCGGGGGCAGCTCCCCCACGGCCCTGCCCCGGTCCCAAGCGGGCGGGTCCGTGGGGTTCGGCCCCTTTCGCTTTCGTTTCTCCCAGCGGAGCCAGCCCCTGCCCGGCACGTCCCGGCTCGGCACGTCCCGGCTCAGCACATCCCGGCTCGGCTCGGCACGTCCCGGCTCGGCCATGCCGCGGTTCAGCGTGGCGGAGGCGAGGCGCTGCGGGGAGCAGTTCGTGCAATTCCTGCGGGACACGGGCCGGGAGCAGGAGAGCCGCCGGGACGCGCTGCGCACCATCTACAGCGGCGAGTTCCGCGCCAGGTGAGCGCCGGGACCCCCCCACCCCCCTCGGGGCTGGACGGAGCCCCCAGCGCTGCCGAGCCCCCGGAGAGGGGGATCCCGGAGCCCCAAACCCCAAAGCGCCGGGGCCCGGCTCTGCCCGGCGGCCGCTCCCCCCGGGCACCGCGGGGACCTCTCCGTTCACCGGCCCCGTGCCCCCGCTCCCCTCCGCCTCCCCTCGGCCGTGCCGGGACGATCCCGGCTGCGGGGACCCCCGGCAGCCCCCCGAGCACGGCCGGGGCACCGCACACCCCCTCCTCGCCCGCTGACCCCCGGGGCAATGTCCCCGCCGTTCACCAGCGTTCACTGCGCTGCGGGAGGAGCTGCGGGGGGCGCAGCAGCCGGGGAGCCCCCCCCGTCCATGCAGGTGCCCCCTGGGCAGCCCCCGCTGCCGAGGATCCGGGGCCGGGGCTGTCCCTGCAGCGACAGGGGCCAGGAAGCCGTGTGGTGTCGTGGCACAGCGCGGTGCTGCCGGAGCAGCCTGCGGGGACGGAGGGTTTGCTACATCTGGGGGGCCGGTGGAAAAGCCCCGGTCCTTTTCCCTCTCCCTCCGTCCCCCAAAGCAGAGAGAATGTCTGGGGTGAAGGGCCTGGCTTCACCCCCTTCCTCCCCGCACCTCCCAGCTCCCCAGTGCCCAGCCCTTCTCGTCTCCACTTGGAACCTTCTCTCTCTTCTGTGTGCAGGACTGACACAAAGATGCCCAGTTTCTCTTGCATCTTGTACGCCCTGAGGGTGACCCACCAGGCTCAGGTGCACGGGGAGTCCGTGCACTTCAAGAAGGTGAGGGAGGGCCTGGGCTGGGGCCCTGCCGCAGCTCCCGCAGCCCTAGGGACGGGCTCGGCAGGAGCCCCCAGACCCCGGCAGGACCCGGGCACGCACTGGGGGCCTGTGCCCGGCCCCACGCTGATGCTCGCTGCTCCTCGCAGGGGAAGAAGCGAGTGGTGGTGGCAGACCAGTACCGCAGACCCAGAACGAATGTAGAGACATCTGCACCCGCTGCCTCAGGCCAGCAGCCCAGCACCGGTCCGCAAGTGACACCGAGCCGTGCCAAGAAGTGGTAGGACCCCCGGCACCCTGCCCGTGGCTGCCCACGGGGACCTGGATACCCCTGCCCCAGCCAGGGAAGCCTGACCCCGCTCTTCCCATAGGGCCGAGTTCATCCGTGGGAAGCACGGGGTAGAGATCGTCTCAGAACACGACCGGGCCAACGGGCAAATCCGCTTCGATGTGACACTCGGCCAGCCCCGGACGGTCACCGTCCAGGTGAAAAACCAGGGCACGGAGGCCGTGAGGCTGCGTAACTGCCACTCTCTCCGCCGCCTGCGGGAATTCTCCTTCCTGGACCAGCACGGGGTGACGCAGGGCCAGCCCCTGCTGCTGCAGCCAGGTACGGCCCCAGCCCCTGCTCGGTGCACGGGCCCGGGAGGGGACGCAGGACGCAGGCCCCCAGCTCTCCTCTCCTCGCAGGCGACACGCACCTCATCCAGGTGCGGTGCCTGACCAAGTACAACGGGTTCTTCCGTGCCGTGGTGGTGTTCGACTTCGCCAAGGAATCGGGTGAGTTCTTCAGCATCGGGCGCTCCGTTGCTGCCATCGCTCAGAGCCAGCTGGCCAAGGAGCTGGGGCCCACGTCGTCCTTCGAGCCTTACCAGGCCAACCTCCAGCGCCCCGTCACGGTCATCACCGAGGAGGGTGTGCCCCCCAGCAGGTACGGGGCGGACCCTGGCTCTTCCAGGGATCTTTCAGCTCATAGGGACCCGGCTTTCCAGCACCCGGGCTGTCTGTGATGGTGTTTTCGTCCCTGGGCGGTGGCTGGGGACAGCGCTGGTGACTTGCCAGGGCCATGGGTGGTCATAGCACTGGGGGGAACCCAGCCTGGCTGTCCCCACAGCACCGCTCTCTCCTCTACCCAGCTCCCTGAAAAACGAGCTGGAGAAAGAAATCCCACTGAGCACTTACCCGTACCCGAAGAGCCTCAAGGAGACAATCAAGCTCGGACCCAAGACCGACCCTGCCTCCAGCTGGGCTAAGATGCTGTGAGTGCCGACGGGCAGGGGCAACGCCTCCCCAGACTGCACATGTCCCCTCTGCTACCCCTGCGTCCTACGGGGCCACTGGGGCACGGTGACACCCCCTGCGCTGGCCCCTAGGTCGCTGCTGGAGGCACCGCTACATGCTGGGAACTACCAGCAGAAGTTCCAGCTGCTGCTGCACCTGGAGGAGATCCAGATGGAGGTGGACATCCGCCGCTACGACATGCAGGAGGTGACCATGGTGCAGGACAGGCACCTGCTGGTCCTCGATGTGAGTAGGGAGAGCTGCTGCGGCAGCCCCCAGAGGCTCAGGGGTGGCCAGGGGCTCGGGGTGGCCCTGGCGGCACGCTGGCATCATGTTGGCCACTTGGTGCAGGTGCCCGGCGTGGCTGAGAACCGCCCGTCCGTGCTGAGGGGCGACCACCTCTTCGTCAGCCTGAGCAGCGAGCGGGACAGCTCCCCGCTCGTCCAGTACAAGGGCTACGTGCACGACGTGGAGCTGGAGAAGGTCAGGCTGGGCTTCTCCCCCAAGTGAGTGGTGTCCATTCCCAGCTGGGCTGGCGGGGCCCCGGCAGCCCCGCTCGGTGCCAAAGGCCAGGCACGGGTGGGGAAGGGCAGGGGAGGCCGTGGGGCAGCGTCCTCCGCGCCTGGCTCACGCCGCTCCTTCCCAGGTTAAAGGACAAGTTTGTGAATCAGCTGAAGTTCGACGTGACCTTCACCTTCAGCCGCCTGCCGCTGCAGGTCCAGCACCGGGCTGCAGCCTTGTCCATGCAGCAGGGCTTGGCCAGCCTCCTCTTCCCCTCTGCCTCCTGCAACAAGTCTCTCATCTCGGGCTCCTACCAGCCCCGGTGAGTCCCGGTGCCTGGGGCCAGCTGCCCCGTGGGGACAGGATGGGACGGGACGGGGGGATGGGGACCCAGCACGCTCAGCCTCGGCTCCCACAGCTGGTTCGACAGCAAGCTGCAGACAAACGAGGAGCAGCGCAGAGCCGTGACGCACATCGTGACGGGGATGTCCAGGCCGGCCCCATACCTCATCTTTGGGCCTCCTGGGACTGGCAAGACAGTCACCCTGGTGGAGGCCATCAAGCAGGTGAGCAGCCAGGGCCCAGGACCAGTTCATGGCATCACTGCCGGCCCCGTGGGGCTCAGCGCCTTCACCCCCTCCTCCCCACCTAGGTGTGGGCGTGCTTCAAGGACGCCCGGATCTTGGCCTGCGCCCCTTCCAACAGCGCCGCCGACCTGCTGTGCCAGCGCCTCATCACAGACATCGCCCCCCGCTACGTCTACAGGATCATGGCCAGCTCCAGGAGCTACCGGGAGGTGCCTACAGAAATCAGGGTAGGTCCGTGCCCCTCTGCCCAGCACCCCCCTGGCATGGCCGGGCTGGTGGCCCCAGGGGAGGGGGCTCCCACCTAACCCCCCTGTTCCAGCCCTGCTGTAACAGGGACGACGAGCAGGACTGCTACGTGTACCCCAGCAAGGAGTTCCTGGGGCGCTACCGGATCATCATCACCACGCTGGTGACAGCGGGAAGGTCAGAGTCCCCACGTCCATGGGGGTCGCCTCGTGTCTGGGCAGTGAGGGGCTTCCCTGCTGGGGTGCAACGGGGGGGGATGCAGGAGAGCGGGGCAGCCCCGGGGAGGGTGATGGTGAGGGGAGGAAGGCTGGCCAGGCAGGCAGCACCACTCATGCAGCCTCACGCTGCCTTTCCCCAGGCTGGCATCGGCCAACTTTCCCCCAGGCTATTTCTCCCACGTCTTCATCGACGAGTGCGGCCACGCGGTAGAGCCGGAGAGCGTGGTCGCTATCGCTGGTGAGTGGCTCCTGGGTCAGCATCACGGCCCCTGGGGTCCCCCTTTCCCTTCCCCACCCCGCAGCCAGCACTGAGCTCCCTCTGCCCAGGCCTCCTGACTGCCATGGACCCGGAGAGCAACCCCGACGGGGGGCAGCTGGTGCTGGCAGGAGACCCCCAGCAGCTGGGCCCTGTCCTGAGGTCGCCGCTGGCCAAGGAGCACGGCTTGGGTGAGCGAGGGCAGGGGTGGGAGCGACGCCGGCGCCCGAGTGGCACGGCGGGGAGCCACGGGTCTGGTGTGCGCAGGCACCTCGCTGCTGGAGAGGCTGATGCTGCACAACAAGCTGTACGAGAAGACGAGTGATGGCTACAACTCGCGGTTCGTCACCAAACTGCTCTGGAACTACAGGTGGGGATGGGGCGAGAGTGGGGCCGGGATGGGGAGCTGCCCTGCACCCCAGCTCCCCTTCTCAGGGGTGCCCCTGAGCCCGGCGGTGCCCCAGCCTGTGCGGGAGATGGGGCAAACCCCACACAGTGCCCAGGGAGAGCATGGGGGCCACCCCCTGCACGCTTGTCCCACCTCTCCCAGGTCCCACGAGGCCATCCTCAGGATCCCCAACGAGCTCTTCTACGACAGCGAGCTGAAGGCCTGTGAGGGCGACGAGTTTGATATTCGCAACTTCTACTGTGCCTGGGAGGAGCTTCCCAAAAAAGTGAGGGGGCGCCAGGGCAGGGGCTGGGAGGAGCCCCCAAGCTGCAGCCCCGCTGACCCCAAGTCTCTGCGCCCCCAGGGCTTCCCCATCATCTTCCACGGGGTCTGCGGGGAAGACCAGAGAGAAGCCAAGAGCCCCTCGTTCTTCAACACGGCTGAGATCGAGATCCTGGTCCAATACCTCAAGAAGCTGCTGCAGAGCCAGGGCAAGCGGGGCTGCCCCACCATCTCGCCCAAGGAGATCGGCATCATCTCTCCCTACAGGAAGCAGGTGAGGGGCAGGCGGCAGTGGGAGGTGGTGCAGCCCCCCCAAAAAAACGCTGCTGCAGCGTGCCGCGTGCCTCTGCAGGTGGAGAAAATCCAGAAAGCCATCACCACCCACGACCCCGTCCTGAAGGCGCTGCCGGACATCAGGAAGCTGAAGGTAGAGAGGGGCCCAGCCCCGGTGCAGCTCAGCCTGGGGGGGTTCCCATCTGCGGCTGGGGGAGGCAGCGGTGCCCCAGCAGCCACTCACCCCCACCTGCCCTAGGTGGGCTCCGTGGAGGAGTTCCAGGGCCAGGAGCGCCGTGTCATCCTCATCTCCACCGTGCGCAGCTGCAGCGAGTACTTCCAGCTCGACCAGACCTTCAACCTGGGCTTCCTCAAGAACCCCAAGGTACTGCGCCCCCTGAGCAGCCCCCTCGGCTCCCCGCTGCCTGCAGCCAGGCGGAGCTGCTGTGGGTGCAGGATGCGGCCCCGGAGCCCGGTACCGGGAGATGCTGCTGCAGGGTGAAGCCCTCGCTCTTGTTCCCTTCTCCAGAGACTCAACGTGGCCCTCACCAGGGCCAAGGCTCTGCTAATAGTGGTGGGCAACCCGGTCGTCCTCAGCACGGACCCCCACTGGCAGAGGTGAGCCTTCCCCCCGGCTGCCCCCTGCTGCTGCTGCTCAGGGCCGGGCTCAGGGCCGTGCTCAGCCCTTGCTGTGCCCGCCAGGTTCCTCAGGTACTGCAAGGAGAAGGGCGGCTACACGGGTTACCCCTTCGAGGAGGAGAGCCCCGAGGAGGACAGCCTCGCGGCCCACCTCAACTCCCTGCACCTCAGCACTTAGCAGCCAGGTACCCCCAGGCTTCACGGGCCATCCTTCAGGAGCTCCGCACGCTGCTGACCCGTGGGGCTTCCCCAGAGGAAAACCCCTCAGCGGGAGCAGCCCCGCGGAGCTCCTGCGACCCCGACCTGGCCCCTGGCTGCGGCAGCCTCCTGCTCCCCCCACCTCGTCCTTGGGTCCCCCCCGGGCTCCCCACGCATCCCTGCAGAGCCCAGGCTGTGCGTGCGGAGCCCTGCCCGGGGTCCCTGTGGCAGGGGAGAGGTGACTGCGGCTGCCAGCCGCGAGCCTGACCCAGACCGCAGGGCTGAGACCCCCTCCACCCCTTTGCAGAGTGGGACCATGGACCAATTTTATTTGGTTTTAATCAATTTTTGATACAGCCAAAGAAAGCCAATTGCCTTTGACTGCTCTCGCCTGGCCCCCAAGCTGGGCGGTGTGCGGGCACACAACCTTCTTTCCCCCAATAAACAGAGAAAACACTGAGAGCGTTGGTGTCAGTCCTGGGGGGCACGAGGGGCACGGACCAAGCCCAGCAAGGACGGCCCGCAGGAGGCCACGGAAGCAGCGCTGCCATTACTGAAATACCACTTTGCATTTATTCTCCCAATTACACAGTTCAATTTACTGGTGCTAAGTCCGTAGCGATTCAGCCTCGGAGGCGGCTGGACAAGGCCCTGCCCCAGCACTGGGCCCAGGGGGGGCACTTCTGGCAGCAACTGGGCCTGGCTCCGGCTCCTCGTGGCATGGCTCTGCCCGGACAGGGCTGAAGTCCCTATAAAACCCCGGTGGGACCGTCCCAGGCAGGGGCAGAGGGCCCGAGCAGGCCGTGGCCACAAGCCATGGGGGGGTGGCCAGCAGCCCCCGGGCCATGAGCCCTGCCCAGTGCAGGGCACAGGCGAAGCCGGGGGGATGGCTGTACAACGGGGTGCCACGGAGCTGCCGAGCTGAAGGCATTGCCCCCCCGGCAGGGCACGGGGCTGCCCGCCTACCTGGGGCAGCTCTCAGGCGGGATGAGCTCTGGCTGCGGTGTCCGGACGCTGCTCGGGGCTGTGCCCGCCTCGCCGGCCGGCCGCTCACAGCAGCGGGCAGCCCCTGCGCTTCTTGTTCTTCCTGACCTGCAGCCCCGCGCGGGTGGCCATCTCGAAGACTTCCCGCACGCCCTCCTTCGTCTTGGCCGAGCACTCGAGGTAGCCGAAGGCGTTGATGCGGTTGGCCATGTCTCTTCCCTCCTCTGGCTTCACAGGCTCCTGCACGACATCGGAAAGGAGGTTTGGGAACATCGCCCGACGACAGCAGCGAGAAGAACGGCGATGGCCGGCGGGGCATCCCCCAGCGCCTGGACTGGGCGCTGCAGGAGGGAACCCCGGGGAGGTGGCACAGGGAGAGGGGCCCCCATACCCCGGCCCCTTGCACACCCCAAAGCCAGGACCCCCCGACGGCCACGCGCCCGGCCGCAGCGCGTTCCCCACCTGCTTCATCTTCGCCAGCTCCCGCCGCGTGTGCTCATCGTTCCTCAGGTCCTTCTTGTTCCCCACCAGGATGATGGGCACGTTGGGGCAGAAGTGCTTCACCTCCGGGGTCCACTTCTCCGGGATGTTCTCTGCGGGAGGCAGCACACACCCCCTGAGCCAAGGGGCGTTGGGGTGCGCAGCAGCACAGTCCCAGCCCAAGCTGTGCCCTCCCCATGCTCCTCAACCCCGTGCGTTCCCAGCATCTTCTCAGAGCATACATAAAGCCAGGGGGGCAGTGGGGAGACCTGACACCCCTAAACACAATGGCACAGGGTCTTCCCAGAGCTCAGGGTGGCAGCAGGAGCTCAGCCAGCAGCACCCAGCTCTGCAGGACCCCACGTTCCCCCCCTTTCCCTGGGCCCTACCGAGGCTATCGGGGCTGTCGATAGAAAAGCACATGAGAATCACGTCCGTGTCTGGGTACGAGAGGGGCCGCAGTCTGTCGTAGTCCTCCTGTCCGGCCGTGTCCCACAGCGCCAGCTCCACCTGCGGGGCAGAGGGATGTGGCTCAGCAGCTCGCAGACCCTGCAGGCAGGCTGTGGGGCCCGGAGCAGCACTTTTATCTCCCTCAGCTGTAACCAGGGTCCTCCTCAAACTGGGGCAGGTTCGGGGTGACCCAGAAACCCAGGAGCCGCAGGGCTCCCTCCCAAGCACTGCTGGTGCAGGGAGCATCGGAGCCACCCGAACCTCGCTCCTTCACCACCCACCCCACAGAACCACGGGAAAAGGGGGACGGGGCCAGCTCCGGTGCCCCTCACCTGCTTCCCGTCGACCTCGATGTCAGCGATGTAGTTCTCGAACACCGTCGGCACATAGACCTCGGGGAACTGGTCCTTGCTGAACACGATCAGCAGGCACGTCTTCCCGCAGGCACCGTCTCCCACGATCACCAGCTTCTTCCTGATGGCTGCCATCGCTGCAGGACCAGGAGGGGACGGGTGAGCAGGGCCACGGCCACAGGCAGCCCGTGCACCCGCTGCCTCCTGGCCCCAACACCCCGGGGTCTCTCGTGCAGCTGCCCCAGGGAGCACAGGACCAGGCACGATGGCACACCTTGGTGTGAGCAGCTTCCAGGGCAGCAGGAGAGCAGCCCGCAGGCACTGCAGGGAGCAGTGCAGCTGGAAGCAGCCCCACATTTACACCCAGCACTGCGTGCAGTGGCCCAGCCTCCGTGAGCAGTGCAGAGGCTGCATTTGGGGACCCCCTGCAAAAACACCGTACCGGGATGAGCCCCTTTCACCCCGTAGCGCTGCAGAGGGTGGCTGCCTGGCCCCGGCCACCAGCTCTCCCAGCTGAGTTTTCTCGCTATGCCCCCAGCCCGGGCACAGGGGCTGTGTGCTGACCTCAGTCGCACACACCCTCTGGCTTTATTTTCAGATTAGAAATTCTTCAGGGTGTCACCCGGGCATGCTCACTGGCTCCGAAATAATCAGCTCAGTGGCAGGAGCGCGCCAAACTGAGCTTTTGGGGCCCTGAGTGAGCCCAACCTGCGCCTGGCACCGGGCGCTGGGCTGGCCCCTTCCCAGCCCTGTCACAAAGGAGCCTTTGCCACCCGGCCAGGAGCTGGCACCGGGGCAGGGGACGCTGCCAGCCACAGCTCAGTGAGCGGAGCCGAGCCCCCCAGCCAAGCCGGCTGCCCTCTGCCCCCAGCGAAACGGCTGCTCCCCCGTAACAGCATGCCTTGCATCCCTGAGTTAGGGACTGCGACTACAGCTGAAGCTGGGAACGGCCCAGCAGGATGCCAGGAAACGCCTGCCCTGAAGCCTGATGGAGCAGCAGGGCTGGGATCGCAGCCCTCTGACACCTCCAGGCCCCAGAAACCTCGGTCTGGAGCCCGACCTATTTCTTAGGCCCCCTTGTGACACCATTACTCCTCCATCCCCGCAGAAATCCAGGGCAAGGCGCACGATGACAGCTCACAGTTTAATCCCTGGGAGGGCACGCACTGCTCTGAGGGCCGGGGAGGCTGCAGCTCACCAGAAAGGTGGCAGCCCTGGAAAGGAGGTGTTTGCTGGAGGTGCTGGGGGGATTCAGCAGCCGTGACCCCGCAGCACCCACAGCTCGGAGCTGCCACCACTCCCCCAGAGCCTGCTCGGGATCCTGGCAATGCCCAGCGCTGCGCTCAGCCGGAGCCCAGCACACAAACGGCTCCTGTGAGAGAAGCTGGCGACTCCCAGGGCGATTACACACACACCCTGCCCCGGCATAAAGGAAGGAAAAGAGAAAAACACGAGCGAGGCTGCATTGTAATTAGCTGCAAGCGAGGGATTAAGAAATTAGACACTGCGGCTGACTTGCATTTCAAAGCAGGCTGAGGAGAGCTCCTCTTATCTGCACGCTTAGCAGGTCACCGCCAAGTTGCCTCTGCCCCACGGAAACCTCCCAGGGCTGTGCCCCACTCCGCAGCCTCCCACAAATCCCCCCAGGGCTCAGCACCACCGCAGCTCCCGCAGACCGAGCAGGAGGCAAAGGTCTCATCCAGATACGGGCTCTGGCTCCCCAGCTGGGCCAGGGTCCCCCCTGTCCCCCTGCATGGGCAAACAGCCAGGGAGGGCACCATGAGGAGGCACCACGTCTGAGTATGGAGCCAGGGCTGGAGCAGTCTCCTGCCCTCAGGGAGGGGGGCTTGTGTCCCTTGGGATATGAGAAATGCGTCACCCCTGTTGCAAACCATCCTTCTCGTCTGGGCAAAGGCCCATCCGCTCCCCTGCCACCATCTCCGCAGCACAGGAAAAGGAAAGCTCGTGGGCAAAAAGATCCCCCAGGAAATGCCCTTGCCCACGGCAAAATGGGATTTGGTGCTTTGCGATTCCGCACCTCAGAGGGATGGAGGAGGAAAGGTGCTGTGGGAAGCACTGGTATCTACTCAGCACAAGGCCAGGGAACAGAGAACAGCACAGGGAACAAAGAACAGCAGCGGAGGCAGGCAGCCCGCGTCCAGACAGGGAGACGAGGTCTGCCCGTGCCGAGCCTGCAGGATATTGGACCTGAGATCTGATCTGTGCACAGCCACGCAGCGTGCTGGGGGCTGCTGGCTCAGCCCAGCCCATTCCCACAGCCCCCAGCAGGAGCTGATGGGGACAGGGCTGGGGCCGGGGCCGGCACCCACCCTGAGCAGGGGGGGCCCCAGCAGCGCCTCGAGCCCTGCCCGCGGGTGACTCACGGGGCAGAGGCCCCGACCCGCCCAAAATCTCCGCACAACTCATTCCATTACTCAGCCGAGCGGCCCAGAAATAGCCCATTGCTAATGCGAGGCCGGCCTCCAAAGGGAGGGCGGGAGGAGGCTGGGAAGATTTTGAACTCTTCTACCAGTAACACCCGGGGTCCCTGCGAGGGCTGCTGCCTGCGCACAGCCGCAGCGAGCCTGGCACACGCAGCACCCAAGGGTGCAGCAGGAGCAGCGCTGCAGGTGCCTCAATGCAGACACCTCGTGCTCCTCCACGGGGTGCATGAAACGCAGCAGCACCTTCCTGCCTGCACCCGGTGCTGAGCAGCACCGACCCAGCTTCTGCAGGGTGCCAGGGCTGCAGCTGACTGCCGGGGGTCACCCAGCCCGGCCCCGAACGGGCAGCACCTCCGGCAAGCCAAGAAATTGCAAAACGAAACAAAATTGCTCGGCTCCATCTTCCAAGCAGCTATTCTAAAGTCATCGTCACAAAAACAGCGAGGGCTCGGGCACAGCTGTTACGTGATCAGCCTCCCCCAGCCTCATGCCTCAAAAAAGCAAAGTTCCTGCTGAGCAGGAAACGGGGAATTCCTCTGCAGCAGGATGCATCTTTCATCTAGTTTCTGTTATGGGATCTCAGGAAATGGCAGAGGGAGGCATTAAGGCTTTGAAGAAGGCACCAGACCTTCACAGGGACACCCGGCACTCCCCACGGCAGGGTCGGCCCCGCTCTGCAGCCCCCCTCACCTGGGGGGGGGGGCTCAGCAGTCCTGCAGCCTCTAGGACCAGGGGCTCACAAAATGCTCAGCACCATCATTTGGACCCCGCCACTTCAGGCACCGAGTCCACTACGTCCCCAAAACCGCAGAGCTCGCAGCCAGAGGGGGAAGCCAAGGGCCCGGCTCCTGTGGCCCCGGGCAGGGCTGCGGCCCCGGGGCCCCCCCAGCATTACGGGAGGAAACGGAGCCTTTGAAGGGCCCGAGATAGGTTTCCGTCCACTCGGCCTTGCTGTGTCTTCAGCTCCTGCTGAACTGGCGGCGGTTTAACAAACAACAGTGCCCTGGGTACTCAGGCATCCTGGGTACTCAGACTGTTTTGATTTAATTTCTGCTTGGGAAGGAGCCGAGCTAATTGCAACACAAACCAGGTTCAAGGCTAAAATATTCACGAGGAATTCAGCTGGGTTTCAAATCCCCCAAAGCACAGGCCCTCGGCCCAGGCGGCGCAACCCGTAACGCAGCCGAGATCCAAGGGAGCTCGCGGCACCCAGAGAGCACGAAACACCAGCAGGGAACACAAACAAGGTTTTCTACCCAGAGCAGCCGAGGACAGTCTGTCTCCACTTCTAAACATGGCTTTGTGTGTGCAAAGGGCTGCTGCCACAGCCCCAAACGCGCCAGGCGAGGGCACATCAGGACAGGCCCCCAGGAGGGAGGCAAACAGGAGCCGCTTTCGGGCAGGCACGGGGCGGTGCTGGTGCTGCCGGAGCCCAACGGGGCCAGGGCTGGTGGCAGCAACCCCAAAAACCCCACTGGGGGGAGGTTCCCACCCCACCAAGCTGCTGTGTGCAGCTCTGCGACAGCAAAGCGGGGAGCCTCACAAGAGTGTTTCACAGCTCCTGTGAGCCCCGAAGCTAAAATCATTCCAAGGGGACTGAAGGAGTTTGGGGACAACAGCAGGGGGACGTAGCTGGTGCCTGAATCACCCGCAGCGAGTCCCACAGCGCCGGACAAATTCCTGGCTCGGGTATCCGGGGGATTCTTAAACAGCAGCAGAAAAACAATCCACCAGCTGGAAGGGAAGCTGGAAGGCAGTGCCAAAGTGAAACACCATGGCAGTGAGGCCCCGCTCTGAGCTCCTGGGCGTATCTCAGTCCCGAAACCCCGAGTGCTTGTGTTTGTGGGAAGCCTTGTGCCTGCTGCTCGCTGCTGCCAGGAGAAACGCCGCGGAGCACACGGCTCCCCCCTCAGCCCCCTCCAGCCCTTAGAGCAGCAGAGCCCCTCCGGTGCCAGCTGGGACCCCCTGGGCTTACTGCCCAGCAAATCCCACACGGCTTCTTTTGCAGGGCTGGCAGCTTGTGTGCGGATACCCAGAAATCAACACATCCTACAAGCACTAACAGGAGCAAGGAGTCTTACTGTAATTAACTTAAACGCCTTCTGTCTCACGATGGCACCCAGGGAAGCGAGAGCAGGATGACCACTCCTGGAGCAGTGAATACACCACACGTGCACAGAAGCTCTGAGACGAAGCTCACAGTTCTGCCTTCAGGACAACAGCCACGGACTTTGGACTTTTTTGCATCATTGGGCTAAAGAAGGCGAGCTAACTTTTTACGTGTTGCTGCTGAACTACTAAAGTTACCGATTGTATTTTATTTTAGTCGGACACAGTGAAAGCAATACGAGCACAATACGTGGCACAGTGGGAGCAGGCAGCAAGGAACACCCCCCGGTGAGCCGAGGTGGCAGCGAGCCCTCCTCCTTCCCACCTTGGGCTCTGTCTGGTGTCTGTCTGCCTCCCACCCTCACCTCCTTCCCCACAGCACATCCTACTGCAGCCATCCCGCATCCCCCACCGAGGGCCAGCCTTCCCCAGCGCACAGCAGCACCAGGACCCCGCTGAAAGCTTTGGTGCCCCATCCCGAGCAGATGCCCGGAGTGGCGCAGTGCCTCACAGCCACTGCCCCGGGGCCAGCCAACGTTTGCTAACACCTTCCTAACCCTCCGTGTCCGTGGGCCTCTCCAGTGCAAACTGCAGGCAGCCAGGCAAGGCGGGTTACACGCCCCGGGTAGGCTGTTGGCAGAGAGCAACTTGGCTCCTTCTCCACTCGGAAGAGCGTTTCCTTGCAGACTCCGAGGCTGGCAGCAGCAGCTGAAGGCGTGCAGTCAGCCCAGTGCCCGCAGCTAGCAGGGGAGAGCCCAAGGTGCGCTGAAACAGCCGGGACCCCCCGACGGCGCCTGGAAGCAGGGGCAGGGGGCGCAGAGCCGCCCAGGGCCGGCCAAGGCTCGGGGGGCTCCGGGGAGGCTCCGGGGGCCGCCGTGCGCTGGGGCAGCGGCGCGCTCATGCTTTAGGAATGCGCCCCTGCTCCTAAGACATAACCCAGCTGCCTGCAACCCCACCCCCGGATAAATGTTTAACACCGAGCTGCGCGGCGAGCGGAGCCAACTTCTTCCCTTCTTCTGGAGGGGCCGGGGCCGTGCGCCCCCTCGGGCCGCGCCGCTACCCAGGGCAGCTCCCGGGGACCCCCCCGAGCTGGGAACCCCCCCGAGCCCGGCTCCTCCCTGCGCCCAGGACCCCCACCCCAGCGCTGCCCCCCTCCCGTGCCGGTGAGCCCCGACCCCCGCCAAGCCCCCCGGCCCGGCTCTGTCCCCCCCCCGCTCCCCGCGGGGCTCCCCCGGTCCCCGCGCCCCGAGCGCTGCGCGCACCTCGCTCCGCCGCCGCTCCCGGTCCCGGCTCCGGCCCCGGCTCCGCAGCGAGGCTCGGGCGGGGCCGCCCCGGTCTGGGGCCGCCCGCGGGGGGCGGAGCGCACGGGGCCGAACCGAGCCGGGCCGGGCCGGGCCGGGCTGGGCTGAACCGGGCCGGGCTGAGCCGAGCCGGGCCCCAGCCCCGCGCTGCCCCCGTCCCCGACGGGCTGAGCCCGGCTCCCCTCGAGCTGCCCCCAGCCCAGCCCCGTGCGCCCCCTCCGAGGTACCCCCGGGTGTCGTTACCGACGGGAGCAGAGGGGCAGCCCCGGTACCGGCCCCCAGCCCCCGTCCTCCCTTCCCGGACCCCCCCGGACCCTCCCCAGATCCCCCCGATCCCCGAGGCGCGGGCAGGGAGCGGCAGCCCCGGTCCTGGCCCGGGTCCCGGCTCCCGCTCGGTTTCTATTTTGGGCTCTCGGGGACGACTCCTCCGTAACTTGTCGAGCCCCAGGCCAGGAGCTGGCGCCAAAGGAAATGTTTTCGGAGGGAGAAAGGGAACCGCAGGGGCAGCGCTCAATGCAGCCCGTGCCCGCCTCGCCCAGCAGCTGCGGGAGGCTCCCCGCCAGCGGCAGCCGAGAGCAACTGGGGGAACTGGGCTGCACCAACTGGGAGAACTGGGCTGTGCGGGTGAGCATCGACCCAGGAGCACCAGGACGGCAGGGGTGTGAGCACAAGGGTGCTTCCAGCAAGCAGCCCACCCAGGATGTCCCAGCTCCACAGCCACAGGAGGGGTCCCGTGGGCAGGGAGACCACCGGGGTGCTCACCAGCCAGGGCCCCTTGGGTCACCGACCCCTCTGTCCCCATGTGTGAGGGTCTCAGGGGGCTCGGGCCGGTGCAAGGGCAGAGGGACGGCAGCTCGCATGATTACCAAGCCTGCCTACACAAATTAATCAGTGCTAATTGGCTTTTAGGTAAGGCTTCTTTGCAGGAGTTCTGCAAGCGAGTCTTTGCGGTGGGATTGCGAGTGGCACCTTTATTTAAACAGCGCTAGGCCAGGGCAGCTGCTCCAGTCCCAGCATCTCCCCCTGCTCCCTTCAGCACATAAACATCAACAGGTTAAAATCTCACTGGATGGCTTTCAGTGCCACTGAGTGCACCCAGTTTATTTACATCTTGCTGATTACAAGGGACAAACACTCACCGGAGGTGACACCTGACGAGAGCTGGCTGCACCCAGTGCCAGCAGCACACCAACTGCTGGGGCCACGGCGCCTTCCAAAGCGGGGACCAGGACCCCGCTGGTCCCCCTCACCCCATGCCAGCAGCCCTGGCGTTGTGCTGGGATGTGACACTCCGCGGAGGTGCAGGTCAGAGGTGTGCAGGGTGCAAAACAAAATACCACGGAGAGAAAACTGCTGCTGCAGCTCTGCTCAGCACCGGTCTGAGACGAAGGAAAAGGACCGAGCTGCCTTTTTTTTTTTTTTTTCCCCAGTGACAACCAAGCTGCTTTGATTGTGGGTTCCCAGCCCTCAGCTAAGCAGATCCATGCAGCGTGTTTAAGCTGTTAAGCTTGGCTGAACGGGGCTGCTCTGCAACTGCTGCTCAGCAGTGGCCAAATTAGAACCGCTCAGGAACACAGACCTACATTCCTACCAACCACCACCCCGTACCGGGAAATAACTCAGACGCTTCCCAGCTCAGCTCTACGGTTAGCAATAAATAATTGGCTCTAGAAACACAGCAGTGATCCAAGGCATGAAGAGATGTGGTGGGCAGAGCCCGTGGCACAGCCAGGGGCTGGCAGACACGTGCAAGTGCAACAGCTCCCGTCCTGCCAGGTGCTCGCCATGCGCCGCAGGGACCGAGCGCTGCCACGTCCTCCGAGACCGAGTGCCCAGAGGAGCCCAAGGGGGCAAGCACAAGGCTGGGGCATCAATCATGGGGCTCACCCCTTACCCCAGCACCCCCAGGTGGGCTGCTCGGGGCTGGGTATGGTTCCAGCTGCCAGCAGGGTCCCTCTCCAGGCCACAGCCATCCGGACGCAGCACCCAGCCCAGCGGCAGCAGCTTCAGTGTCCGTGGTGCAGACTTCACAGGGCAGGGGGCAGGAGGTGACTGCAGCAGCAGGCACAGGGCTCACCAGGCAGGAGTGCTCGGCCTCCCAGCCCCACAGCTGTAACCAGCACCTCTGGGCCAGGGCGAGGCACCAAGCACGTGCTGAGAAGCCGGGGAGCATTTGGGCTCTTCACAGCAATCAAGAAAGTGGCAGCACGAAAAACATTCCCCAAGCCCCATCCCCGCTCTGTCCACGGCCCTTCCATCTCTGCAGGGTGCTGGGATGCAGCAGGTGAGGGGGGCTCTGGGCAGGGGCTGGGGGGTGGCTGCAGGCTTCAGGTTTCTCCTTGTGGGCAGCTCAGGAAACAAGCGCTGAAGGGAGAGGTGCCCCGAGGCAGCGCCGGGTCCTGCTCGCGTCCGTGCAGGCAGCGTAAGCCCCTGTGCCCCGGGTCATGGGGCATCACGTGTAGTTCCCCGGGCCCCCCAGGGGGATCACGAAGACAGAGATGTCATCGCCGGAGCCCAGCCTGTCGTTGGGCAGCCGCCAGCCCCGCTCCTTCAGGACCCCCCTGGAGCGCACCACCAGCTCCTGCGCCACCATCGTGTACCTGGGCGGGCAGAGCACGGCGCGGGTCAGCAGCACCCAGACCCACGGCCAGCAGGGTCCGAGGCACCACGCTGCCAGCCCCAGCAGTGAGAAGCTGGAGGAGCCAGAGGTGCAGGAAAAGCTCCCTCAGAGCCACCCAGACGTGTTGTGTCCTGTGGAGCAACAGCCCCAAGGCCAGTGGGTTCGTGGCCACGACGCCGCTCCAGGGAGCAAGACCAAGGGGGATGTCACCTGCAGGCCACGCTCGTCCCCTCCCCACTCGCAGCTCACCTGCACGGGTCATTGGGCTCGTAGCTCGTCAGCACCTCCATCACCACGCTGGCCACCTCCTCGTCGTTGGTGACATCCCAGAGCCCGTCGGTGCCCAAGACCAGGACGTCGTCAGGGCAGTGCTCGTACTGCGTGAGGTCGTAAACCCTCACCTGGGAACCAGCGGGGCAGGACACAAGGGTGAGGGCAGAAAAGGCTCACAGACAGCCCCCAGCACCACCACATGCTCCAGTCTGGGCACCCCGACCAGCTCCAGCCCTCACAGGAGCCCTCGGGCGAGGAGCAGCCAGAGCCAGGCTCACCTCTGGGAAGCAGGACAGGAAGGGCTTGATGTGGATGTTGGAGCTGAACACCTTCAGGTCGTGGTCTCCCAGGCCGCGCGTGACCCCGATTGTGGCCATCACCCGAGCCTGGAGGAAGGCGAAACCAAAAGAAAGCTTGAAGCTTTTCTTTTTTCTTTGGAGGGAGGCCACCAAACCGCCCCCCCTCCGGGCAGGGGGACCCCACCCCGCACAGCTCATGCCCCGCACTCCACCTTTTTGCCTTCCCCATAGATAAGTGGAAACTTCAGGTCGTCCTCCTCGATCTTTTTGTAAGCCCTGGTTAAAGCAAGCCAGAGGCAGCGTGTCAGCAGGCGGGCAAGAGCTTCCAGCACCTCCCCTGCGCGCTCGGGATGTGGCCAGGCGTCCCTGGACAGGACACCGGGTGCCTGGCACACCCCAGGGCCCGCACGAGGAAGGGGGCTGGAGCTGGCAGCCTCCCGGGGGGCAGCAGGGTTACCAGCCGTTCATGTTTTGGTCTCTGTACAGCATCTTCTTCCCCAGCTCCTTGGGCTGGATCCTGCGGGGGAACTCGAGGTGCGTGAACTCCTTCCCCAGCAGCTCGGGCCTCAGGAACGCCTGCGGGACGAAGCAGGGGGCTCAGCCGTGGTGCCAGGAGCGGGGTCCTGCCAGCATCGCCCACCCCCTGGGCTGCCATCGCCCACCAGGCACCCCAAACCACACGGGGCAGCCGGCACGGCAGCCTGCCGGGAAATGGGGTGGGTACCACAGCCTCCGAGCCACCCTCCTGAGCTACACCCAAGGAGAGGAGCAGCTCGAGGTGGCCACGCCAACGCTGAGCAAGGACACCTCTTCCCCGAGAACACGTCCTGGCTGTGGAGAACACGTCCAGAGCTGTCACCGTGCTGCTCCCCCCCAGGGACCCAGCCCTGGGGCCACCTCCCCAGCACCCTGCAGGTGTCGGCCTCAGCTGCATCCCACAGAGCCCCCATCCCATGGACCCCAGCACGCCCTGAGCCAGGCAGCCCTGGAGCTTCCCCGAGCACAGCCTGCAGGCACCAGGGATCAGGATGATGCTGGAAAATGCAGGTGGAGGAAGAGAGGAGCTGAAAGGAAGGGGAAGAGGCCTCGGGGAGAAGGGCGGTGTTGGTGCAGAGGCACGGAGAGCCCCTCCATGGCCTGGCCACCGCGCGGCCCCGCGCATCGCCGCCGGCCGGAGAGGATCCTGCTCACAGCAATTTCTTCCCCGTGGTCATTCAAAAATAGATTTGAGAAAAAAACGCCTTAGTGTTTTTCCAAATACGCTGCAAGCCAGGAAATCCCATCCAGCAAGACCTCCTCCAGCAGAAACGCCTCCTCCTCCCCCGTGCTGCCGTCAGAGAGGTCTTTATAACCTTAAAAAGTCTCATTGTGCGGCACGGGAAGGTTTGTCCAGGACGAGCAGGAGAGGGAGCTTTCAGGAAGAAAGCTAGAAATCCGCCGGCACACTTCAGCTGCCCCCCAGGGGACATCCAGGCACGAAAGTAGGGCTGAGCACAACACTGCGGGCCCCCGAACGCACGAGGGGACACCACGGGTGCAGGACACGGAGCCGTGATCCCCTGCAAAGCAGCCTGGTGGGCACACAGGACGTGGTGCCACCACGGGGAGGGGACACCGTGTGGTCCTGGGGCAGGAGCTGGACACGATGGGCTGAACCAGCTCCAGGCACTCCTACCAACACGGTGCCGGTGCCGTGCCAAGAGCCCATTATTCCCAGTCCCACGGCAGCCATGGCACAGCGAGCAGGGGCAGCTCCCAAGCAGCACCCCCCGGCCAGGATGGATGGGTGCCCACAGCCCCCCAGGAACAGCCCCAGCAGGGAGCACGGGGGGCTGCAGAGGGGCCAGGAGGTGGCTCGGCAGGAACGAGACGAGAAGAAAGGTCTTTCTTACTAAAAACTGCAGCCTCTGCCTCTCTGTCTCTGGAGTAAACTCCCTGGACATTGGAATGATTTCCCCGTTACGGATGATAATGGCCCTGCAATGAGACATGGAAGGATGAGATTAGAGAGGAGGAGAGGGGACGGGGCGGGCTGGCTGGGTGCCCCAGGGGCACAGCGTCCTCCCCCCGCTGCGGGCCCTCTGCCCAGCCCCAGCTGCAGGGACAGCGGCTCCTGGCTGGCACAGCCGGAGGGAGGACAGGAAAATGGAAAGGAAGCAGGGGGCAGAGGGGATGGAGAGCAAACCAGAGGAAGGGGTATGGTTAGAGAGGGAGCAGCACGAGGGTTACAGAGCCTCTGTTAGCGGGGAGCTGCACACAGGAGAGGCAGAAGCCACCAGCGGCAGGACGGGGGTGCAAGCGCCCAGCCCGCACCCACTCCAGTGCTGCAGGTTAACAAAGTGTTTGATGGGTTACACAATGGCTGCTTATGAGATGTTTCTGGGGGTCTGGGGGCACCGAGGATCTGATACCCGTGACCCATCTGCCCCACTCGCTGTCCTGTCAAGGGCTGCAAATTCTCTTCGGGGACACAGAGCCCGGGTGAGCCTGGCTCTGGAGGGGTTTGGTGCCCGAGGAGGGAGCGCAGACCCTCACCCAGCTGCACAGCCCCACGGCCGACTGGCAGAGGCCGAGCACAATCCCTGCTCATCGCCTCCAGCCTTTGCTCGCAGCCCCTGCCCACGCCACTCTGCACACCCCCAGCAGCAAGGCACCGACATCTCCTCCGCCATCCCAGGGCAAGAAGCGTTCAAACCAGCTTCGCCCTCCGTGTCAGACGGCATTGCCTTCCTGCTGATTCTTCTGGGGTATGAACGCACCCAGGAGCGACTACAGGAATTCACCCAAGGAAATGCATTTGTCAGGCAAAATCCTGGGCCTCCAAGCTCCCTTGGGCCTTGTCTGCACATAGATTTGCCCGTCCTGCTGGACGTCCTGCAGCCCCTCAGCACACCAGGCAAACGTGGAGAGCACGGCACGGCACGGCACGGCACGGCACGGCACGGCACGCTGTCCTCAGGGCTCATGATCAGGCTGCTCCTGCCCTCCCCCAGACAGCCCCAGCTCCTCACCGCCCTGAAACTGGGGCAAGCCCCGGTACGGGGGGAAGGCCGGGGGCTGTACCTGCTGTCACCAGCGTTGGCCACGTAGAACTTGCCCATGAGGTAGACGGCGGCCAGGGCACAGCAGCCCCCGGAGATGCTCTGGGACGCCCGCTCCTGCTCGATCTGGTCGTCCTGGGGAGACAGAGAGCGGGTCTGAGCAGCACAAGCAGCAGCCCCTGCCAGCAAGCAGAGGTCCAGGCAACCCAAAATAGCATCCTGCTGCTCCGTCAGGCTGTGGCCGGGCACCTCGCCCCACGCAGCCTGGGGTCCTGTGGGCAGCAGGGGCACGGCTTCCCCGGGGCTGTGGAGAGGGCAGGAGAGAACAAGATGGGAGGGGACTGCTGGAATGAAGTGCGACCAAATCCTGCACCCACACAGGCCCCGAGCCCAAAGCCTCTGTGCTCTGAACCCCTAAAACAGGGGACAGCAGCACACCAGGGCAGGAGCCGCCCTGCTGGGAGCCCTCTCTGCAGACCTGCCTCCTGCTGGAGGGGACAGAAAGCAAAGCAAACGCCCCCAGCCAGCACCCAACGGGCGTCCCCGCAGGCTGGGGATCACTCACCATGTGCTTGAAGGCGTTCTCGATGGCACCGATCACCAGGCTCTCATGAGACACCGCTTTCTCCAGGTGAAAGCGTGGCAGGGCATCGCTGGGGACCTCTCCGTTGTCCTCTGTGAGGGGTGCCCGGCTCAGCTCAGCTGCGCCAGCCCTGGTGTCGTGCTGGAGGCAGATGGGAGGTGGGGAGGGGTCCTGCAGGATGTCCACCAGGTCCCGGAGCTGCTCGCAGATGTGCAGGTGGAGCCTTTTGGATGCCATGACGGCAGCGCCGCTGCCCGCGTGGCCATCAAACAAAGCCCAGTAGTGGAAATAAAATCCCTTCCTGCCCTGCGGGGAGAGAGAGGAAGGGTCAGCGAGTGCTGTGAGGAAGCAGACGATGGGGAGCGGGGAGTGGGGGCTCTGCCTTGCGTGTCCCAGCCCTGCACTGACACCCAGCACCATCTGCGGTAGCTGGCTCCTCAGGGACAGCCCCCAGGGGCACGTTGGCCAGTGCCTCCCAGTGCCAACCAGCCCCAGGGCACAGCAGCTGCTGTGGCTCTCACCCCATGCGGCTCTCACCCCATCCAGCTCCCCGCTGCCATCCCCGGAGGGCTGGCGGCCCCTGGGGCTCGGCCTCCTCTCCACAAACACCACCTCGCAGCACGCCTGGTCCTCGTTGTGCTGGCTCTTCCCCGCATTTATCACCCTGCAAGGAGGGAAGGAGGTGTTAAGGCTCGCTCTTTCGCACCCAAAATATCAGGTTTTGCCCACGGGTACTCCAGAAAACCCGACCCTAATTCACTGGCTGAGAACAGGGGTGAGCCAGGCCATGGCAGAGGCTCCCCCAGCAGCACCTCACCCCCTTGTCCCCATTCCTGTCCCCTTCCCTGCTCCTCACAGGGGCTCCCATCCCATCCCACACAGCAGCAGCGAGGTGAGCAGAGGTCCCAGGCTGGCCACGGGGGCTGACCTGGAGCAGTGGCAGCGCTCGGTCCCCGCGCAGCGCTGGAGCCAGGGACAGCGGCTGGCCAGGCACCCGCAGAGGGAGGTGGCCAAAAAAAGGTGGCCTTGCCGCAGGTCCCCACCGCTGCCCCAAGCAGAGAAAATGCCTGAAACCCTGCAGCAGCCTCAGCACATGCACAGCCAGCCTGGGCTCAGACATTGCGAGGGGATTTTGGCCTCACTGCCAGAGCAGCACCGCTCAGAGGGCGCAGGTGGCTCAGAGGGGAGGAGATGAAAATGAAACCGGCAGAACTTTTGCAGAACGACTCGCATCGACTTCTTGCAGCTTCTGCTGGCAAAGCAGATTTCAGCTCCAGATTGCCAAACCTGCTCACGGGGCGGGGGGGGAGGAGGCAGTAAATGTGCGCAAGAGCTATTTGGGCACGGACTTTTCAAGCGGTTTGCAGAAAGAAGTCTCGGGACACAAAGAGAAGTCCTGCTGCTGAGCAGAGGGCGGGTTGCCTTCGTTCCCCCCAGAGCCTGCAAGGTTCCTGCTCTGCACAGATCGAGCACGGGGCACTCCTCCCCCAGCAGCTGGCACCTCGGGGGGGTCCCAAGGCCCCGGGTGGACCCGGCTGCGTGCAGGATGCGGGAGCAGAGCGGTGTCACCGAGCAGTACCGGCGGCTTTGCCACCTGCCTTCAGCTCGGGGGCGAAACTCCCCCTCCAGTAAAAGGAGAAGAGAAGCGGGCCCTCGGAGGGGAAGTGGGAGTCAGGTCCTGCTCCCAAACCAGCTTCAATTCCCTCCTCCCCCCTCCCGGGACCTGCTCGAGCAGTTCCTTCCCCCCCGGTGTCGGTTCCCGGTCCGTGACAGCGGCACCGGGCACATCGGTGCCAAAAACAGCGGAGCTGGGAACGCGACGAGCAGCCCCCCCCCGGCTTCCCCTTACCCATCCCATCCCTCCCCCGGCCCCGACCCATCCCTAACACCCCCAGGGGCATCCCGCACAGCCGGTAACGGGCGATGGGGTCCAGCCCCGCGCCCCCCCCCCCCAACCTCCAGCCCCTCTCACTCGGCGTAGCCCGTGCTCCAGGGCAGGCGGCGGCGGCCGTCGCGGGGGCTCTGCACGGCCCTGCCCGTGTGGTCGTCGGCCCGGCGCAGCTCCTCGGGCGTCAGCTGCAGGAAGGCCGGCCGGCAAAACAACGCCGCTGCCCCCCCGCTGCCACCACCACCGCCACCACCGCCGCCGGTCCCCGCTCCGCCGCCGCCGCCGCCGCCGCGCCGGGGCTCGGCCGGGGGCTGCGCGCCCGCCCCGGGGCCCAACCCGGCCACCAGGTGCCCCACCGCCGAGCGCACCCGCAGCAGCATGCCGGGCCGAGCCGTGCCGAGCCGAGCCGAGCCCGGCCCCGCCGCCCCGCCCCGAGTCCCGCCCCGGTACCGGGGCCGCCGCCACCGCCACCGCCCTCCCCCGGCGGGAGCCGCGCTCCGGGAGATGCTGCAGCGCCCCCCGGGGTGCCCGCAGGCTGGGTTAGCTCCGGGTTAGCCCCGCTGCCGGCCCCCTGGCTCCTGCCCAACGCGGAGTCGGGACCGGGGGGAGGCGAGGTCAGTGCCGCAGCCCCCCCGGGGCGCAGCTGGGGACCCCCGGCGGGCAGCTCGCCGCTCCTCCCGGTGCTCCTCCCGGTGCTCCTCCCGCTGCCAGCCCCGCAGCAGCCTGCACGGTGCGGGGCAGCGGCCGGCAGCGCTTGGAGAGGCCGCGGGAGGCGCAGGAGCAGCAGGGAGAGGGACACGCGTGTGCTGCCCTCCGGCTCCCCCTGCCCACGCGTGCCCGCTGCCCTCCCCGCGCTGTGCCGGTGAGCGGAGGGGCGTCCAGCCTGGCGCTCCCCGGGCTGCAGCAAAGCCACCTACTCCTCCGCCACGGCATCTGCTTCCCGTGGCAGGTGCTTTGTCACTCTCCCTGCGCTCCCCGGTGAAACCCAACCCACTCGCAATCGCGCCAGGCTATTAATAACGAGCCAGCCTGCAGAGGAGCTGCCGTGACTCAGGGCTGGGAGCAGAACCTCTTCCTTCCACTCAGGCTGCAAGAGGCCGGCCCCGGCTGGGATGCAGCTCTGACTGACCCGGGGTAACGCGCTGCTGGAGGAGCTGGCAGTTCTGGCGGTGTCTCTTGCACAGCCTGACCTCAGCACCTGCCTGCCTCTGGGTTCCTATGACAACAACAAAAAACCCGCTGAAAAAAAAAAACACCACCATGTTTCCCTGCTGTAAAGCAAAATTGAGTTTGTTTGCTAGGACCTGCGTGCTCCAGTGCCCTCAGTTCTCCAAGGGAACTGCTTTCTTCTTTTCTGTACAGGTCTTCCGTGCTGCAAGGTCTGAGCAGAAGCACCTCACTGCTAGCTCCATAAAGCTCTGAGTGCTTTAGCCTGCACTCTTGGCTAGACCTTGCTTAATTATAGCAGACTGTTAAGGTCAACCTATGGATGCTATTCGGTACTCCCTGTATTCCTTTTATCCCTAGCTTCAAGTTACTCAGCAGTCTGTCACATTAAGGTCCCCGCACGCCCAGACTCGTACCCCCCTTCCCAGTCTGCTTTCTGATGTCTACTCTCAACGCCCCTGTTTGAAGCTCTGGCTTCATTTCTTGCGTTCTTTTGCACCACCTGGGTGTCCCCGCTGTTGTTTGCCTCCAATTCAATTATTATCCCCTGCTCTTTCTCCCACCCTTTAATAAGGGTGCCACAGGAACGAGGGAGCCCCGGGGGAACTGCTGCTCTGCAGCTCCCTGAGCCGCAACACGGCTAAGGTCAGGCTCCTCGCTGCATTTCGCCAGGGGTTCAAATTTCACCGTGCCTTTTTATCTGACCGTAGGGACCTCTGAACCTCTGCTGCCGGCCGGGAGCTGGGCGAGCACCTCTCCTTGCTCAGCTCTTCCTCCACCTCCCGACTGCGCCCCCCGGCAGGATTCGCGTGCGCCCCTTCCCCTGCGCCCCCCCTCCAATGCCTGCCCCTTCCTTTGTGGCTCCGCCGGGGGGGCGCGGAGCTGCGGGGGGGGGGCGCGGGGCTGCAGGGCGGGCGGTGGGCGCTGGGGGGCGGCACAGGCTGCGCCACGGCCCGGGAGCGCTCCCGGCCCCCCCCCCGGCCCTCCCCTCGCGTCCCTTCTGGCCGTGCCCGGGCCCCGGGAGCATCCCCTGTGCCGCCGAGGTCGCGAAGCAGAGACCCGGCAGGGCTGTTCCAGGATGCTTTCCTTGGAAAGAAGGAAATGGAAGCGTCCAAAACGCCTTCTGCGCCAGGCGGATCTTGTTCTGTAGGCTTGCTTTTTCCCGTTACGCTGAGCACTACGCAGAAGGAATGGTCTGACATCAAAGCACGCTGCAGGATTGTGCCCTGAAAACAATGCGGTGCTAAGAGCTGTTTTCCAAGAAAGGGAGCTACGTTTCCTCCCATTCATCGTGCCCGCAAGCTCTCGGCGAGGTTTCCTCCTTGTCTGCCGTCCTGGCGAGCCCTTTCCCGGTGCCGCCTGTGTGCCGGGGTTCGCAGGGGGTCACAGGCTGAGTCAGGCTGCAAATGCCGGGGAACAGCTCCAGGAAAATCCCCCGTGGCTAACTGGGACGTCATCTGCTCTGCCTTTGCATTTCCCACTCCGGGATTCCCTCCTGGGGTGCCCTCTGCCCCCTGCTCCCCGGCTCAGCCAAGCCGCCCGCCCCGCCTGCACCAGGGGCTCACCCTGCTGGAGACGGCTCCGGGTGCCCCCTTGCTTGGCAGAGCTGCTGTCCTGGAGAAGCCCACCAAAAGCCATCGGCTTTCTGCTTCCAAACTCGGTCCTGGAGGCATCTCCACCCCCAGGCTGTAGCGAGCTCCTTCCAGCACAACAGAACTGCCGCAGCTCCCCTCGAGTGGGCGATTGCTTGCGTTGATCTAAACCCAGGGGCTCTGTGTGCTGCTCTGCATCATCTGAGGATCTCTGCTCATGCTAAACACTGACTAAAAACTAGTAGCAAGGGAATTGGGCTTAAAGTTTGCCACTTTGCTTCATTTCTCGTGCAACTGCTCATCATTAAAAAAGCCTTTCTAATGTTCATCATTCCTATGCATTGCTGGGCCCCAGAGGAGATGGGATGAAGCCAGGGATATCTGAGCTGTAATGCACTTTCTGGTAAGAAAATGTGAAAGAATGACATGTTGGTGGCATTTAAGCCAGTATGGAAGTAAATTAAACATCTTGATCATAAAAGTACCAGAGGATGTTTTAAAATAAGCTCTTTGCAGCAGTGCATTAGTCGACTGCACAGCTTTACTGTGTAATGAGCAATATATTAATTTATAATTAGTGTAATACAGTGAAGCTCAGCAAATAGCTCTGCACTCTGGATAATTCATCAACAGAAGAAGCAGCTCTTAATGGTTTCCAAGGTTTGCCTGTCCCCTGTAATTGGGAAGTTCAGAATTTATTGTTATTTCTTTTAAGGGATAATGTGAATGCAACCACACATCTTTATTCCATGTCTGTTCCTGCTCAAGTGCAGAGAAGCCCTGGGAGCACTGCAGCTCGGGGCTCGTCTGCGACCCCTTTGCAGCTCGTGGCAGACCGAAGGACCCCGTTCAGGTGCATATTTCCTGCAGGCTTTTACCACCTCCCTCTGCTGCAGAGGGGGAGGTCAGCAGGTGAATCTCCTCGAGTCACTTGGCTTTTGCCCCTTCCCTGATGCTACCAGGACTGACCTACCCCTTCCACACCGCCCGAGGGATCTTTGCGCTAAAATCTGCTCTCAAAGGCTTCAGGGGAATGCACAGCCCCCGCCCCCTCCCTTCCTCTTCGGTAAAATAATGGACTCCTTGAAGAGTCATAGCCAGGAACGAGAACAATGTTGAAGACTGCTGCTGGGAAGTCTAACAAGAAGTCAGAGGGGAAGAGAAATTACCCTGTTCTCTTCCACCGGAATTTAAATGAAATCTGTTTTACTGAAGTCTTAATTCTTCCCCTGCGTTGAAATGCTGTGATCTGGAAAGCAGCAAGTTTGTACTTCTATACTATTACATCAATAAAGAGCTTGATTTTGTATGCTTCCTTATTGAATAATCTGCCCTAATTTAATTGGAATTTGGCTGATGTGAAAGGTGGTTTTGATTGCATTTGCTCTTGATCGTTCCCATTAAAACTTTGTGATCTGGAAAGTAATATGTTTGTATTTACTTATCACAGCAATAGACTTGAATTTGTGGACTCTCTGTCAAGTTACCTGATGAATATAAACAGCAGATTTAATTTTGTTTCATATCGATTTTTGCCATTATTATTAAAACTCTCTGATCTGAAGAGTAAGATGCTTGCATTTCCTTAATATCTTCTAACTGGAGTTTGGATTAATCTCGCAGAGCTTTTCCCCTTTCTTTTGAGCAGCCAAGTCTAATCAACTGGAACCTAACCCGATAAGGCAATTTTCCCCCTTAAAAAGGGGGGAAAGAAGCTCAGTTCCATTTAGTGACATAGCAGATGAAGTGTGCTCTTATCGAGGGCTTCTTAATACCAGGAGTACTTTTGCCTGGCTTCCTGCATGCACTTAGGGTGCCTCTGCCCAGGGAGGAGGCCAAGGAGGCAGCTGCATCGGGGCTGCCTGGGGCCAGGCAGTGCCTCCGTGCTCAGCTTCCTCCAGCACTAATTGTTTTCACTGATCTGGACCGGAGACGCTATAAATCAAACCAAGATTAGAAAGGGATGAGGCTGGGCTTCTGCTGCGGATACGTGGAGGGGAGAGAAACCTTCCCAGTGGGGAATACTGTCTGTCCTGCATCCTTTCCTAGGAAAAAAAAAAAAAAAAAAAAAAAGAAAAAAAAAAGCTGGAGACATTGGATGGAAGGGCTGTGGAGACAGAGGTTGTGGTTTCCTCTAAGTGGCTGCAGAAACTGCCTGGATCAGAGAAAGAAAACCAGGTCAGACGATGAGGCTTGCCAGATGCACGGAGCATGAGAGGAGCTGGAGCCACAGCCCAGGGGAGCAGGATGGAGCCAGGCCGGGTCCGGTGTGCACCAAAGCCACAGGAGAGGGTGCTGGGTGGTAGCAGGGAGCCCTGCTGTGGGGCAGCCTGGGCTTGTACAATCCCAGGCACTGCGAGCTCCTGGCAAGGGTGGCCTGAACGTGGCACTTCACTGGAGGGCTCAGGAGAGCCCTGTCCAAAGCTGGTGCCCTGGCTGGGGAAAGGGGATGTGGAAAGGTTTTGGTGATCTCACGGAAAGAAAACAGCCATGAGATCTGCAAGCTGCCCACGTGTGGGTTGTCTGAACAGCTGCCCTTGGTCTGTGGCTCTTTGCTGAGACCTCCCTCCTCCGGGTTACCCCATCCAGTGCTCCCAGCTGGCTGGGGGCATGAGAGGTCTGGGAGTAACCTGTGAGCTGTCCTCAAAACACCAAGACTCAAACTGTTTGGGCTAAAGCAAAGAAAATAACTTACACCTAGTTCCAACCTGTCTCCCCAGCTGACCTGCAGCTGTGAGACCAACTCCTGCCCCTTCAGTGCCACACGCCAATGGCAGCAATCGCTGCGAAAATCTGACCTGGCTTTGCTTGTCTGCTGGTGTTTTACAGCCTGCTGCTGTCCCTGGTCAGAGCTCTGTCCTGGGGGGACCCTCAGGGTTTTTTGGGTCCAGTCTGAGAGCTGCTGTGGGGCCACATCCATCCCCGGCCCGTTTCTCGGTCCCTCGTGCCAGGCGTGAGAGCGTCCTGCGGGGCTGGGCGCGGATCGGTGCCGGTTTTGGAGCTGTCGGCTCTGAGAAAGCCACGGCTTTGCTGGGATCACCGGGAAGCCGGGGTCCTGCTGTTCGTGGGGGCTGCTGCGGGAGGGGGCCCCGCTGTCTGTCCGTCTGTCCGGTGCCGTGTTTCGGAGGGATGGACGGCTCCGGGCTCAGGATGCTCTCCGCTCTCTGACTGATAGCACCGACCGACCGGGGCTAACGGGGGGGGCGGGCACGAGCCTTTCCAGCACGGACGGGGCCGGGGGGGTTGGGGGGAGCACCGGCAGCTCCTGCCGGTGCCGGTGCCGGTGCCGGTGGCGGTGGCGGGGCGGCGGCAGGCGGCGCTGCGCCCCTTCGCGCCGGCGCGGGCACCGGGGCCGCCCGGCTCCGCGCCCCGCCGCCCCCGCCGCGCCCAGCCCCGCCGCTCCGAGCCGAGCCGAGCCGAGCCGAGCGCTGCCGCCGCCCGGCGATGCCAGCCGGCCCCCGGCCGAGCGGCCCCGGGTGCAAGCGCTGACGGCGGAGCGCACGGACGGCGGCCATGGGAAGCGGCGGCCCCGGCCCGCACGGACGGCACCGGCAGGTACGTGCGGCACGGCCCGGTATGGCACGGCACGGCACGGTATGGCACGGCCAGAAAGTTGGGGGCGAGCTGCGAGGCCGTCACGGACCGGGGCCGAGCGGCAGCGCCGTCGGGGACCCTCGCCCCTGCCCGCCGCGGAGGGTCCGGGATGCCCGGAGCGGGGCCGCCCCGTCGGGGCCGTCACCGGGGAGCCGGGCCGGGGAAGGCGGCGGTGCCGGGAGCCTTTCCCCGGGGCTGGCCGCG
This sequence comes from Aythya marila, assembly GCF_965140915.1. Classification (NCBI taxonomy): domain Eukaryota; kingdom Metazoa; phylum Chordata; class Aves; order Anseriformes; family Anatidae; genus Aythya; species Aythya marila. The sequence continues at coordinate 2,049,689 of NC_139065.1, forward strand.
GGGGGCTCGGGCGTCGGGCACCGACCGCGGGGCTCCGGAGGCGGTGGCCGCGTCCCGCGCAGCCCCGGCCGGCCTGGGGGGGGTGCCTGGGGCCGGCCCCGCTCCGTGTCCCGGCGGTGCGGTGATTCTGCCGGACCCGCAGTTTGGGGAGACAAAGCGCTGCCTGGGAGCTGAGGGGTAACAACCGTGCTAAAAAGCATCCTCCTCCTGGAAGGGGAACTCGAGACCAACCACTGCCTTCCCTGGGTGCAAGCTGCCCCTTGCAGCCAAAGCTCTGGGCAGCAGCGGGTGGGATGCGGGTTTGGATCTTCCTCTGCTTTGTTTCTCGCTGGTACAATTCCTTTGGCAGGGGAGGATCTGCTTCTGGCTCCCTGCTGGCTCGGGGGTGCAGGAGGGGAGCTCCTTGCACTGCTGGGGCTGCGAGGGGGGGCACGGGTTGTACCAGCCCCATCCCGGAGGCAGGCAGGAGCGGGTGCGTGCTGCGGCACTGGGCAGGGAGAAGGAGCACCGCTGGACCAGCCGTGCCCTGCTCGTGCCATCCCCATCAGCACGGTGCGAGGCTGGGGGGCCGTCAGCCCCCTGGGACAGCCCGTGGCCGTGTGGGGTGGCCGTGCCCTGGGACAGCCCCACCGGTGCTGGGCACCCACACCCAGAACCCGCACGGGTGAGAAGTGGAGCCTGCCGGGGAAAGTTGAGCTGTCAAGTGCTCTGCCTTCCTCCGCTGACTTGGCTGCTGCTGACCTTGGGCTCCAACACCCCGATGCGTGGCCGTGCTCTGCCAGAGAGAGGTTCCTGGCGCTGGATGAGGCCGAGGTTAGAGCTGTCAGCAGAGCTGACCTTCAGAGCGCCAGCAGCAGCTGGAGGATGGGACTCACCGAGCGAGGGGGCAGCAATCAGGCACGTGCTTGGGCTGAATTAAAGTTAAAAACTCTCCGGCTCACCTTGGCTGGGAAGGAAACGCTGCGGATGCTGGAGGAATGAGGAAGGAGCTGGGAATCAGCCAGCACAGAGGAGAGGAGGGGAGAGCACGCCTGTGGAAGGAGTGCTTTGTGCTCCTGTCAGCTCCCCTGCTGCCTCCCCGCCGGGTTGGCGAGCACGTGCCTGGCGCTGCCCTCGTGGGCACAGCCCTGCCAGGTGCTGGGGCTGTGGGGCCGTGGGGACAGACCCTGCAGGCATACCCAGGGTAAGAGCTAAAGTGAAGGGTACGGAAGGGCTCAGCTCAGCCTGGAGCTCAAGGCGGGCACGCCAGCCCCCTCGTGCTTCCCCCAGCTCTGCAGCTGCAGCCTCAGGAGCTCCAACTTCCCACCCTTGCCTTTAATTAAGCATCATTAGTGCTGTGGAGGGAGTTCGGATGTAGCCTGTCTGCTGGCTGGCTCTGGTAACCCAAAGCTGTGGGTATGAAGGGTGCTGCTGTTGTCAGGCTGTGTCCGGAGCTGGCAGCATCCTGCTTCCAGGGCCCCCGGCCGTGGTCAGGGCTTGCAGCTTGTCCCCAGGATGCTCAGCAGCAGAGGTCAGGGCCCGAACCTCACCGCCTGTGCAGGTCTTGCAGGTCTGAATGTTTCCTCGCCTGCCTGGGACAGAGGATCGTGCTGGTTTTCCCAGCCTTGGGTGAGGAGGGAGTTTGGCCCTCTCTGCCAGAGCTGCCCTGCTGCTTCCCCGCCCGGTTCATGGCTGAGAGCAGAGCCATGACGGAGCCTGTGCCATGCCTTCCCGAGGGACCGTGGAGGTGTCGCGTCGCTTGTCAGGATCTTCTGATGAGGTGTCAGCTTCTCTGGAGGCTCTGCAGCACCTCCACGCTGCCGTGATTGCTGCTGTGCTGCCGGCAGAGCTGCGCCCTGGGCCGAGGGGAGGGCAGCGCCTGTGAGTACGGAGCAGGGCTTGCTTATCCTGGCTCTTTGTCCTGTTCAGAAAAGGGCTCTGGGCTCATCGCTTCCCTCAGTGTGCAGCTGTGTGCTCCTGGCTCTCATCTGTGAGGTGGCCTTCAGGGTAGTTCCAAAATAAAACTGCCCCCACCGACGGGCGGCGTGACAGCTCCTGCAGCACTCACAGAAAGGTTTCTGTGCCTGCTGGACTCTGCAGAGGTTTCCTCTCCAGCCAGGGTGTGGGGCTGCCCAGGGCTCTGTGGAAGCAAAGCGTGCTCCTCTTCTGATGCTCAACAGAAACGCCGAGGTGCCAAGGTGTGCTGAAACAGCAGGAGCACTAAAATAGCATTAAAGAAACTGGAAATCTGTAGGTGTGCGCAAAGGTTGGTGGTGCTAGAGCCGCGGCGGGGAGTTCTTGGGTTAGCTGGCACAGAAACTGCCAGCCTCCCCCACCTTTTTGTTTCTTTTTTTGGGTGGAATTTTGCTAACTCTAATTATCCAGCTCACACGGACCTTGGCAAATAAGGCTCCAGACTCCCCAAACTCAGCGCGTAATTTGGCGTGACAGAGAGTCCCTCATTAGCACCACGGGGCGCCGGGCTGTGCTCCAGCGGAGCTGCGGATGGAGCAGCCCTGGCTGCAGGTCACGGCGTTACGTGCCGCTCTAATGAAGAGGCAGAAGAATTCTCCAGGTTCCACATCCTGCGACTTCTTCGAAGCGATAGCAGTGCTTCAGTGCCAAGATCCCCGTGGCTGCTCATGATTAACTGCTGCGTAGTTCGCTGGCACTCCCTCCTACGTAGCTCTGCGCTGTATTTAACAAACGTGCTAAAAAATTAAAAGAGCTGTGTGAAGGGCTGCGGCGCGAGCCAGGCGGCAGCACTGCGATGCTCGGCAGGGCTGGGGCTCTGCTCGGCCCCAAGAGCCAGGGTGTGCCCCCTCCTCCTGCCCAGGCAGGGGGGCTCCTGCTCCCCTAGGTCTGCTCTGGCCTCGTGTCCCTGGGGTGGAAGTATCTGCTCAAGGGGTTCCCGGTGCCCTCCGCAGCACCCAATTTTGCCAGGCACCATGGACTGAGTGGGGCCGGCCCCACAGCGTGGTGCCAAGGGGTGTGGGAGCAGCGTGCCATGGGGAGGCGGTGGCCCCGTGCCTACACGGGAGGGACACGGAGCTGCACTCGGTTCTGTCACGCTGGCCGTGACCGAGATTTATCTTCTGAGAGGTTCAGGCACTTCCCAGTTCCTCCGGGTCCCAGCTTGGACCAGATAGGTGGAAAACAGCTAACCAAAAATGTTAATGAAAAATATCACAAAATTCCAAACAAAATGGAACAGAGCGGAGAACACCGATATTTTCAATCAAAATTAAGTGCTTTGACATGCCAGAACACCGCTCTTCATTTCAAAATGACATGCCAGGCTGAGAAATTTCAAGTCAGACCAAACATTTGTAGCTGCAGTCTCACGATGATGGAGGTTGATAACTGTCAAAATAGCAATTTCTGCGAAGCTGTGTTTTTCTAAGGGGAATTTGTGCGTGAGCGAGAGCATCAAGTGCCTGTGGCAGTGTGGGGCTGAGGAGCGGAGCCAGCTCTGGTGGCCGCGGGGCTGAGCCCCTGCTGCTGGTGCTCCCGGTGCCTCCGCGTCCCCGCGCTGCTCCCGGTGCCCGCGTGCTCCCCAGGCTGTGCCGCTGCCAGCGCTGTGCCTGCCGCCGTGGCTTCCCCACGAAGAGCAGCGTGGATGGCGTGGGCTGCATTATTGATAAGTCCCTGTTTTATTTATGCTCCCTGGCTGTGGAACACAGCGCAGCCTTCTGAGCTAAAGATAGTTCACGCTGGAAGCGCATCCCTGTCCTGTGCAGGGTGGAGGCGAGCAGAGTGCTGGCTTTTTGGCTCGGCTGAGAAATCCTTGGAGGCCCCACACACCCATGGGATGGCAGCGTGTGGAGATACAGGATGGCACCGTGTCCCCATGGCCGTGATGGTGCTGCCCGGCCTTGCCACCAGAGCAGCTTTTTGCTTTTTCATTGAGGAGCTGGTGCAGGCCTGGAGCTGGTGTCAATATTTACAAGATGGGCTGCGACAACTCCGGAGGGACTGTCGCCGTGCAGAGCGCTGTGTGGAAATGCACGCTCTGAGGAAACCTCCTGCAGATCAGATTCAGCTCACAGCCCTGCCGGAGGTTGCCTAAACACGGCTGTGCACGAGGCCTTGTCACAACAGGGGTTCTCACCCTCAAAGCCAGGCTCATTTGGCCAACGCAGTGGCTCGGTCCGGGCCCGTTTCCAGTCCCTCAGCCCATCCAGGCCCCTGCTTGCCACTGCCTGGCCACCACCAGCTCATCAGCAGCCACATCTCTGGCAGCGCCGAGCGGCTCGTTAGCATTCAGCGCCTCTCCCATGCTGCTCGGGGCAGGCCGCAAGCTGGGAATACAGAGCCGGGAGATAAGGGGGAGAGGATCCAGTGGGATGGGGTGCAGTAGGGTGTCCCTCCCAGCCTGGCCGTGCAGCCCCCTGGGCACAGCCAGGTCCTGTCCATGCCGTGGGTGGCTCCCAGCCCCTGCCCTGCATCGCTCTGGGTGCGGGGTGTGGGTCCCCTTTACTAGCCCTAAATTCTTTTCTAGCCCCAAATGTGTCTTTACCATGATCACTCTTCTTCTGGGAGAACATCAACATTTTTTGCGACACTTTCTGATTTTTTTTTTTTTTTCCCAGCTAGGAAAATCAAAATGGAAAAATATTGTTTTAAATCAGCATTTTGGAATGAAATATTTTTCATTTCGAAATGTCAGTTTAAAAGAGACCAATTCATTTTGAAATGCTTCAAACAAGAAATGCCCTTTACCACCTCGAATCACTTTGTTTTGATTAAAAAAGTCAGTGTTTTCTGTTCTGGCACTTCATTATATGAGAATGTTTCACCATCCCAGCCTGGGCTGGAACAGACACCAATTTAGAAGATGGCTAGAAATTAAAGATTTCTTCTTCCAGCAGCCCCGGCTGGTCCTGATGCCCAGCAGGCTGCGGAGGGGCTGGGGCTGGAGCTGGGCATGATCCCAATCCCAATCCCAGTCCCATTCCCTCAGGGCAGTTTCCCACCTGCATGGTACCCACATCACTCCCGAGCCTCAGCGTTGCTACCTCTCATCTGTGCAGCCTCTCAGCAATAATTGACGATCTGGTGCTGAGCTTTTTGCAGGACAGTTACTTGCCTGGGTCTCTGCTCCCCACCTCCCTCGTCCCTCTCATCCTCCGTGCCCCCCAGCACCATGGGCCAAGGCCAGCGGGCTCCTTTGCCAGCTCCCAGCTGTTTCCAGTGCACGGTGCCCTTGGAGAGGGGCAGCCCTGCCAGGAGCCAGCATCTCGTCCCCTCGGAGCAGCCGGTCACGCTGCACTGCTCCGTGAGCATCCCTGGCAGAGCTGCGCTGCTCCATCAGCGAGATAAGCAGGTGGGCACCAAGTGCCAGCCCTTATTTCGGGGAAGCAGGTGTGCTCAGAGATAACGGTGCAGCTTTGTGCCTCTGTGCTCCTACAAATTTTGTGAGTGTGCTGCAGGAGGAGCGGCCCCAGAAGCTGGCATTGCTGTGGGATGCTGTGGTGGGGCTCCTGGCCCTGCGCTGTGCCTCCCTGAGCTGCTCGGCTCCGCAGCTCCCATATGGGGCTCGTCCCGTGAGCTGGAGGGTGGCTGGTGAGGGCGCGAGGTCCAGCGGTCTGTCCGGTGGTCGGTCGGTCTGTCTGTCTGGCAGCACATGCCCAGCCCGTGGGAGCCAAAACTTGGGTGTCCCCATAAGGGACCCCCTCTGCTGGGAGGAGGAATGGCTCAGGGTTGATTTAGGCTGCCTCTTCCCGCACGCGCTCAGTGTGTGTTTGGTGTTTGTGATCAGCATTAATAACACAACGAGCCGGAGTTTGCTCTCTCAGCAGTAAAAACACGGAACAACTCCTCTGAAGCAGGTGGAGTCACACTGGCGTACAACGGGGCGAGCAGCATCACGGGCTGAGTGACTGGGGACATCCCACTGAGGGTGGGGGGCCCATGGGCCCCTGCCCCAACGCCCCCCATGCCTTGTGTCCTCCCCGGTGCCTGGCTGCACCCCACGGGGACCAGCAGTGCACCCACGCGATGCTTCTCTCTCCCCTTCCAGATGCGCTGATGTCTGCCCCCTGCAAAGACCCCTTCTACCTGCGGCTGGCAGATGCACGGGTGTTAGCGTGAAGCCCCAGTAAGAGGTAAATATCACTCGTCTTCACTGCTGCCGACGTGGCTTTTGCTGTCCCGTGGCCGTGCCCCCGCTGCCCGTCCCCTCCGCAGCCCCCCGTCCTCTGCACACCTCTCTCTCATCTTGTTTTTTTTTGGTAGAATGAGTGAAAGAGACATCCAAAGCTTGAGCAAATGGGTTTTAGTGCTCACTCTCTGCCTTACCACGCTATGGGGAAGACTGACACTGGCCTCCACCCACCACAGAAGCCATTCAGGTAGGGGAAGCGATGTCCGTCCACGCACAACGTGCTCCTGTGCCGCTGTCCCGGGGCCTGGTGGGTGCCACGTGGGGTCCGTGGGGTGATGTGGCCCCATGCAGCCCATACTGGGGTGGGAGGATGAGGTCCCCGGTCACGGCACATCCCGCGTGGCCGAGCTGCTGCACGCCGGGACCCCGGGGTCTGCGCATGTGGGGAGCTCCCGGCCCCGCTCCTGGGACCATAAACCTGAGAGCTGGAGCCGTGCCCTGTAAGTGTCCAGCGTGGGTTATTTAAAAGCTGCTGTTCGGTGAGCCCGGCTGCTCTGTGGAGCTGGGAAGCAAAGCTCTTCGTGTCCGTATTTCCAGGTTATTACCTTATTAGACGGCATTCAAGGGTTAATTTGAAAACAGTTGTGCTGCTGCCTGACCCCACACCTAACCCTGTCCTATTTCTGTCATTTTTCCCTGACAGTTAAAGCACTTCTAATCCTATAATCCCCATCCTCATTGCTTAAAACCAAAACATATCTTCCAGAGTGACTCCATCAACCAGCTAGTCAGCAGTCACCTGCTTTGCCCTCATCCCAACCGCAGGTGCATGAAAAGATAAAATTCCTCAGTCACCTCTGGGATTACTCCTTGGCCCCAGCTCAGGACTCCCCAGGTGCTGGCAGGTGACCTGCAGGACCCGGGTGGGATCCTACCTGCCCCGAAGTGGAGCCGTTACCAAAAACACTGCCCCCCGTTACCAAAAACGCTGCCCTGGGGCATCGCCCCCGTGGGGTGTTTGCATCGGAGCGACTCCGGAGCGACTCAGGTGCTGTGCTCCCTTCCAGCAGAGCGAGAACCTGGGCACGAGCACTCAACCCCAACACCCAGCCCCGTTTCCCCGCAGCCAGGAGCAGTGTGCAGGGACGGGTGCTTCCTGGGGGAAGAGGCAGGCCTGGAATTAATAAAGCCATGACTCACCGAGGTTTAAAAGTGCAAATGCCCCAGTGTATTTGTGGGGTGTGAATTCTGTATAAATCTCTCTCCGTATGTGAGGAGACGCCGCTTATGTATTCATGTGTTCGCAGGCAGAGGGCTGGGGATTTTTCACTTGCAAAGACTTATCCACAGCGGACCAAATCTTGTTCTTCTTATTCAAGCAAATTCTAACCCACAGCAAAGAGGGCGTAATAGGAGCAAATACTTAAAAGTTTGACCTCGCTCTGTGTCTATGTATTAGCAAGGTTTCTGCCTGTACATCCTGCATTTTTGGCTACTTGTGTGCTTGCTCTGACTGCTTCTTGCTTTCCTGGGCTGAGTTTCTGTCTGTTTGAAGCAGGAATTGTTAGTCTGCTTCTTGTGGTTCGTGGGATTCATTTCCCTCTTACCTGTCCTGTGTTTTTTTCTTCATTTAGGTCATTTTTTTGGTAAAGGTTATATTGGGAATGCACATTTATGAGGTTGCATTCTTAGTTGCAATGACATTTTTCTCCTGGGAAGCCCTCGTTGTGTTTCTGCACCTGGAGTTGGAGTGGTGAGGTGAGATGAGGCTGCTTCCCTGCACCCCGCAAACCCTAGGGTCAGAGGTGCTGATGGATGGACAGAGGGATGGACACATCCAGTGCTTTTGGCCACGTATAGTGTTGTGTTTAGTCACAGGTGTGGCACCTGAAAATGAAAAAAATTGCAGAAGGAAATACGCAATCATGAAAATATAGCCATAGCTCAGAGCCTTCAAGCTCATGAATTTCTCTAAAGGAAAGAATGTGTGCAGAGCTTCTTTGTTAGCCTTTCAGGAAAACAATGCATTTTAAGCATCTGGCTTTGGAAATAAGGTCTGATCACTTATGTTCACCTCACATGTGGAGAATGCTAATGTGTGCTAATGTGTCAGAGCAGAGCAGTGTCCCGGTGTATGTGGTTGCATTTAAATAGCCACGTGAACCATGCGCAGAGACTAAGTTGTTTGGAAATGGAAAAGGAGACTCCTCGGTGAAGAATGATTCACCAGCAATTTAATCCCACATAAAACTTGGTGAGCTTTATGTGACGAGCAAGCCTCGCTGGTCTACATACAGCTCCCAGAGGTGGCCCCAGCACCTTCAGATAAGCCCCTTCATGCTGATAAGCACAGTGCCATTTTGCCTTCCTCCACATTCATCACTCAACGCAGGGCAGAAGTAAGGACCTGGTCAGCTGGGACTAGCTTTCAGGAGATGAGGTTCTCTAACTGAAAGGAGAGCTCCGATTTCTGATATCTTCAGAGATTTACTGGCCAGCATATTGCTGCTTCGAGCGAGGACAGCAGCTAAGTGGCTTTTATTTGTGAGGTGCTTCTGCAAGCTTCCCTCTTGTGTGGGGAGATGTTGGTATCCCCCTCATGCACAGCCTTTAAATCGAGCTGGGATTTTTTCCTTAGCCATCTTCTCTAGAAGCTGCAGCTGGTGCCCCTGCTGTGGAGGGAGATGCTGCGCGGTGGTGGCCGTGTCCCCCGGCTGCAGCGTGCCCAAGTTGATTTCTCGTGTGTAAGCACAATCCCAGCTGCTCTCCATGCACCCCGTGCATCTGTTTTCCTGTTTGCAGATCTGGATAAGCAGTTCCTGGGTGTGTGTGCACTTGCACGTGCCACGGAGGGGAGGGGAGTATGATCTGAAGTTTTGATATGACGAGGTAGTAAAAAAAAAATCTCAGCAGACGTGCAGTGATAATGAGCAATAAAAACAGGCCCGCTTCTCTCCAAAAGCTTTTTAAATAATGCATGCATCTAAGGCAGGAGTGATTTTTAAGCCTTTAATTATTTAGGGAATATTAGCAGTGGGGTTGTCGCCACGCAGGGCCGTCTGTGGGCACTCGGCCCCAGGCTGTGCCATCCGTGCACCGAGGGCACCAGGACCCCGCTGCCCTCCCGGCCCCTGCCCAGTGCCCCCGTGCCTTGCAGCCCTCCCGAGGGTTTAAGGGCATTGCTCTGCCCTTCTGGACACTGAGGGTTTGGGCTCTGCCCAGCGCTTACACTGCACTTGATTTCATTTTGCAACTTCCCACCAGCGAGCAGATATTTTACACCGAACATGTGGAGCGGTGCCCACAGCTCGCTGAGACAAAGTGTGTCATTCCAGGTTGTGCCATAAAAAACATGTTCTGCCGCTCACTTAAAGGTCAGCCAGAGTAGGACAGCATTTTTATTTTATTTTTACATGCTGGATTCAAAAGCCTTGTGCTTTTACAATGCCTTTATGGTTCTGTGAGATAAGAGGTTCTTAAAGGGCTCCAGGGGGGGAGCAGCAGTTAAATGGGAGGGAGAAGCGTGCCAGCAGCTCTGGAGCTTGTCCCAGGCTCTCTGGGGTTTCCTGCACTTGGTGTTAAACACACCACCGGGCCTGCATTTTTCAGCCCTATCTGCTCCAAAGTTCCCTGCTGCTTGGCAAGAGAAGCCCTGCAGGGAGCCCGGGAGCAGCGGTCGCTCTCCTGTGCCTGTGCTCAAATTCTCAGCGATTCCTTCGCACACCTTGCAGCCCTCACAAACCTCGGCCTGCTCAGTGAGGGGTCCACAGGAGAACAGTGAGCCCTTGGGGCCCGTGTAGAGCTCAGGGAGCTGAGACATGTCACGGTGCTGGGGGGCTCTGCCCGGCTCCCCTGGGGCATCCCCCAGCTGCCCTGAGAGCATCCCCTGTCTGCCTGGGGCCTTGCCTTCCCCAGTCCATGTGCCAGGGCAGGAGGCAGGGGTGTTACAGGGGTGTTACAGCAAGGAGGGTGATGGAGGTGGCCGTGTCCGTCTGTCTGGGGGGAGCTCAGTGTCCGTGGGCTCCTGGACAGCCCCTGGTGTGCGGGGTGGGCTGCGGGTGCCGTGCTACAGCCAGGCAGCCGCGGTGCTGCTGGAGAGGCTGGCTTCCCTTTATCTCCCCGCTGCACCTTTTTGAGGAAATTAAAAGGGTTTTGGCTTGTTAGTGAACTCCTATTGAATGGCTGTAATGAGCGATTTCTCAGTTCTGCCCAGCTCTCCCTCTGCTGAGCCTTTTCAAATTAGCTGAAAACAAGAGGCTGGGAGCTGTGCAGGAGGGGCAGCGGGGTCGGGGACAAGCTGTGGTAACGAAGCTCTGCAGGGAGGGAGGCTGCAAAAAAAGTCAAGCCTCCAAACACGTGTGAGAACCCAAGTTGGAGGGTAAGAAATGCTGGGTTTGGGCCGGGGGACGTGGGTCGTGGTGTGCGGGGCAGTGAGTGACTGCGTGGGGCTGCCCAGGGCATGGAGGGGTCAGGCAGCCAAACCCAGGCACCTCTGCTCATTCCTCGGTGCCTGGAAAATCCCATTCACCACAAAAACAAAGCAAAGCGTGGTCACGTTTATTCTGTAATGGGTTGCTTTCCTTTTCACTTTCAGCAAAGTCTATCATTTCTGCATACAGAGAGTGGAAATCGTCATTAAAACTGAATTATGATGGCATTTAAAAGGGAGGATAAAATGTATGGCCAGAGATGCTATTACAGAATACTTCCAGGATAGGTAATTGTGTAATTATTATGGGCAGAAATGAAAGTGATGGTTCATTAAAAGAAAATGACCATGAAATAACAATAAATAAAGGCAAATAATTGCACAGTCTGCCTTGCCCGCGTGCCGGTGGGCGCAGGGCGTGTGGGTCTGCAGGTCCCGGCCGGGGGCTCTGTGGCACAGCCGGGCCCAGCCAGCACCCACGGGGGCTGCACTCGGGTCATGTTCACAGCAGGAGGTGAGATCTGCGAGCAGAGGGGCTTCCCCAAGCCCCCCACCCTGCTGGAGGCTCCCTGGGGCTCCCCATGCCCTGGGAGGCAGCAGGGGACGAGCTCCTGTCCCCAAGCCGAGGGCAGGCAGCCAGGAGGGCGATGTGACCCGTGCTTGCAGGGGACAGCACGCTGCAGGGATGTGGCCTCCTTCCCCCCCTCGCTGCTTGTAGCACGGGGGTGTCTGGGCACGCAGCTCTGAGCCTGCTCCTCCGGTGCTCATTAACCGGGGCCTGCCGGGATCACTCGCGCTCAGGTCATGGGAATAAAGCCTATCCAGCCCCGTTTGGCTAATTTGTATTGTGCTTGTGTGGGCCATTACCCGGCGAACTTCATTGATTTGCGATGCTAACTAGCTTCTAAACCCAGATCCCAGAGGTGATAAGCCAGCACATTAGTTTTCTTTCTTCCTTAATATTTTAATGGCACGGGGAAGGGGGGAGCAGCAGAACAGCCCGGGTTTCTGATGAACAGCGTGACATTTCTGTGTCGCTGCAGGCTGCAAGCACAGACCTGGCTCTCCCTCCTCCATCCCAAGGGTGGTGCATGACAGCGAGGCAGGGCGGCGTGTTCAGCTGCGGGGCTGGGGGTGGTGTTCCTCTGCTGGAACCCAAGGCGACACGGCGTGCCATCCCCCCCTTGTAGCAAAGCCTGCAGCTCGTTATCGGCCCCAGTTAATTAATGCGCTCGTTTGTTTCAATAAGGCTTTTGGCTGGGCCATGCAAAACAGCTACTCATTTTGCTTGGTGGGATGGGAGTGCGAGCTGTAGGTCTGGGAGCTCATACACAGGGGTCTGGAGCAGGACCAGTGCTTCCCCTTACGGGTGGGCTGGGGAACTGTGGCACCAAAACCTGCACCTGCGGCAGCCCTGGGGAGCCCCCCCTGGGGTCAGGGCAGCACAGCCCATCCCTCAGTCGTAGCACGTGTTGGGGGGCTGTGGCCATATCCCCCTGTGACATGGTGATGTGGCTGTTTCCCCTCCTGCAGTACACATCGAGCCCGGCACCTGCGAGGTCATCGCGGCTCACAGGTGCTGCAATAAGAACAAGATCGAGGAGCGCTCCCAGACAGTGAAGTGCTCCTGCTTCCCGGGGCAGGTGGCAGGGACGACAAGGGCGGCCCCATCCTGCGTGGACGGTGAGTACCGTGGCCAGCAGCGCCTTCCTGGTAGCGGGGGGTTTCTGCCTGCTTCAGCCTATCCCGGGACCAACTCGGTCCCACCGCCTGCTGTAGTGAAGCAGAGGGCACAGGGAGGTGTTTTGGGGGGACGTTCCCCTGGCCCAGCTGCGGTTGCAGGGAATGGGGCTGCTTCCCCTGCTCGTTTGGGAATGAGGACAGGGCTGATGTTTTGTCTCTTACTGGGGACGGTGATAGCCAGTGCGATGCTTTGAAGGCAGCTGGATCAAAAGCAGCCCCCATTAGGAGGGGCAGAGCCGTGCAGAGCCAGCCCAGTGGCACAGACCCCAAACTGTCCATCCCCAAAGGATGCGGCTCCTGCATGGCCTGACCCACACGGGGCCTGGACCTGCCGGCTGTGCTGTGTGGGGACGTGTGTCCCATGGCACCCCCAAACCATCCCCTCGCGTGGTGAGCCCAAACCAGGCCGCGCTGACGGCCCCTCTCGTGCCAGCCTCCATCGTGCTGCAGAAGTGGTGGTGCCAGATGGAGCCCTGCCTCGACGGGGAGGAGTGCAAGGTCCTGCCCGACCTCTCAGGCTGGAGCTGCAGCAGCGGCAACAAAGTGAAGACGACCAAGGTACGTCCGTGTCGCAGGGGCAGTCCCGTGGCCATCTCCCAAAACACCTGGGGAAGCGTCCCTGGAGTTGGCGGGGGGACGGGGCCGCGCTTCTCCTGGGTACGGGCACACCAAGGCCTGCAGAGGGACAGGGCGAGCTCACCCATAGCGGTAACCCCGTGTCGGTCCTGTCGCTTTGCCCATCCAAAACCCCTTGGGTGCGTGGCTCAGCCCCAGAGGCCATGCAGGGTCTCTTGGCCCCGAGCCCCTGGGGCCGGGGCTGCTCCACGTGGCCCCCCGTCCGCCTGCACGCCCCGTCTGCGGCAGTCAGCTGTGACAGAGAGCTACATGATTATTATTTTCATGGCTTGCTGAATGCCCCAAAGAACAAGGTATAATTAAAATTTTATCAAACTCATTAGTAATTACACACATGTCATGGTTAATCAGTTGCATAATTTTGTAATCATTGTTCGTATAGTCGAGTGTAATTATTCCTTATGCTTTAGCTTTTCTCACCCCACATCCCCTGCCGTAAAATTATCGTATTAAAAAAGTGATGTGGGAGTTTTTTTTCATTATTGCTATTATTTTGGAGCACAAAAAGCACTTTCCTGCTCAAGTGTTTTTGTGGATGTCTGAGAAGGTTGCTCTGGCCTGGGCACCTTTGACTGACCAGTAATTGCAGTGTGACTTTTAGCTCTTTGTCTTTTCCCCTTCTTTGTACTATTTATTTGTTTTTCTCAGCTGCTAACTGAGCCCGAAGCCTGCCTGTGCAGACAGACCCCAAAGTGGGAGCTGTCACCAGAGCAAGGGGCTTGAAAATAATTCATGAGCTGAACTTTGAAACAACCACCCTGTCAAACACAAAGAGCAATTCACATTTGCACCCGCTGAGGCTGCTCACGTAATTCCTGCATCCAGCATCAGCCGGTGCGTTAGGTCAACTGCCCACTGCCAACAAATTGACCATTCCCATTAGCAAAGACAACACCAAAAAAAACAGTTCTTCAAGAAAAGTGTTTCAAACACGAAAAGAGAGAGGCACATGTCCCCCGTGGGTAATCTGCTGCTGGGGGAGGTGGGATGTGGCCTCTGGAGACCCCATCACAGACCTTGCTCTTGGTGTCACCAAGGTGCCACAAAGCAGCCGGGGGCTGGCACCAGCCCGACACGTCCCCTCTGCCCACAGGTCACCCGATAGCACCCCTGCGGGGGTCCCTGCTGCATCGCCCGTGCCGTGCCCGTGCCGTGCCCAGGGGCAGCGTGCTGTGGTGCTCCCGTCCTGCGTCCCGTGCCGCCGTCGGACCATGCCAGGTACGGGTTTGGAGCAACTGCTGCCACCCAGCTTCCCGTCCGGCTGCAAGAATGGGGCCCGAAGGCAGCTGCAAGATTCCTGCTGCTCCACGGCCCCCTTCTCCCCCATGGACGTGCTCACCGACCAAGGAATGGGCTCATTCTCCCATCCTCTTAAATAAAATGCTCCGATCACGTAAGAGCTGTTGATGGTTACAAAGACAAACAACGGTCCCCCAAACCAGGCTTTAATCTCAGCTAAAATAGCGAAAATCATTGCTGCAGGAGTCACAGGAGTTATCCCATCTCCAGGATCCCAAATCAGGGTCACCACCAGGAGCTCAGAGGCTGGTTGTGGCACGGTGCTGGCCCTGCAGCGGCTGCAGCCCCGGCGTGGCTGGCGCCGTCCGACACCTCCGGCACCGGAGATGGTAAAAGTGTTTCCGTGGAGCATGCTGCTGGTTTTTCCTTCCTCTGTAATTGCATTAATCAGGCTGCCAGTTTAATATCAGTTCCCCCAGTGCACGTCCCAGGCACCAAATTACTGCTCATGTCCGCAATCAGTCCCAGAAGGAAGGGAGGGGGGATCCCCTCCTGTCTGCGGGGCCAGTCACGCCGGCCGTGGCGCAAAGCTGTCCGGAGCCCAGCTCAAGCCAGGCGTCGTTGTATTGATCCAACCCAATGACACGTGCACCCTGCTCGGCCTCCAGGACATGCTGTGTCCCCGGCCCTGCAGCTGGGGGGCACCGGGGGCCCCGTGGTGCCACTGCCGGGCTGGCCACGGGGGCGTTTCGGTGACGGGGCACGCCGTACCTGCTGCAGACGCGATGTAAATACCAGACTGTGGAAATAATTAAATTCATTTTAATCTCCGCAAAAGAGCTTTTCATTCCAAGGCAGAGGGGGCTGCAGGAGCACTTTTCTCACCACCCACAGGAAAGGTGGGGTGGGGGGGAGGTCAGGGGGCTCTGGCCTCACCTCGCCGTTCTCCCTGGTGCCAGCTCCAAGCCCGGTGCTGCCTGGGGTCTGCACGGCACCGCTTCGAGCTGTGGGTCCTTCTGCTGAGCATGGGTGGCATTGCCAGGGGCAGCCTGATCCTTGTGGGGACGTGGAGCCCTGTTCTTATCCCCTGGCTGCCCTATACCCATCCCACAGTGGGGTCCATGCGGAGCCACCTGGCTGCCGCAGCCCTGGCCAGCCTCATTACTCATGCAAGTACCTAATCCTCCAGCTCAATAAAAATCTTTGGGCTGCGACTTACGCTCTCTAATTGCACGTTGCATTAAGGAGGCTTAGTCTTCCACGTAGCCGACCCGCAGCGGAACAGTTTGGGCTGTGCGCAGTGGGCTGCTTCTCGTCCCGACTGCGCTGGTGTTGGGATGAGTTCTCCTGTGCCTCTCCATTTCAGCACACCAGGATCTGACCAGAGCCGACCCCTCCGCTCCCGCTCCGGTGTCACAGCCAGGACGTGCTGCCTGCACCATGAGAACCCTTATTCTGCTTCAAGCCCCGCGCGATTCCTCTGTTACCAGCAAAGGGCTCGCGTGTTTTGTCAGCAGCTTCTGGGCTGAGGGGCAGCAGGGCGATGCTGGTGCACGGGCGAGCGCTGCAGGAGCAGGACATGGCAGCTCCTGGAGGAGGGACGCACAGCGGAGCCTCCATCCCTGCAGAAACGGAGCTGAGAGGACGCAGGAACGACGCCAGCAGCTTTGTGTGCCCCCAGCCGCAGAGCCACACCTGGGACATCTTGTCTGCTAAAAACAGCAAAGGGAGGGTGGAAAAAAAAAAAAAAAAAAAAAAAAAAAAGCAAACTCAGAATAACCAGCAAGAGGTTCCCGGTGTCCTGGGCAGCCGACACCATTGGGGGGTGGGGAGCAGCTGGTCTGTGTCCCTCTGTGCTTTCAGGCTCGATCCAGCTGGCTGGAAAATGGCATTTCATTGCTGTCCTCAGCTTCTGTGGGTGCGGAGGGGCTTCTTCTGACTGCTCCTTGCTCTGCCCTTTGCAGCTGCTAATGGAGCTGGAAGTTTTAATTGATTCTCCTCCTCCGGTCAGGCACTGACTTCACTGTCTGCACAAGCACGGAGCGTGCCCTCGGGTCTGCTCCCGATGTTTCCCTGGCATTATTATTCCTTGCTGCAGTTACTGCTGCCAAGGCTTTTAGGACTAGTCTGTGTGCGAGTGAATTCTGGTAAGGGACATTTAAGCAGAGAGATGCCAGAAGTGCATGAACGCAGAGCAGGCCTGGAAGGCAGCAGCAGGCGGAGGCTCGCTGAGGCCATGGAGCTCGTTAGACCCCTTGAAAAGCCCCATTGAGCACTGGTCCTGCAGCCCTGTGGGTGCTGGCATTACGGCTGCAGCATGCATGAGCTGCAAAGGGTGTGCAAACTGCACTGCCCTCCAAGCAGATCTCCAGTGCATTGGCTCCATTTTGAAGGCAGCTCTTCAGCCACAAATGAGCTGCACCTGGAAATGCCCACATGCCCGTCTCCAGCCAGACCTGCAGCTGCTCCCTATTAGTGCAAACGATCTCTGGGCTCTCGGGCTGGTGAGCGCTGGTTTAATGCCTGCCTCACTCCAATATTGAAAGCAGCCCACGTGAGGGAAAGAAAAATGTCTGTTCTGGCCAGCAGAGGCTAATGAGCTCATAGCAATCCTAAAATGATTGAGCATTAAGGTCTCCAGGACTGGCTTTGTTGAGCACATCCCGCACCCCATCCCCACTGCCCCTGTCCCCCCTCCCCGGGTCAGGCTGGATTTGTACAGCCCCCACCTGGAGGCTGCCCCCTGCCCAAAGCCCCACCTGCCAAATGCTCGGTGGGAGGCTGTTATTTGTGATAACAAACACAACTTCCCTCCGTCAGCTGCTGGGAGCATCCCTGCTTGGCTAAGCGTAATTGTAGTGAGCCCGTTCCAGTAAGGATCCACTCTGCACAAGCACCGAGCGTGACACCTACATGGATACAGAAACCTTTTATTGCCCGCGTAATAGCCACCCATAGCACTGATTTTTCACTTACTGCAATACATGGCTTAGGGAATAAATAGCCCCTTGGTGTCTCCGCTGAGTGCTGACCTTGCCTGTTGGGTACCACTGTCAAAGCAAAGTATACAAATACTGAGAATCACCAGCTCCCCTCCTGACAGGTAAGTGCCTCCAAGAGGGAGCTGCAGCAGCTCTTCCATCTCCCTGCTCTCAGGGAGGGTCCCAGGAGCAGCAGCACAGCCAAACCCAAGCTGAGCGTGGCCTTACCAAGCAGTGTGTGAGCCACCGGGGGAGTTTGTGCTGCCGAGGTCTGTAAGTCACCGGAGGGGCCGTTAGTCACTGAAACCCATCTCAGTTAAGGTGCTTTCAATATCATCTCCCTGGGTATTATAATTATGCCCCATTCAATTAGTCTTCAGGGAAAAAAAAAAATATAGCCCTTTGTATTAAGGTTTGGCGGAGAATTATTACAGGGTGAATTAAAAGACTAGGATCCCGTTTTACTTCACAATAATAAAGGCATAATGTATAAAATACCAAAAATTACAAGCTGATTAAATTTAGAGCTGTGCTAGGTGGTGAAATGAAAGGTAAAATGAGACCCTTAGAGCAGCTACGACGTGCAGTACGAGGGGGTGTATTATCTGAGAAATAAGATGGAAACATAATTAACCATCCAGCATTACGCTGAGAGATGGAAAATTGAAATGGGAGAAAAAATTAGGTGAAATTGCAGAGCAGGCTCATTTATTTCGGCTTTATAAATCAGCGCTACCTGTCAGCAGCAGCGCGGGGCTGCTCGGAGCAGGAGCTGTCCGAGGGATGCCGCGGCGGGGAGCTCGTGGCGGGGAGCTCACCCCACCCGGCGTGGTGCCCCCAGGGAACTGCACGACTGCCCCGGTGCCTCTGCCTCCTGCAGCCCCTGGTGAGTGATGGCTGAGGCTGCTCTGTGCCCGGCCAGGGCCTGTCCCCTTCCCAAAATTGGTTTGCTTTCCCCCAGGTTTTGCCGCTGCCGCTGTTGCCACCCTTGTTACTCCTGCCAGCATCGCTCCCTCTGTCACCTCTCCAAAGACTTGCCTTCGGTGGCCTCTTGCAACGATGAGTTCAACAGCCCAATTTAGGGCTGGAGGAACATTTTCTTTTACTGCCTTTAAATTTCTTCCTTTCAGACTTAATTGGATCTCTTTTCCTTGTAGCAGGAAGAGAGAAGTAACCTCTGCCACCTCCATCCCACTGCTGCCATTCAGTTTGCTCCTGCCTGGCCACTTGGTTTATTGCTGCTTTTACAATGGATTCAAACAAGGACAAGAAAAAGTTTTGTCTTTTCCAGAAGCCACAAGATTTTTGCTAGAATCACAGCAGCTACAGAAAGATTCGCCGTGCAGCTCCAGTGCCGTGTTTAGGAATGCAGGAAACCAGCCGGCGTATCAGACCCGGAGCAGTGCGCCTCGTCCTGCTGCCAGGGGAAGGCACGCGCAGCGGCGTCGGCACTGGTGCGTGTTTGCACGTGTACCTGAGGCTTAATATTTTAAATAGCTTAAAGTTTGCTAGCATCTCTTGCTAAGAAACTGGGTACATTTTTCCCTCTGTTGTGCCCAGGAGCAGGCGCAGCCCTGTTGGAGTGAGGCCGTGCCTGTGCCCCTGCCTAGGGCAAGGCAGAGGCAGCCCCAACCCCGCTCCTGGCACAGCCCTGCTGCAGGCACCCTCCTATCACCCATGCTGCGACTTAGTAAAAGTGCAACTGCCCAGTGTTTGCTCTGGTTAATAAACGGTGATGGCGTTGTTTGAAGCATTAGATGGCTCTGCCAAAAAAATGCAGCCTCATGTTTTATTCAAACGTGCATTTGTGGGGATGTTCTTAAGGGAGTGAATAAAATATTAATTTGGATGTTATGGGCTAATAAAAGCGGAGCCAGGGCGCAGCCCACGCTGCCGGCACAGACCCTCTCCAGCTCTGGATTGCCCAGCACGTTTGGAAGTGCTGGCAGCTCTGCCACCCCCAGGCCAAATGCGTGCAGGGCTGGGGAGGGCTGCATGGGCACCAGCTCGCTCTGGGCAGACTATTTACTGATGGGATCAGGGATTAAAGTATATTCTCATTTCTATAAAGTGATTTCTAACCTTGTTCTCCTGCTGGGAAGGCTGCAGTGGCTGGAGCAGAAACGGCACCGTTGGCTTGTGCAAAGCAGCAAGGGAGAATGCAATTTAATTTGAGCATTTCCCAGCTTGTTGTTAATCTCCCGATTTACTGCTGGTATTTGATTTCTGTAGCATTACTTCATGATAAAGGGATTAGCCAGGACCATAGGTCTGGTCTTTGATGCTCATCTGCTGGGGATTACTGAGAAATTTTGTAGTTAGTTAATGGGTCAAATAAGTAAAAAATGAAAATATGTGTATAATTTCGTTGACATTTGCAGGACCGCATTAAATCCATGATCTAGCACTTGCTCTCCTGGCCCATTTGGCATCCCCTGCCCCCATCTCATGAGGTCCTGATCCTTTAACTCCATGTCCAGAGCCCCAGAGCCGTAAAGCAAGAGCTGCTCTGCTGAAAGCATCCCCAGCTGCCTGGCTGCTGCTCTGGCACGCTCCTGCCTGCGGGGCCAGAGCCACTGAAAGATGCTCCTGGGAGAAGTGGTCTTTGCCAAGTGTGGAGGAGAATCTCCCTTCTCCAGCAGAAGGGTTTTTCCAGTTTTAATCCAGGCCAGCAGCCTGGGCAGCCACTGGGCACGATGCCCCTACCTGGAAGGGCAAGCACACAGCCACGGTCCTGCTGAGCCTCCAGAAGTGTTTCATGAGCAGGGAGACACAGAATTGATTCATTGGTAACAGGGTGAGCTGCACAGAGCCAGCACCGAGTGACGATCCAATTAAACACTCGTCGATGCTTTCGTATTAGTGGGCGCTAAGTCAATCAATTATTTAAATAGCACGGGAATGATGTCCTGTGATAATTAAAGGGGCTGAAATCATGTTGCGTTAGCAACAATAATAAATATTATGGATACTCAGTTCTTTTAAAAAAATAAATGATTTCCTGAGATCTGAAATCATTCCAGGAGTTGCAAGGCTGAGGGGATATGAATATGGATCAGCGGGATTATTACACATACCAGCACCAAGGGACAAAATTAGAGAGTGTTTAAAATTCTCTGCAAAGACAAAATGTAGAATCTGAAAACTTTTGCAATCATTTATAATAATGAAATTTTGATTAGAAAGCCAGAATCATGCATAAATTACTGCACCAGCCTTCAGGGCCAAACAGCAGCACAGGCGCAGTGGGTCCGCAGGACACGCTCTGGCTGGGGCCGGCACATGCAGGGGAAGGAAGCCTTCTCCGGGTATTTTCTGCTCTTCCATAGCAGAGAAAACAGTATATAAATTATTTAAACAGGCAGAAGATAATTAACACTAATCAATCTGGATTCTGCCCAGGTTATAGCTCTGCAAGAGCATTAATCTTACTAATTACTTAATATCACTAACACAGATTTCAGTGAGTTCAACAATGCATTCAGTGAATTCAGCTTTGAGTAATAGATGTAAAGTGATTGATTTTGAATTGAAAAGCCCCTCGGTACCACAAATCTGACCATTTTATTAATCAAATTATCACTTTTAGGTCATCCAGGAAGGAGCAGCTCAGTCTTGCAGGAAAATATTTCATTACACTGATGGGTTATTCCTGCATTACATTAGAGACTGTTATTTCAAGAACATAAAGAAGAAATTAGACCAAATTAACAATATCTCTGAGAACTTAGATTACAGGGTGAGCACTGAGGTTAAAAGCATCGGTCTGACCCATGAAATCTGAGCTCACATCTCGCTCCGTGGTGCATCCAGAGGGTTTGGGCAGGGGCTGCCAGGCACGTGGGCCAGCAGCACGAGCCCTCGGCAGCGCTGCCCCAGATGCCGTTGGCGGTGCCTGTGCTTGCACACAACGCCCAGCATGTGCCAGGCTTTAGTTGGTGCCATCTGGCCTGAAAGAGGCTTCTGAGCAATTGAGGTCATTGCGGATATTTACAGCCCCAGCGGGCCCCGACGGCTGCCGAGCAGGCAGAGGCACTGCGAGCTGTGAGGCTCGAGGGTTTTTGTGCCAGCTCTGCCCTGCACCCCTCGCATATGGCACAGGAGCTGCACCCATCCTGCTCGCCCCCTCCTGATACCTGCCCGTGACAGTGAGGGGTGTTCGGGGCTAGTCATGGTGTTGCCATCCGCAATCCGGTGGGTTGGGAGCACGGGGACCCAGTGCACACCGGGCTGCGTCAGCGCCTCCCACCCCCAGCTGCTGTCTCCGAAGCCACCAGGCAGCGCAGTCTGTTACGTTTCAGCCTTTCCGCTGTGCAAGGCACAGAAACCAAGAGAAATGAAAAGGTGAGAATGCATTATTGATTAATTACTTAGTCATCTCCTGGCTGTTATTGAGCACAGCTGTGACTTTGACAAATTGCTCCTCAATTTTTGTGACTGATGTGCGATTTGAATAACGCAGTTTTACGAGGCTCCTGTTAGAGGGTGACGTGGAGTGTGAGCCGGTGTCTTGCAAAAGGCGACGGTGTCATGTTCCAGTAATTGATGGCATTTGCAAGTGGTTGGCCAAAAAATAATTAAGCAGTGTGATATTTTGTTTGAAAGGAACTTTGGGTTAATTAATTAGTTGAGCTGACGCTGGGATATCAGCTTTTTATTGTCATATTGACAAGTGAGCTGCTGCCATCGCCACATGGTGTCGGACCAAAGACTGGGCCAGGGGACACCGATTCTGTCCCCAAGGTTCCCTCAGGACAGCCGGCTCTCTGCAGGCTGAAGCTGCTCCCACGGAAGGCGCCGTGTGGCCGTGCCATCCGGCCGATGTTGGGCTTTGGCTCCCCGCTTTCCCTTTGGACCAAGAACCTCGCACAGCGAAGCACGGGAGGCACACGCAGCGCAAACCTGCAGTTTCTAAAAGGAAACGCAGTAAAAATCCTTTGCAGGAAATTGGAAGATTAACCACCTGTGGATGCTGTGCCTGGTGGCCCTCACCCTCAGCGCTGGTCATTTTATCATTAAATCCCGAGCAGTTAGCAGGGAAGAGCAGGACAGCAGGGCCCATCTTGGCCAGGCTGTCTCCAACAAACAGCATCTGGGAAAACAGGGAACGTTCGATGCTGCAATAGGCCATTCCCGTAGACCAGAAGGCAAGTGGCCTCATAAAGAAGGATTTCACACTATTTAAACAATAAAACCCCTGCTGGTTGCCTGGGGAAAAGAGCATTTACCACAAAAAAACTGCGATTTGAAAATAGTCACTGCCAGCACTGTCCCAGTAAAGGCTCATAGCAGGGGGAGAAGCCATATGAGCCAGTGCAATAAAAGCCACTTCGTGGAAATTAATTACTTGTCTGAAGTCCATCACAGTCAAGTGTCCGCTAGCACTGACAGCCATCTGGGTGCACCAGGAGAGCCACACAGAGGAACTGGCTGGGGGCATGGAGGGTGCTGAGCGCTGGCCCCCAGCCCCACCAGCCCCCAGCCCCACCACCCCGAGCTGCTGGGCAGGCAGCAGGGTGCTGGGGGCACCACCACCGGGACAGGACTGGGTGCCAGGAGGTGGGTGCTGTGGCTGTGGCCCCCCAGAGCTGCTGCCCGGGTTCCTGGGAGCCTCCATCACCCGTACCCCACCCGGCGGCTCTGCCGATCGCTGTGCAGTAATCAATAACTTGCTGCTTAAACAAACTGCCTTTCTGTTCCACTTAGAGTCATTTCCCTCGTGTTTCACTCAGCGCTCCAGCCACAATTTTACATGTTTAGCAAACTGTGCTCCTTGCTGCTTGTGCTAATCACTCGGCTGCCAGCAGCACGCCTGTGTGGAAGCGCGCTCTGATGTGAGCTATTTCTGTGAGCCTGACTCACTTTTGTTAGCGCCTTCTTCATTTGAGACCCTGTCTGGAGAATTGCCATCCCAGAGCTCTCTGCCTGGAGTGAGCAATTATTGACAGTACACAGGGAGAGGAGAGTTTTAAAGGTGCCAAGGCTCGCAATGAATGTTTTAACTGCTTTGCTGGACTAAATTCAGCTTTCACGACACAGACTGGAACCAGTGGCCCGGTACCAAATGAGAACAGGCATGGAGCATACCCAATACCGTGACATCCCAACAGTGCATTTTTAAAGAAAGCTGTGCTTCAGCAGGACAAGCTGTGCCATCGGATTGCCACCCATGCCTGGCTTCCAGGCACGCTGCTGCCAGGGCTGCCTCCCACAGCCTGGGGCTCGGCAGCGTGCTGCCAGGTGTCGGAGTGAAAGGAGAACAAGGAAACCTTCCTCTGACAGCATAAGTCACTGTTATTTCGGGTGGGGCCGTGAGACTTGGAGTCAGGTTTCCCCCTCTATTAATCAGTATTTGTGTTGGTTTTAATTAGTTTTGATTGCAGCTTACAAATGTAAATGCATCTCCCATGACATCTTCCTCACCTCCTGGGAATACGAAATGAGTGCTCAGCGTAGCAGCATCTGTGAATTATGCACAAGAAAAACAAACAGAAAAGCTCCTTGTAAACCCAAACTGCTGCTGGTAACCGCCTTCCCTTGTGTGCGGGGATGAGCGTGCCATGGTCCCCAGCTGCATTTTCACCAGCCCTGCATGCACAAGGAGCACGAGGACACCAAGCCCCAGTGGCTGCACTGGGCAGTGGGTGTTGGAGGAAGGAGTCTGAGGGGAGCAGAGCAGCCCACCACTGTTTCCAGCCCACTGCTGCCACCAGCCTGGGCACCAGGCCACCAGGCTCAGCCCTGGCCACAAGCTGGATCTTTCCTCCCCATCAGCTGAAGGAAATTTTCCTCGCCAGGAGGTTAATGCACTTGGTTCGCCACCCACAGGGATATCATCTTTTTTATTAGTGCTTGCCATTTTACAGTTTAATTAAGGTCACCCAGTGGGCCTGTAAATGACATCTTAATTAATGGCCCCCGATATCTGCCAGTGCCAGCCAGCCTTGCTACAGGGCCAGTACCTTTAGGAGAGAGCAACCGAGCCGCGAGGCACCTGCAGGTGCTGCCCGGCAGGGAAAGGGCTACAGACACTCACTGTGTGCGTGCACGTGTGTCCAAACAGGAGCAGCAGAACCACGAGCATCTCATGCATAAGCAGGGCAAGGTGGCTGTGCTGTCCCTGCCTGCTAATTGCTGTCATTAAGACTGGGGACGGGGCCACCTGGGCTGCGCTGCTCCCACCAAGGAGCAGGGCTGCGAGGGGCAGCACAGGGGGGCTGCTGCTGGCAGCTGTGGGTGCCGCCTGCCAGTGGGCTGGGGACACAGCTGGCCACCCACGCTGGTTTTGGGCAAGCACTCAGTCAGAAGGAAAGTCTTAAGCCCGGTGCTTTTGCATTTCCAGACTGATTTCCTGGGAACAACCTCTCTGCTCTAGAGATGGATTTTCTTGCTGTAACGTGGTGCTGCCTGAGATTAGTTCCTGAAAATAACCGGCAAACTAAAAGACCAAAAAAAAAATTCTTTCCACTCCAAAAGGACAAGCAAGAGGGATGTAAGGAGGGAGAGCCACTTGCTGCTAGGAGCAGCAGAGCAAGCCAGCACTGTTCCCAATGTCCCCTTGCCAGCAGCAGCATTTCACGCCGTCAAGCCTTCCCTCCCTCACTGCTGCTGCTTTCCCCGTTTGCCCTTTCCTGGCAGCGTGGGCTGGTGCAAAGGGCTGCTGGTGCCTCCTGGCTCCTTTCCCCACACCAGCAGCAGAAACCTGTATCTGGACCCCTGGCTTTTATCTGCAAACCATGAGATAATGTGGATGCCACCTCGGCAGCTCGTAAATCCTCAGCGGGGCCGCAGCGGCGCAGCAGGGAGCAGAGCGCCCAGCCTGGCGGCGGGCAGGGACCTTGGGGACTGCAGCCTGGGCAGGGCATGGATCCGATAAACACAGGCTGTAAATCAGCACGGGGTGCAAAGAGGGGCCATGATTTGTGTGTTAGCCAGGTACATCAACCCCTGGCTTTCCAGAGGAGTATACAAAGTGGATGTCCCAGCAATCAGCCGCTTGGCTTGGGGTGTCTGACACAGCGACACGCTTGAGGCTCCTTGGTGCGACCAGACCCATCCATCTCGTGATTTATGACTCAGCTTTGTGACTTATTTCAAAGTCAGTCGTAGTTCAGAGTCGGCCTATAATTCAGACCCGTCACGTATCCGTCAGTGACACAGAACTTGGATAAGTCAGGGATAACTTCAGAATTAATTGTGTTACTTATGAAGTTACTGACATGACTTATAAATTGCCATATGGTCAATAAATCAGGGAGACACCTGAGAAATTCATCATACTTTTTTTTCCAGTCAGAAACTTCATATGCCTTATAAATCAGATGTTTGAACAGCTCATCGTACATCAAACCCACACTTGGAATACAGCTTTTCGGGGAGAATATATATTTATGGAATATCTGTCTCAAACTGCTTAACAGGGTTAAGGAAAACATAAGGGCAAATGAAAGTGAAATGTGTGAAGAGGAGCACGCAGAGCCAGGCCGGGCCATGCCGCAGCCCTCAGCACCCTGCCCCGGGTGGGATGGGTGAGAACGAGAAGGGTGAAAGGGCTGAACTCAGGGGCTGAGACAAGGACTGCTGGAGGACGAACCTTTTTGAGGAAAATTAACTCTCCCAGCCCAAACCGAGACACCCCGGTGTAGGATGAAGGCTTTAAGGGATTGCCAGGGCTCACCAGGGACTCGTGGGTTGAGCCTACGGAGCTGCTCAGTACTGTCTGCTGCTGCTGTTTCTATCAGCCCCCTGCTCAGAAAGTGTAACAAATATGCTCTTAATGATAACAATCAATACATTCGATGAAGAATCGGATTTTATTTAATGTGCAATTCACTTAGAGCCTGACACCTCTATTTAGATTTATTAAAGCAATTCTTGTAGGCTGAGCCAGTACCGATTGATTCCTTGAAATACATTTTAGTGGGACTTTAAAATCACAGCAAGATAGACGTTTTCTATATCCTGCATTTAAACTGCTACAAATGCAACATGTTCTTATCAGCGGGTTTCCTTTTAGAATACAGAATCACCCTATTTTTGTTCTGTATAAAAGGCACGGAAGAAAGTATTTAGGATATATTTAAAGGATGGGGTGTTTTAATAAATCTGTGGGCAATTTACCATAAATTACACATGGAAATGTAAAATCTAATCAACTAGTTGCATAACCAGAGCCATATGTGCAGGAGTCTCACTCCTGAAAAAAAAAAGGCAAATTAAATGAATATGTTGGAGATGATTTGAATATATCAAGCAGATTTTTAAAGCATTTCCCTGAGAAGCGCAGCCTGCACAGAGCCAGGTCACTAACAGAATGGGAATAGTTGCCAGTAAATATTTACATTAGCAGCGTTTGGTGGGAGGACGGGGCTGCGGGCAGCACACCCCTGGTCCCCAGCCTCTCGTGCTCACCCTTCTCCTCGCTGCTCCTCCTGGCAGCTCTGCCCAGCCCCGGCTCCTGCAGCCCTTTTCCAGGGGCTGCCCAGGCATCCCAGCGTGGCAATGGGGTAAAAACACTCGCTCCCGAGAGCTCATCCCCTGCACCCACACCTGGAGCATCAGCTTGGTTTTTGCCCTGTGTGAAGGGCTTGGTGAGGGGTAGCGGTCTGCTTTCTCTGAGCCCTTAAAACCTGTGGGTGAGAAGTGATGGAGAGCTGCTGCACTGTGATGCTGCCCCTGAAGACTGTGGAGTGTGGGGAATGAAGAGACCTGGTGCTCATCATCCTGGTGCTGCTCGGGGCTGGCTGAGGTGTGGTCTCCTCAGGTGCAAGGAGACCACAGCTGTAGCTGATTTACGAGATGCCAGCATCCACAGCAAACCCCTCACAGTGCACAGAGCTCCCTGGGGGCTGTGCATGGGATCACTCCCACCTGAGCCCCATTTTCTGGCTGTGGACCAGGTGGTGGGGCCGTCACCCATCCCAGCTATCAGCACGCTTTTCTTACGGGTAGAATGAAGGCCTGATGATAGCTGTTAAAAATCCCACAAACAACAACAACAACAAATCCAACAGAAGCCACGACTCCGTAGTGATGTGCTGCTCGGTTTCTATGGGAACGGGCTGAGCTGGTTGATGAGAAAACCACGTGCAGAAGAGGCAGGAAAAGAACTGAGTGGTGCTGCTGATGCGGAGATTAATTGCTGTGACTCAGGCTGGGCTTTTATATAATTTGCAGCCATCCCAAAAGGTGCCTCAGAGCCTGAGCTGGGATGTAATGAGGAGATGTTCACAGGAGAACAATCTAATCACTTGTTGCAGCGATCCAGGCTTCTACTTAAAAAAAAAAAAACCCTGAGTGGGTGATTTATTCTTGCCTGTTGGTTTCTAAATCACCTGCAACTTCACTCACAAAGATCACCGCTAAGGCTGGGGAGCACCTGCTGCCTTGGGAAGGGAACGGGACCTCCCTGCCTTTGTCCTTGCTCGCCTTTTCGTACCAGGATCAGCCAGGTTTCAACAGCGCAGGCACCTTCTGTGTGAGAGAAGCTTCCAGTTGTGGGAGAACTGAGATGTCCCACGGGACTCCGTGTCCTGGTCCCAGCAGGGTGTCCCCTGCCACAAACCTGTCCATCCTAGCACTTTTATTCAAAAGGGGATAAAGGAGCCCCTGCTCCCTGCACCAGCACCGTCCCAGCAGTTGGGAGCAGCTGCCCAGACGTAGATGACGAGCTCAGCTTCCCTGGCTGGAAATAACGAGCCCAGCTGCAGCCTCATTTGAAAAGAAAATGCATTTGGAAACCAAAATTAGACCCAAAGCTAAAAGATAAACTCTGTTGTAAGCACTTGTAAGAAAGAGTTTAAGAAAAGGATTAAAAGGGATTTGCTGGGTCCGTGAGACAGGGGAGCTCTGTCAGAAAATCTGATTATCTGCGCCCGCAGTGCTCAGCAAAGCGCCGCGAGGCTGCTGCTGGCACCGAGGCAGATTTTCGGCCCCGGTCCCCACGTACTGGCAGGGCACAGGGCCAGGGCAGGACACAGAGCCCAGGGGGACAGGCGAGGTGTTTGTCCTCTCCCTGCTGGGTGATGCTCACATGCAAATACGGAGATATTACTTGTGTGTCAGCGGCTGTTGAATTATTCATTGATGGAAAAATCACCAGGGACCAGCCAAAGGAAAGCACAGTAAGCAATTAACTGCCTTCATTGGTGCTGCCCGCCTCTCACTTGCCTGCGTTCCTGTAATCAACACGTTTTCCACGGGATGTATTCGGTGCAAAAGAGGAGCAGAGTGCATGAGCCTGGCTGAGCCCGGGGTGACTCCAGCTGAAATTTCCTCGAGAGTGGAAACTCCTCTTCAGCCCTCCGTGACTCTCTCTGGGATGTTTTGGTGTGTGTTTTGTGTTGCTTTAACAACGTCTGGCCTCTGACAATGTTGAATGGAGAAATCCCACTCTGCAGAAGGAAATGTGGGCCACCATTATCACCGCCACCTTGGAATCTCTCATTTTGGTGACAAAACCCCCAAACCCGGCTCTGCAGGGGGATTTCCAGGCAATGAGCCACTTCTGCGGGCTGCAGGGCTCCGGCGTGCCCCCATCCCAGGGAAGCAAGGCCGACTGAGTCCTGCTGCAGCACCGCACTCAGGTCACTCAGCGCTGGCTTCTGAGCCCAGTCCTGGGTATCAGAGGCACCACTTCCTGCAGTTCCTTGTGGAAATTCATCAAAACACTGCTTAGAAGCAGGGTTGTTTTTTTTTCCACTGCTGCTGGAAGGATTTTACAGCCCAGACCCTCACTGCTCTGAACTTAGAAACCTTTTTGTCGTTTCCAGCCCAAATTTATTCCTCCCCTCATACGTCATTAACCCTCGCTAACGCTGTCCTTGCCTGGGGTCCAGCCTGCAGGGATGCGCTGGGCCGGGTGACACTTTGACATTCCCTGGGCAGACCCTCTTATGGGGAGGCCCCCATTGCTGCCCCCTCGCCCATTTCTGCCTCTCTGCAGCACTGGGCACAGGCTGAGGGGTTCGTGCTCTGCCCCACACTGCACCACCACGGCTCCATCAGCATCACCGCCCCGCAGGCCCTAATCTATGAGCAGCTCATCACGTCAGCATTTCCAGTGTCTGGCTTCTTTGTTTCTCTTTCACAAAGATAAATGCTTATAATGAGCTGGTTAAGCATTAACGATCAACGGAAAACTGGTTTTAATTAAATTTACATACCAAAAAAAATGGTGGCGATTACAACAATTAGCTTCCTATGGAAATTGTGTGTGTGGAGAGCACAAAAATATTCTTGCAAGGAAAAGAACAGAAAATTCACAATCACACTTACAGAAATAAGCTCCTTGAATTTGTCACTTTGATTTCAGTCCCGTCCTGTTAATGCATGCCTAACCTCACGAGGGTTTAGCTCACTTGCTGAATGACAGCCATGATATATGCATATGCTTGCAGGACAAAAAAACAGGAGAGCTGCGAGAACTGTTTTGAAGTCCCCTGTGCTGTCAGCTGTGTCTCTCAGCCTCCAGCCTCTCTGCTTCCCCTGCCAGCAAAGCTGCGCGGCATCTCGGCCCCGCTGGCAGGGTGTGCTGAGCGCCTTCTGCACCCGGCTGCAGCGGTAGGAGCACTGCAGGCAAGAGTAAATGAAGTGGGTAACAATTACATTTATGCCGGTAATTTAATTCATTTATTTGAAGCTATAAGAGCATCCATCCGGTGTTTGCCACCGCTACAGAGAAAACGCCAGCTGACGCTTACAGAGCCCCTTGCCAGCCAGGCGGCGTGCCATAGCCTCCCCGGATTGGGGTGCTACTGGGATGAGGGTGGTGAATTCCCCAGTATAGAGGCATGCCTTAAATTCAGCACACATCGCTTCATCTGCTCCTTGTAGCTGGAAGAAAGCATATTGTCTAGGAAGCAGTGTGAACCTCCCGGTTTGGTTAATAAGCTGGGAGCCTGTTAAATACAATTCCAAAACTAATATTTAGGCGAGCGGAGCCGCCCAGCTGCCCAAGTAGAGGCAGGGGCTCGCGGGAGAGGAGGGGGCTGGCTCCGAGGGGTCCCTTAACGCCTGCCGAGCTGTGCTCATCACCATTTCAGAGCAGCCCAGCTGCAGCTCAAAGCCTCCCGCGTTCACAATGTGGCCTCAGTGCGATGCAACAGTACTTAGAAGTTACATTTCATTCAGAACAACTGTAGTCTGAACAAAATTACACTAAAAAAATGCAAATGAGCTGCAGTTTCTTTTCATTTTTCCCCTTTAACTGCAGTTATTCTGTCGCTGGTGGATTTATGTAGTTTGGCTGCACGTTTTAATTGCTGTTTGCATAGATGGCAATGTTATATCCAAGCATTAAAAGTGTATTTCCATTCTACATCCAAATCTGAACCACAGCAGAAAAATAATCAGTATGTGTGTTTAGATTCCAGCTACATCTTAATCTGCCCTTAGAGCAACTGAGGAGAGAGGACTAAGTATATTTGTTTTATTTTAAGCACTTTGTAAAATACCCAGCGAAGCAGAAAGGAAACCGATACAAATCGCAGGTCATGCAGAACACAGAGGCTTTGTTTGACTTTGCGGCTGGAAGCAAACATCATAAAAATGTGTGTGTGACACTGGGGTGAGGTGGATCTCCCCAGGTCCCCCAGCAGGGCACCATTCCCACGGCTTGTCCTGAGCACCACAGGCTTTGGGGGCTGATGGCTTGGGGACGGGGACGGGGGTGACTGGCACGAGCTGCTCCCTCAGAGACAGCCTGCACAGGTGCCCCTCTGCCTTTCTTTCTCTTTCCCTCTTTCTTTCCTCTCTTTTCTCAGTCCCTGGCTGATCAATTATTTAATACGTTTCATCCCAGTTCAGAGCTCCCTGAAGTGAGTTGTTTTAAATTAAATACATTTCTCTTTGAATCAACTTGAGTCCCTGGGAAATTTTTAGCTCTGCAAATGAGCTCATTTGAATTTTTGAGGTGTACCTGAAGCTTGCATCTGTGTTTTTTTCTTTATTTTTATTATTTCAAATCTCATTGCTCTTTGTTCCAGGTTCAATCTTTTCCCTGCAGCGGTGCCCCATGCACTGACTTATCTGAATAATTTCAAAAAGAGTGTATTAAGGGGCCCAACACGAAATTTCCTTAGAGAATTGATGTGGGTTAACTGTCTGTATCTTATTGTGCTGGCTTGTTTAGAAGGCTTCTAACAACCATCTATTATAGTTATAAAGCTGAATGATGACTATGGTTATATTAGAAAAAGGAAAAAAAAAAAAGCAAAGAAAAAAAAAACACGAAGGAAAACATTTTCTATGAATAACTGCACTGGGGTATTTAAAGCACTACTGGCTGTATGCTTTTCAGGCACCCTGTGCTGAAAAATACATTCCTCCCTTAATAACATTTGTATCCCTTGTATGATGTGGGCTTTCCCTAATCCTCTAAATAGGTTTGGAGAAGACAACAGCAACATGTAAGTCACACTACCGCTTATGGCTCCCAGCATGCAAACAACCTATCCATCTTGCTATGCACACAGATAGGAGAAGATGTTTGTACAAATGCAGCATCGGCAGAGAACGTCCTCTGTTCACCTCCTCCTGCTGCAGCAGCAGGAGCTGCAGGTCTGCCAGGCGGGCACAGGAAGGCGAGCGTGCTCACAGCCTCCTGAGGTGCTGCAGGAGCTGAGCGAGGTGAGACGCAGCAAGGAGCTCGGGGGAGATCCTTGGGATGGGGAAGCTGCCCCCCAGATCCCACAGGCAGCCCAAGCGGTGGCACTGCCAACCTTCAAGTCCCCATCAGTGACAGTGCAGGGGCACCGATCCCCAGCCCTCCTGCTGCACCTCCTTTGGGCACAGTTTCAGGGAGATAAGGACAGCGGTAATCCAGTAATCAGGCACAATTCCTGTCCCCCAGGCACCGTTCCAGCTGTGGAATAACCGCACTGTCCTCCATGGAGACAGGCCCTGAGCAGGGCCGCCACGGCACGAGCTGGCAGCGGCAGCGCCCGTGTGGTTCCTCATGCCCCATGCCTTGTGTAAGGCAATAATTGCCGTCCAGGAGTGCAACCAACACCCGCAGCACTGAGACAGCTCCGAGGCTGCCTTGGTGTCCTCCAGCAGCCTCTCAGTTCCATCAGGGGCCGTCAGCCCCAACAGCCCCGGAGTCGCCGCCTTTTATCACGGAAATCCATTCTTCAAAGGACAATTTCCACTCACCTTTAAAGACGGTATTGAAACAAGATATATAATTTATACCCGGATCTGATCCTTTATAATGCAAATGTATGGTACTTCAAATACCAACCGGCTCTCGCACTAGGCTGAATGCTTTAACCCAGTTCTGGAAAGGAAATTTTTACCCATCCTTGCTGCTGCTGCGTATGTCCTAGGGTTTCCAGAGAGCCATTGAATGATTCCAGCTCCTCTCTCAGGGTAGGGATGTGCTTGTCCTCACGCTAGGGGACGGAGCACTGGTTGTGGATGGCCTCCTATGAATATCATGCCCCTAACCTTTCCACCTGTCAGCCCTTGGTGCTCCTTGGCTTTTCTGTTTTGCTTTTATCAGGAGAGGCATGCATAAAATGTGCCAACCCTGAGGGACGTGAGATACCTGAGGTGATGGCGAACACTCCTGAACCTAAATATACAAGGCGAATGGTGTCAAAGGCACTGGCCAGGGCTCTGGGCTGTGCCTGCTTCATCACAACCTCATTGTGGACCAGAGCCGAGCCCAGCCCCAGAATAACCCACAGGTGTTTGCAGATTCAACAAGGCTGCACCATCTGTCTGGAGCTCAGCTGCTTCTCCCTTCCACTCTCAGGGAGAAAGAAGGGTTAACACAAGCCAAGCCAGGCAGGTTTACACCGAAATCCCCCACAAAGATCCACAAACAAAAGCTGCGAAAATGCCACGAATGATTTTCTTCCTGTTTGGTTAGCTTCCAGTGTTAAATGGACTGTTTATGTGCTTTGGGTACACCAGCAGGGAGAGCAGGACGGGGTTTGTTTGCAGAGGGATGGAGTTCAGCCTGCTTCCTCCTGTGGTGTTATTTCCTTTCCTCGCCCTGTGCCAAGACCCAGCACCAAGGGGAGCCGGGGAGCCCGACCGCAGGCACCGGCCCCGTGCCCCGTTGGGCGGCGAGGAAAAGCTTCCTGCTGCTCTTCCACAGCCCTTGGACATTCGAGGAAATGTGTCTTTTGATCAGTCACAACCCAGCCATCCAACGGGAAATTTAGAACACGCTGGTTGCTTTCAGACAGAATAATTCGCAGTTTGTTGGGAGTTTTTAAGCCAAGCTGTTTCCCTGCTTATTATCTGAATTTCCTGTTTAGATAAAAGAACTGCCTCCTTTGTTCAGCAGCGTTTGTGGGCTTACTGCTTCAGCTGTGTTCCTGACAGAGAGACCAAAAAACAGAAAACCGCCCAAAATAGGGCTCTTCCTCCAAAGTGAATCGTGAATCGTGGTGTCACCCGCATCCCTGTCTTTTGGCGGACACATGAAGCTGTTGGCATGGAAGTGAAATACCCACGGTGTCTGCCTGTGCCACCGCTGTTACAGCAGTGGGAGATTTCTCCCCAGGGTCGTGGTTTGGGAGACAGCTGCCATGGGGCAGGTCCAGTCCCTCGGGATGTGGGTAACAGGGCTGTGAC
Organism: Aythya marila; assembly: GCF_965140915.1. NCBI lineage: Eukaryota > Metazoa > Chordata > Aves > Anseriformes > Anatidae > Aythya > Aythya marila. The sequence goes on from NC_139065.1 coordinate 2,083,389, forward strand.
GAGGGTAACAAGGCTCCGAGAACATCTTGTGGTGCTCCCAGCCATGAGGGTGTTTCCAGGTTATTGCAGCTTCCCCCAAGCAAGGGCGGTGGAAGGGGCTCTCCATCCTCACAGCCCCTCTGGATGTGCACCCACCTGCTGAGGCTTCCCACAAGTGTCGAGAACAGGCTCCGTGTTATAACATCAATGTGCAAATGCCCTCCCAGCTGCAGCTCCTGCCTCCTGTCCCGGACCAACACGGGCCGTGGAGAAGCAGGGAGCAGGCCCACGGTGGCTCCCAGCAGGGTGGCTCCCAGCTCTCCTTCCCTGCCCCGCATCCCTGGGCTGTTAAGCTCGCTAGGAGCCAGCTGCCTTATTTATTTATTTAGCCGTCATTCACAAATGCAGAAGCTGCCTTTGAAGCTCACTTAGCTCTCTCTTTGCCTAGCAAAGAAATGTTGCACATCTTGGTGTTTTATTCCTTTTGATCTTACTGCAGTGATTTTTGCTACCCCTGCCAAGCTGCTAGCTCGGGCCCCCATCTTTGATGTGGGTTAACAATGCTTCCCAGGGCCCTTTGATGCATCCTGCAGCATTCCTCAAACATGTCCTGGAATGGCTACGAGGCAGGAACGGGGTGTGCTGCTGTACCGAGGCCCCCAGCAGCCCCTCGGCAGCGCTGCCACGCACCCACAGCCGTGCCCAGGGACAAACCTGCACTGGGAGCTGCCCCCACAGCATCTCACAGCCGCCTCCTCCCCAATTTCTGTGAAGGCCCTCAGCATCTTCTGCCATGCAGCTACAGCACGGTTTCCAGCGTTAATTAAGCACGGTGCATTCACACAGAATGAAGTGTTTCACTTATGAATAGGTAACTCGTAGACCAACAAAGCAAAGCCGTATACCATTAACATAATGCTGCAAATAAAACACAGTGTAGGGTTTTTATGAGGCTCCTAGTTGTTATCACCTAAATTACCAGAAAACTCCAAACACACAGACAGGAAAACATGCAATAAAGGTTACTGAGCGTTGAGAGCAGCCTTGCAGGTCGATGTCAATTTTGGATTAGTTTCAGGACTCCAGGCTGCGATGGGCTGGAGCACAGCGTGATGTTTGCATGGCTGCGTTGTAGAGGCTTCTGCCTGTGACAAGCCTGTGGTCAGACCTGGTGTGCACCCATCTGCTTGTCTGATGCCTTCTTTTTAATTAAATCTTCTCGCAGGCAGAGGTTTGCCATGCCCAGCTGCAGCAGGGTCTCTGCCCATGGTGTGGGGCTGCAGGGGGCTCTGGACCCCAGGGGAGCAGCACTGTGGGTGCTGGGCAGAGCCGGTGGTGCTGAGCCTGGAGCTGCTGCGGCAATCACTGGTGCAGGTGCCTCCTGCAGGTGCCCTCCTGAGTGTTCTGCCCCAGCTGGTCTAATTTTGGGGATAATAATGAACATGGCACGGGGAGAGGAACCAGAGAAGCAGAGGCAAAGAAAAAAAAAAGAAAAAGAAGCTGAGAATGCAAGGAGCTGGAGAGCTCTGTAAGCACACACATTGCTGCTGCCTTGTGACCTGTACTGATGCCTGATCCTTCCTGGGGTTTTATCAGGCTTTTTGCAGCCCGAGGCAATGAGTTTCTTCATCTAAGCTAATGTAGAAGGGAAAAAAACAAACAGTGCTTTCATAACATGGGCCTCCCGTGGGGACAAGAACGTGGGCAGCAGGATGGCCTGGCAGGGGAAGCAGGGAGGGAGCTGCAGGACCTGCACATGCCTGGCTCCGTTGCTCTGGGCCCTGCTTGTTCCAGGGCTCCTCTGCAGCTAATGTGCTGAGAAAGACCAAAGCAGAGGAGTCTGATGCGTGATATTGTACATGATAACTTCACAAAAATCACTTCCTCCCAGTGGGGAAATAACACTGAAGGAGAACGGCTGTGGGGGGAGAAGGTTGTAAGCTATCAGAGAAAACTGCTTTGAAGAAAAGTGTAAGTTTCCCCTCCAGAGGACTAAGAAGCATATTACATTATAACCTGATTAACACAGGCCTCCTTACAAATGCATCTGGAAATGGCTTTGAACTTTTGCATGGAGCATGATCAGCATACACCGCACAATGGAGAGGCACCGGAGATCTCTGAGCTCGCTGGCTGGGGAGTACTTAGGCAGGATTTAATTCCTCCAAAGGAGACTTTAAGGCATTTCTCTGAGACAAAGGTTTGCTGTCTGGCCCCTCTTCTGCACTCTCTCCACAGCTGGAAGGTACAGCTCAGGCATGGGAAGGGGGTGCACAAGGTGCTGCTTCAAGTACCCACTGGATACCCTTTTTTTTACTCCTGGTAGCCTGCATTTGGGCTGCGTGTGCGTTCCAGAGAGGCAGCCTACTTACAGGCTCTGCCCTGCTCCCTCCTACCAGCACAGTGCAGTTTGCTCCATTTGTTTTGAACATTTATACCATGAAAGCTGAAGTGAGAAACTCACATCATCACTTCACGGCAGAGGCTGGGACCTTGGAGAAAAGCAACAACAAAACCAAGAATAGGATTTTTAAAATGACGAGCACGGCGATGAAGCCTGGAGAGGAGAGCCTGGGGACTTCTGCCAGTTCTCTCCTTGCCCATCCCTGCTGCCAAGGAGGTGCCGTGCCGAGGCTGCACCGGGAAGCCAGGATCCTGTTTGAGAATGACAAGCTGGCTGCTGTGAGGTGTGCCGGGGGGCTCCAAATTGGGGACACCACCCTGGCCACAATTAGCACTGATGGCTCCCGTGTGGCATGGGCTCGGGCAGCCCCAGGGATGTCGTCCCTTCCAGCAGGCTGCTGGGTCTGCAGGGTGGCTCCAGCATATCCTATGCCTTAGGAAACACCTCGAGCAGAGCCCTTTGGGCACATCCAGGCCCTGACCCCACCAAGCCAGCCAGCATGCTTGGATTATTATTATTACTTCTATGATTACTTTCCTAGCGCTGCTCCTATTTAAAGCCCTGAATCAACATCAGGCCACGGGCACTATGCAGACATCCTGCCTGAGTCACTCCCTGCTCCCCGGGGTCTGCCTGCTGCCGGCTTCCCCACGTGCGACCACGCGTGGCTGCTGCCTTCCAGCATCTCCCCTCCGCAGCCCCCAGGAGCTGGCGATGAGCTGCTGCTTCCAAAACTGCTGTTTGGCAGTGGAGGTGGGCTGGAGCTCTGCGTCAGCATTGTTCTTGATATGAAAAACTCCCAGCTGCCTGCAGGCTGGGGAAGGCTGTCTGGGACTCCGTCATGCAGAAGGGAAAGCGAGGGACAGCCTGAGCTGCCATCCGTCCTGAGACGTGTGTTGGGTGGAAACCTTCAGGAAGGCCATGCAGTAATACCAGAGTTTACATATGCCACGCTGCTCACACATCTCCAAAAGTGAAGAGACATTAGGGCTGTAGATCATGTAAAATTAGCAGCAGGAGCCTCTGTCAGCCCGCGTAGATATAGTTAATCTTGCAGAAGCGACAGATTGTTGCCTTAACAGGTCAGATGGTAACTGTAAATCTCAGCAGGAGAGGTCTTGGCAGGGCTGGGTCGGGCTCTGGGGGCTCGCAGTGAGGCTGGGCTGTGCCGAGAGGGGCCGCAGGCTCCTGGGCTTGGGCGTCCTGGGGGCAGCTTTGGGCAGGGGCTCCCCCCGCACTGGGAGGGCACTGGGAGGGAAGTGCAGGGAGGGCCCTGCACGCTCCTGATGCTGGTAGGAAGGGATGCTAAGGGAGAGAGCTCTGGCTGGCCGTCCTTGGATTAGGATGCTGCCACAGAGCTCCATAACCCCGGCACTGTGCTCTTCTGTGCATCCAGGGTAACATCAGCAAGGCTGCTCTGCTATTTATTTATTTTTTTCCCCCCAGATCATGAAAAGAAGACAAAAACATCCTGGAAGTGCTCAAAGCCAAAAGTGTCTGGAAATGCCTGCCTGGGCAGGGCTGCTCCCCAGGACAGCCGTCCCCGTTCTGCCCACAGCCACAGCCCCTTGGTGCAGGGACAGGATCCTCGTCCAGCACCTGGCTAGAGCAGGGTGCTGAGCATCCCCTCTTCTGCAGGGCACACCAGGTCATGCAGGGAGATCAGTCTGTGGAAGCAGCCCTGGAAAGGCTTAGAGTTTCCATTTGTCATTTTAAGCATTAAAAGTAGTGTTTTTCTTCAAATACAGTCTTACAAGTTATTCATTTTAATTTGGTACATCCTTGAAGGTGAATTTAATACCATTCATACATTTTCATTTATAAATTTGTCAGTAATAAGAGTGTTGGCACATGGGAGAAAGTAACTGCATAATTGCAACTTACACGCTTGTCTTACTGAAAAACTGCTAGCTCAGGAATCGTCTGCGCCTGTGCGTCATGCATGAAATTGCAAATAGAATTTAATTTGCCCTTGTATCCTGTAGGATCAGCTTAAAATGATTAATGCGGGAGAGAATGTTGTCAAGATTTTATTCATTACACTCTCAGAGGACTGCAGTGCAAAACCATCATGTATAACATGATCATGTATAATACGCAGCTTTCTGAGCTGCTTTCTTGTAATAAACAGTCACATTTCTACTCTTTAATATCAGTGCTGAGACAAGAGGATTCAGCCCTTGCACATTGCCGTGATCTCCTGGGCAGCTGGGAGTGCGGTTTGTTTAAATTTCGGACACCCCAGGCTGTGCCTGGGAGTGCTGCAGGTTTTCAGGAGGGTGCCAGCTGCACAGCCCGGGACTGGGGGCATGAGCCCGGCTCCTCAGAGGTTTGCCTTCTTTTAATCCCCAGAAAAGGTGTTAAGAACATGCATGGGGTTCTCTTTCCCCATGTGCTGCTTGGGAAAGGAATTGCTTGGGGACAAGCCACAGGCCAGTGGTTCTCATAAACTGCTTGGGAAACCACATCAAACAACAGGGAAATCTGAAGAAAATCATATCCGCGTGCAGGAAGCATAAGAACAGGAAAAGATTCTCAGTAAATTAATAAAGTAAATTATTTACTCAGCTCTGTTCATCTGTGCGGTGTTCCCAGCTTGCACAAGGCACGGGGGCCGCTCTGCGCCGAGCCAGCTGGTAGCTGGTACAGCACGTGGATTTTAGAAAGTAAATGATTATTAAAGTTAGCTAAATTTGACAACAATAAGAGTCCATTCGGTTGGAAGAATATAAATTTCCCATTGTGGGTGCTCTCCATTTCTGCCATTCAGTTGCAGGTTGTGGAGGAGCTGCTGGTGCTTGGGGGGAGATGAGACAAATCCAGCCCAGTTTGCTGTGCCAGGGCAAGAGCACCAGTGCCTTTGCTGCTCAGAGCTGGCTTGTCCCACTGTATCTGGCATTTGAAAGGCCAAAAGCTTTTAAAAAGGCCTCTGAAGAGGGTCACGTTCTTCTGCTGAAACTTCGTTCCACTGCTGATGAGTAGCTCGTAAGAAAAATACCTTTCTGCTCTGTTGCCACTGGGCTAATTGGCTTAACATGGTGAGAGTAATTATTGGATTGTTCTCTTTAAAAATCATTTTAGTGATGGGTTTGTGGGGAGGTTATGGCTTAGAAACTGTTCTAATCAGAACAGTAATTGAGGAATGAAATATGGGTTGTGATTACGTTATTGAAATGGATTGCCTGGTAATTATATTAATACAACAGAATTACTGTAGATCCCGTGTAAACTGCAGTCGAGAGCATTCCTTTCTCAAAGGAGTATTCCCTCCAGCCTCTCAGTTAATCACTGCATTATTAAAATGAGAAACGGCTTTCCCCATCCTCCGAGTGAGAGACAAATGTCCTTTTTCCTTGGCCAGAAATGCGTCTGTACCCTCTGGTTTCCTGTTGGCACAGCTTCCAGCAGCCGCTACGCGAGTGCTGCCGTGCAGCCACCAGCCCCACGCTGCCCTCCTGCCCTGCAGCCCTCCCTGGCTGCCCTGCCTGCTCTGTGGGTGATCCTTGTGCGATGCTGTGGTTTTCTGTGGCTTTCTTAGTGAAGCAAAGGTGCTGCCCAGCAGCGCGGTGGCACAAGCCTCAGCCAGCCTGTGCCAACCAGCACCGCGCTGGAGAGGCACCTCGGTTTGACGGGCTCCATTTCTGCATTCATTTAGAAAACTGCTGCAAGTTGTTGTTCCGCCTAATCCCTTCTGCAAACCTTGTGCCGGATTTTGTAATTAATCATTAGCAAAGAGAAATACATCAGGCTTGAAGCCGACTGGACCTCCTGGATTGAGCCCACGGACTAATATCTTATTGGCTTAGCTGCCAGTTACAAGGAGATAAATCAATGCTAATTTCATTGTATTACAACGATATTGATTTCCTATTAAACTACAGACAAAGCGGGTTATGGCTTTAGGAAAGCTATTAGAACTTATTTTTTTTTTTAAAAAAGTTGATTTTTTTTTTTTTAATGGAGAATAAATGGGAAATTAGTGCTTAATACTATGGGGTCTGGAGAATCAAAACAGGAGGCAAGGAGGGAAGTTAAAGCGAGTGAAGGCACACGGTCCAGCCCCACGGTGCTGTGCGTGAGCCTGGTGCAAAGCATCCTGTATAGCATTAACTCAATCCACTCTCAGCAAGGAAGTGGATCAAGATTAACCATAACAGGCATCAGAGCTGAAATTTCTGCATGTTACACAGTGCTACAGCACTCGGCACTGTGACAGCAGTGATAGAATAGTTTCCAAGCAGCCCAAAAGGCCTAGGATTGCAGTAATCCAATTTAGGGAAACTAAAAGTATGAATCATAGAACACCAGCTACAGCAAAAACATCCAGGTACAGATGAATGTGAGCAGTGTTAGCTGGATGATAAAAACAGCCAGGCAGGAGCTGAAGCGGGATGCTGAAAACTAAGCTCTCATCTTTCTCAATTAAAAAATATACAGTTGTAAAAACTCAGGTCCTAGGCAAATAGAGCCAGCATGCTTGGGAGGTAATTTGATCAGAGCCTTCCTTGCATAGAGCCAATACATGAAAAAAGTCTGAGTATGCAGAGAACAGTGCTGCTCTTTTCTCCTAGTCCCTAGGTCAAATTCCAGTTCACTGCCCTGACCCTGAAGCCAGCACATTGCTTTGGCTTTGCCATTCATTGCTGCAAGAGAAAAATCACTGACAGTCATGGACAGGCAAGATCGGCTTGGGAGAAACTGCAGCACATGGGGTGCTGGGACTTCAGAACTGCAAAGCTCTAAACAAAAACGTCCCCTCGTGTCGGCCGACCTTTGGGTGAGAGCTGCTGCTCCCCAGCCCTGGATGGGGGCCGCTCAGTGCGTCTGGGCTGGGCAGAGCCAGGGGTGGCGTGGAGCTGAAACCCGCAGGGTGGTCTCCATCCCTGTCGGTGCTAGGACAGCCTGGGCTGCTTTCCAACAACACGACGCACTCTATATACACTGCCTTGTAGGGCTTTACGAGGCTAGTCCCTTTGGCCTCCCATGCCCCCGCTGGCAGTAATTGCTGCGGCGTGGGCTTTACAGGGACGCCGGGGGCCAAGGCAGCAGCCGCGGGGCTGCCAGGGACAGGGGACAGGCTGCCGTCCCCGCCTGCCACGCTGTGCAGCAGCCCCCAGCTAGTCATTTGTCTGAGGATTACTCGGTGCAGACGTGTTATTCAGAGCTTAGCAAGGGATTTAAAAAAATATATCAGGAGAGGGATGAGGAGACGACATAAAAGCTGAAAAGAGAAAGACAATAAAAGCCGAGAATGAAATGGAAAGACAAAAGATCTAATTACAAATGACATTATTTGCCTTCTCATCAGGTTAATTCAATTTTATTTTCTTATTGCTTTAATCTTTGAGCCTAATTCAGCGGAACATAGTGCATAAAGGAGGCGATGAGCCCAGCACTGTGTTTGTCAAGGGCAGGCTGAGGCGCAAGGGCCTGGCGCTGGGCACAGGCAGCCCCAGCACGGAGCCCCCAGCGTCAATTTTCTGTGTGCTGGACACATCTCTGCTCGGTCCTGGAGCCTTCATTCCAACAGAAAGGTGATAAAAATTCAGAGTTCCTCCCTGTGCTCATGTGAAATGGGATCTGAAACAGCTCTGGCTTTGATTGGATACCCAGTACGACCTGACATTTAATCGAGGATGGGAGAGCACAGGTACCTGAAAGAACAAGAGGAAAATAATTCTGACATTGTGCTCTTGATGAGAAAGTCCATTTCTCACATTGCATCGCGCTAAGTGATGAGGCCTGTGCAAATGATGCTCAGGGAGAAACACGGTCAGACTTCCAGAGGGAGCTTGAGCTTACTCTGCCTGATGTTCTCAGCAGCCAAGGCTGTGTTTTCAACCCGATCCACAGGGCTCTGGCTACTCAAGCTCAGGATTAAGCTCTCCTGCAGCCCTCGCTGCCTCCTGGGCCCTGGGGTACACTGCAGCCCCAAGACAGCCCAAGAGTTTGGCTTTGCTCCGTGCGGGTGTGGGAGCATCATCTCAGCACCGGTTCTCCTCCCCGTGCCTGGACGCTGCCTCCTCGCCCTGCACGGTGCTAGATGTGCTACAAGCACCTGAAGGCCGGGGCAGGCAGCCTCGCATCTTTCAGAAAAATAAACTTACTGCTGCCGAATAGTACTGGATCAACATCCTGAGGATGTCTCATTCTCAGCATGAATGCTGCGAGCAGCACAGCAGCGGTGCAAAGCTCCCACCAGCACCGCCCAGCTCTGTGCTGGGGGATAATCCCTGGCCTCCTCGGGTGGACACATACTGCTGCTGATGGCTCGGCATGAAGCCCTTCCTTCAGGGCATTTCCACACGTGCACTACGGCCTGGGCTGCACCTCGCGAGCTCCCAGGTACCGAACCCACTGCTGCACGCGAGGCGTCCCCCCCACCGCCTCTGTGCGCAGCAGCCAGCGCGTGACCTTTCATTGCAGCTCCTGTGGAAGCAGGAACATTCACATTTTAAATTACAGATATTTCAGCCAAATAGCCTATTTGTGTTCAGTCTTTATTACCATCTTACACTGTTTTGCAATTGACTAAAAGTAGGCACAGGTTTATTTGGGGTTATATATAATGCTAGGTACATGCAGCCAACATATTTCCATGCATTGATTTTTGGGCCAGCTCTGAGAGAGGCAATTCAATAGACAATTAAATTAGCAGCTGCATTTGTCATTTTTGGCCCAAATGAGATCCCAAGAAGAAATTGCCCCCTTATTGGCTCTGAGTTCATCACTCTGCAAGGAATATTGCACGTTAAAGCATGAGCTGAACTGAGTCTTCATCAGGCTGGGAGTCTGCCTGGGAACCTCATTCTTTCTGAAGATGGTCCTAGCGTTGCACTTTTGAACAGATTTATTGATTGCGACCAAAACAGGAGCTTAGTCCAAAATTAGGCGAGAATTTTAATATTAATTTCAGCATTTTCTCTCATTTTAGGTTATAACTATTTACACTCTGTGCCAATGTACATGCCAGGTGAAGCAGGGGAGTCGAAGCAGAAGGGGCTGTGTTTTACAGCTCCGTGCACAACAAAATCCCGGAGCTTTCTGCACGCTTCTTCTGCAAGGTTGTGCTGTGCTAGGCTGAGTCCCTCAGTCCCAAGGTTCGTGCTGATATGAGCAGCTGGAAAAGCGTCCAGGGAAGGGGTTCTTGGGCACTTCCCATTCCTTCCTCTCCTGGGAGGGTCCCTGCAGCCCTGGGTGCGGGTCCTGCCGCGGCTGCAGGCTCCTGGCTGGATGTGGGCACCACCGCTCGGAGCAGCCTGTGGAGGGGCAGGAATGCTTCTGATGCCTGCCAGCAAGCTCAGCTCGACAGAAGGCATAATTTTCTGATTGCAATGCTAATCCTCATCTGCAGGTCAGAAAGCATTGACGAACTGTCCGTTTATGCCAGGAGAACATACAGCCGCTTGACGAAACCTTCAAAACTGTGTTAGAGAAAGCAAAAGAAGGAAACCCAATGAAGAGAGAGCAGGGAATGCTGAATTACTTTAGGGGATGCAATTTTCTATTTATTCTGGCATCTGCTGGTACCAGCCCTGAAGCTGGAGGGCTTCCCCCTGCTCTGCCAGGGCTGGGGGCAGGGCTGCAGCCTCTCTGCAGCCAGCAAAGCATGGATTGCCCAGCAGCAAGTGTAGGGCTCAAAAACAGAACCTGAAACCTGGCAGAAGGGATACGATGCTGATATTTCTGCCTTAGATGAATGTTTTTTTCTCCAAACTCTTTAATTACATAGGTAAGCAGGTAGCCTGGCCTTTCTGGCTAATTGTACAATAATACCTGCCATCTGCTACAGTATTCTAGATTTGTGGGGGCACAGCTGCATGCAGAGTACTTAGTGCAACAACTGCAGGCTTTTATAGGTACTTATAACTTCTGCAACAATGAATCTGTTCTAATTAGCACTAGAAATATATGTTTATGATGTAGGAAATGACAAAATGTATTTATCACCAACCTAATAATTCACCGCAGAGGAATCCTAAGGCCAAGCCATACAACAAATTATTCTTTCTCTGTTTCAGTGCAGCTTATAGAGCTTCATAATATTTGCAGGCGATGTGCTAATTAAGCAAAACTATCCAGCAGCAATGCCTCTCTCATTAGGAACAGACATCGGTCACCAGCTTTCCAGAGCTCTTGTCTTTGTCTTTGTCTTCAGTTGATGTTAAACCCAGGCTCCAGAGACCTCCCTCCGAAATGCAGGTGGTTGTTGAAAAGAAGCAAAATGCTGGACAAGGCTCTCCTGGCCCTCTGACCTGGCAAAGCTCGGTGCCTGCTGCGCCTGCTCTCGAAATGCCACATGAGGGAGGTGGCTCTGATAAGCCAGGAAATGCCGCACACGTGCAGCAATGCGCACGCCGAGCTGGGTGTTGATCAGGGAGGCTGCAAGTCCACTGCTTCATGAAAGGACCAGGCCTTAATTAAATTTGTTTGGCCAGCCGGCCTCCAGCCCTCCCCTCCTGGCCGGGCTCCTCCAGGACTGTCCATGGCCGCTGCCAGAGCTCGGCAACACTTTTCCACGCTCTCTTCTGTCTAAATTGGGGATTAAACCCACTGGTGCTCCTCTCTATCCTTTGCTGCCCTTAATTACACTGGAAGCTTTAGTGAAAACCTAGACATTTAGCACTTCATTTCTCCTACGAGATAAATAATCTGGACTACGAGTTCCAGCTTCCTTTCCAATATCCTTTTGAAGGAATCGCTTGGGCATACAACCATCTGGCACCAAGCTTTTTGCTGCAATTTCCCACTGTTCTGCACCGCTCTGGCTCCTGCTGGCTCTGTCTGCCAGCCGCATTTGGGAAGTATTTACTGCGTGCCCGTGCAGGAGGGCACAGCGGGGGGAGAGAGGTGCAGGGCAGCGCCGTGTGGGCCATGGGCTTGAAGCAGGGACCACGGGCGGGCTGGTAAGGACGTGAGTCACAACACCGGGTTCAGTTCTTCACCTCAAGAGCTCGTATTCCCAGTCACAAACTCAGATGAATCATCTTTATTTCAATAAATCTAAGGCAATTACTTTCTACTAGTAGGAAAATTTTCTACTGCTTCCCCTTGAAAAGGAGCCTATAATGCGCCCGCATTCAATATCACCACAAAATGGAATGCTAACGTGATTTACAGGAGCTGAACTGTTTCTGTTAAGTAACATTTTCCAGGTCTTGAATTCCCTTCCAATATTTCCTCTGTCAATTAGCCAAAGCAATTTCCGCTGACTAATAAAGCAGTTGGTTAAGCTTATTTTCCAATCAAAACCCACTTAATTTCAGCAAATAACGGTTGAAAAAAGAATTGATCAAAAGCATTTAAAGTAGCCGGCCTTCCCACCCCCAGAAAAAAATCAAACCAAGTGGTAGAAGATGATGGAGGTGCACAACCCAGACACTCCCCGCTGGGGCTCCCTTTGGCTCAGGATCCGGCCCCTGGAGCTGCGCAGCTTCTATCATCTTTGCTGTTTTTTTGCTTGCAATGACTGCCGTGATCCCAAGCCCCGTGCTAGGCACCGTGCCCAGGGGTGCCACACGCTGGGTGTTGTCTCCTGCTGAGCGTGTCTGAGACAATGCACCTGACAGCCCTCATGCACCTAAACCCGCAGTAAGAGCTCTTCAGGAGCAACATCATACATCTGTCCCAGCCCACCAAAGATAAATGGGCACGGTCTGAAGTGAATTCTTCACATATTTAATGTCAGCCACTGGCATTAAATTGTGCTTTGCTTGACTGTTTTGTTGAATCAGGGTTTCGTCTGACAGTTTGGGTCCTGAAGTATCCCCATCGAGGCCAAGTGGAGCAGATTGTAGAGATTCGCTCCCGATCACAGCTGAGCCACAGCCGCTGCTGGGTGAAGCACAGCAGCCGTTTGTCATTGCGTGGGACAACCCAGGGATTTTTAGGAAAGAATATAAAAGATGTTTGCAGCTTGAAAACCCTAAGTAGTGCAGGGGAAAGTGCTGAACCTGCACGTTTTCTATATCTTTGATTACCACCTGGGATTAGACCCAAGCACTTCAGTTTTCTCTCTCTGTCAGGAAAGTGGACCTGAATTTATCCTGCACCAACTCTCCCCCTGCATGTTGGTTTGTCGTGCAGCATCTTCTGTTGCACTTGGGCAGATCGCAGCGTAAGGTCAACTTAACCAGCAGACGCATGTTCTTACCATCAGTTATTGAAGTGCACTGCTATTGATTGTTGGTAATACCATAACTGAATTGTTTCCTTGATAGAAAATGGCAGAAAGATTTTGCTAATGGTAATTACCTAGCTTTCTTTCCCAGAGATGAATTCTAATTATTCTTTCAGTTTTACAATATATGTCATGCACTCTCCTGGAAGAGCAGAAGGACGCTGAAATAATGGCTTTAATTTATTGTACTTTACATATTAAGTTACCTTTCATGAATATTAACTGGGTGAACAGCTATAGTTTTGAAAACAAAAGTCTTAATGATTAATTTTCCTATTGTTCACTGCTCCGTGATTTCATTTTTCCTCTACATTAGGATGAAAGTCCCGTAGCATTAACCAAATCCCCTAACAGAAATCGCTGCAAAATTTCTCTGGGCCTCGGTTCATGCGCTGAGTCCCGGTGTCAGTATTCTGCACAGCGCCTCTCTGCCTACTGCCCTCCCCAATGGCTTGTAAAAAGACTTCAAAGGAAAACTTCAGACTGGGAATCTTACTTGCCATCGGAATTTTTTAACCTTGAAGACGTAACCCCACAGATGCGTGTCTGAATGCTAACGAGGACCGGGAGGAAAAGGCACCACAGAGAGAGTCAAAACGGGGAGAAGAAGAGGGCTTTGCAAAGAGAAAGTTCTCCTGCTAAGCTCAGAAAACAGCCTCAGGGGACGAGTAAACTTAACGAAGGTAGAAAGTGTAGGAGGAAAGCCACGGGAGAAGTTAACAGTGACACAGTGACCCACGCCTGAGATTTCAGGGTAGCAGGGGCTTCTGAGGGGTTACAGCCATGGGCAGAAAGCAGAAGCACAAGAAGGTGCCTCAGCGAGAAGCAAACCCCAGTGGCTGCGAGAGAATCAGTGCTGGGGGCTCATTTGGAAAAACTCCTGTGTTGTCACCCACACCTGCAGAGGTTGTTGCTTTTGTTGGCATCGTTGGTTTATTTTGCTCTGCAGTCATGCAGCAAATTACTCCTCAAATCTCACCCATAACATTAGTGTGTTAACAGCATTCCTGACTTCATTGCCACATCTGTTTTCCTTACGCCCCTTGGGCTGCAGGGAGGTTTCCTTCAAACAATTCCTCTCAGTAAATGTGGTGGTGGACCACATCCCATGTGGAGGGGTGAGTGGGTGCCACGGGCCACCCCTGGTTGCCATTCTCCACCCCTGGGGCCATGGCTCTGCTGCTTCCCAGGCCAGGAGCTGCTGGGTGGTGCGGGTGGGAGGGCACCCAGTGGGACCAAGGGGAAAGGGACCGGGCCGCCCCCCAAAATGCCCAGGCAGGGGGGCTTCTGCCCCGTAACACCCTTGCCCTGCACAGCAGCACTCCTATTAGTGGCTGTTTGAAGAGGTAGAGCAGAAACCCAGGTGCCTGCACCCTTCCTGACATTATGCCAGTGACAGGAGGAAAGGTTATTTTTTTTTTTTAAGTCCCCTCTCCCTCAATTTTGCTGGCATTTATAGCAATGTCATTTTCCAAAAATATGCGGTAAAAATTACTCTGTCTCCCAAGGGACATCAGCAGTGCAAGCAGAGGGAAATCAAATTAGAGTCTACGACCTGTCATCTCGGAGTAATAAATGATTTTGTGACATTTATTTAAATAAGAGAGGAATGAGGCAAAGCAAGAGACTTTAAAGAATTAATGTTGATTATTAGCTACAAAAGAACAACAGGCTTGATGGCACTGTGGGGATTAGCATGTTCCAAGCCCTAACACAATAATCCCTCTTACGAGTACAAACTCAAGGTGTTTTCCTCACCAGGCAAACAACGAAACAATCATTTCCACGGCCGCGTGCTGTAAGAGGTGGCACAGAAACACTTGCATTTCTCATCCTGCAGTACCTGCCGAGGGGGTACAGACCTCATGGGGTTCCTCCGGGGCTGTGGGATCCAGCACGGTGAGGCGTGGGTGTCAGCACCCATTGCTGGTGGCTGGGGCTGGAGCTCTGTGGGTCACAGCAGAGCTGGATGCAAAGTGATGGGAAATTCCAACTGGGGTCGGGTTTTTGTGCTCTGGCCGCACAGAGCTGCAGGTCAGGATCTTTCTGGCTCATTCTCAAGTGTCTGTGAGAGATCAGAGCACAACTTTTGTCTGAAAAGCACTGACCTCGAGAGTTTGGAACTGTTCTCTGGCTGAAAACACTCACCTAAATTAAAAGCCTAATTGGCAGGTTAATAACAACTTGGTCACCTAAACTCGGCATGAGCAGCTTCTAGAGGTGGTGCAGAGCTGATGATGCCAAGTATCTTTGTTTTTCTTTTCTTGAGGAAAACCTTAAGAGTTTTCAAAGCTGTGTTAAAAGTTTGATCTCTGTATGTTCTTCCTGTGAATCCTGAACAAGGGAAGACTTTGGAGAGGCCCTTTTATTATTCTGTTATGCTCAATGCATGAGAGATAAATGAGATCTCATCGTCTTCTCATGTTTCTCGATTTATTTTGTGGGGCATATTTCCTCACACTTCTCTCCAGACAGCACTTTATCTCTGTTTTTCTTCCATTACCTCTCTCCCATTTTTTTTTCTTTGTTTCTCTTTAGTTTTATCCTACAGCTTCTCAAGACCATCTGATTAGAAGCATAATAGCCAAGCTTCTTTCTCTGGAATACTTTCTGGTGATATCTTAGGTTTCGGGCGACCACTGCAGTGTCTGGGGACCTAACTCTAAATTATTAAACCATTACCAGTTTGAAAGAGCATCAGCACTCAGGGTGGATCAGGGTGGATGCCAACACAGCACCCTTGCATGGTGTGGTGTCAGCCCAGGGAGCAGGACCACCACAGCTGTGGAAGGCTGGGGGATGTCCCTGGGATGGATGGTGCCTGCAGCCCTGCAATCCTCGGTCTTCCTGCAGCTTAGTATTTCATTTCTCACAGTGTCCTGCAGGAACTGCTCTGCTCTAGCCACCAGGTTTTGTAGTGCCCCTTCCCCAGGCGGGGAGCACAACTCAAATCCCAGCCATCAGCCCCCTAAAGCGCAGCTATCCCGTCCCCTCACCCGCCCGGGTTCCTGTGCAGAGGACTTCATACAACAGAATCGTCGAGCTAAGTGTCTGATCTCAAGTGGCAGCACCCCACTGTACCTTGTGAGGTGTATTCACTGCTCTTAAAAAGCCAGCCTGAGCCCCTGGTAAAGGAAATGGGAGCGTTTTGTTTCTAAACAAGAAGATAACAGAACCTCTCTGAAAATTATCTCCCATTTCTCGTCTTATTACAATGCAGTTGCACAAATAACTTCAGATTAAATAAATGCATCTGCATACAAATTGCTACAAATATCTTTTGATGATTCCTATGACCTGGAAGAGAGGTTTGCTTTGAAGCAAATGAATGGTTTATTCTGTTCAGGAACTTGTGCTCAGATGGGTACTTCCCTGGGAACAGCAATCCTGAAATGGAGGCATCAGCCCTGAATTTTAAGCAGCCTCCTGTAAACACTCACAGGAGTGGCAGGAGCATATAATCGATAATAAATATTCCACACCATTGCACTCCAAAGATAATTTAAATGCAAGTATTTGAAATAGCATGCTAGGAAACAGGCTTCTAGTTCGCTTTGGTTCTCTCTCCTCTCCTTCCCCAGTGTCACAGGACGTATCACATTGCAAGCTGTGAGTATCTTGTCCAGGGAGGCTTATAACCTTGCTTTCTCAAAGTATTGCCAACTCTCCCTTCTTCTGGATACTTGCTCCATGACCAGAGCCATGTACTCCATGTAACATTATTTCTGTCACTAAATACCGGAGTTTTGTGAGGTTTCTTTGAGTCTAGCAAAGTCTCATGGATTTCTTCTTGCACATGAACAACTTAATGCGGACAAAGTTTCAAAAAAGCATTGTGAAAGCATGTGATTTGGCTGTAGGGACACTGCTCACAGGAATATGAGAGATGCACACTGGCCAAGGGCTTCCAGGCATGCCTGCTGGTGAACACAAATTTCTGAAGTGTTTGAATCAGAGCAATGGGAGTCAGGCTCCGTGTGTGTGTACTGATGGTCTTTAAGGTTCCTTCCAACCCATTCTATGATAATTGGTTTTCAGATGCCATGATTTAATGAAGACATATCAAATCCCGCTGCTAATGAATGTATTTATCTTCATGTACAGATGTTTCTGCCTTTATTTAATTGAAACCACCAAGAGGTCAATGCAGGCTTGGAGGAAGCAGGGAGGGAAGAAAGCATCATTGCACAGACAGCTATTACCTGCTGGAAACCGTCTGACATCCACAAGAATGAACGGCATTTGTGTTCAGCCATGATTATGGCCTTCCTAAATGCACATACTTTCCATAGAGATTAGTATTTTAATTATACGTGATGTTGCAGAGTCATGGTTTATGACTCAAGGGGGGACCTCAGCTGCTGTAAATTACAGCAGCTTCATTGACTTTGGTGTCCACTGCATACCATTGCCTCTCTTTATTTCCTATTTATCCCATTATCTGTCACCGAGAACCAATCCCCCTAAAATATTTGTGTGTCTTTAATTCCTACCTTCCTCTGGGGAGAAGCAGTTGGATTGCTGGCAGTCCTCTCCAAGGGATGAGGCAAAATGAGCGGCCGTGGGGACCGCTCCCTGTGGGGAAGGGGAAGCTGCCCAAGTCAGAGATGAGCAGCCGGCCCCTGTTGGACAGACCCACAACCTTTGGGCTGTGAGTGCATGGACCATGGGGAGAAACCGTCCAGGACACAGCCCTGCACTGCTGCTGCTGGGGGATGTGCAGCACTGGGGCACCTTGCCCTCCTGCAGCACCCTGGTCTCCGTGGGCATGCAGAAGGTGCTGGTTTCCTGTGTTCTTGTAACTGCTTGGGGGCTGGTTTTGCTTTGTTTTGCTAAGCAGAAGTCTGTTTTGTAAATGAAGCAGTAAATATTGTCATTCCTCTAAGGAAACACAAACCTTTGTGCTGGAGGCAGCCTGGCTGGAGCTGGGCGTCTGAGCTGCCTGGCCCCGGGTGCTGGTATCAGGAGAAGCTCTTTTCTTCTCTGAACCACACTCCTCTGCTTCCTTAACATGTTGTATTTATGTCCCGCTTGTTTAATGCCTGCCTTTTATTTACTCAGAAAGGACGTATAATTATGACAGTTTTATAGCATTGATTATGCTGTCTGTCTCGTTTGCCTCGCTGCAGGCAGTAATTGCGGTGTTGCTGCTGCAGCCGCCCAGCCCCGCTCCAGCAGCTCCGCTGTGCTCACCCCGCAGCGCTGGTGCTGCCACGGCTCCTGGGCAAGGCTTGGGCTTCCTGTTTGTCATCACTAACTACCGGGACATCAGCAGCTCAGGGTGCTCAGAAGCTGCCCACAGCTCTTGGGCATCACCAAAACGCCGTTCCCCCATGGCCAGCAGCGCGTCCTGCATCTTGCTGGTGGCCTCGTCTGTCTGGACTAGCACTGCCTGTTGTAAGGCCAACGTGGGCTCCACTACATCACCAAAAATGTTAGTCATGAGTGTTATGGCTGGACAGAGCTCCGAGAGCCCCTGGTGACCCGTGGGCAGGGACGGGACCTGGCGGGGTGCGAGGAGCAAAGGGCGATTGCCAAGTGTGCCGTCTCTGCTGTTAATGCACGCAGGACAGCTCCAGTCACGCCTCATACAGTTCCATTAATACAGCAAGAAATTCCTATCGGAGTAGATAATGATCTCCCACTAATCACGGGGAATGTTAGCCTGTGGATTCTTAAGATAATTGTCTCAGTAATTAATTGTGGATCAGATACTGGCATTACTCTACTTGTCCAACCGATTAGAGGAAGGATGTTACTTTCATGTAGATAATGACAGGGACCCTTTATTCCAGTTCCACAAAGAGCTGAAATAAGGACAAAATCCTGCAAAACCGTCTCCTAGGGAGGGGCTTTGTCTCAGGGGGCTCCTGCGAGGTGCTTTGTAACCAGCTCCTGCGGGCACAGGGGGTGCAGGCACCCACCAGCAGCCCCCTGTGGCATGGGACTGCCTACGTAGGGTGCGGCGAGACTTCGGTTGCTGGTCCCCTCCAAGAAACACAACATTGCTGACAGCTGCCTTAATTTCCTATGTGGAGAAATGAAAAGGAACTGGTAAATGATCTCATTGGATTTCAGAATAATTTGTATCTTTGTATCTAGCTATTGATTATAAAATATTAAAAGTTAAGCTGACAGACATTGTTTTGCGGCACTAATTATGATGAAAATAATGCTCAGCATATTCCTGCAAAAATATTGAGGCCAACATTTTAAAATCTTAATTGCAGAAAATAAACCTGGAATTACATGTCTTGGCTTTAAATTAGAGAACACTGAACCAGAGTGAACAGAGCTGGGATTCCACTCACCTGCACCAGCCCCGTGCTGGATCTGCCTCTCGTGAGCCTCCTCTGAGGGTGAAGCAATTGCACGTCCTGCTTACACCTGGTGCAATTTGTTACCAAATTCTTACGCCTCCCCTCAGCCCGCAGTCATCTTACATATGGTATGTGGCAGTACCCATGAACACTGTAAATGAACACTGCGACATTTTGGTGCAGATTAAAGTGAAAAATTGACGGTGCGTTCCTACCGCAGCGCAATTCATCGCTGCCATCTGTCTTAGTCCTTTTTAAATGGCAGCTCCTCTGGGTTGATTGACAAGTGAATAGATTTCCTGCCATGAAGTTTTGAGGTCAATCAATCACTTATGTCTATTAATTACGGAGATCTTAAAGTTGCAGTGTGCAGTGTTCTGCTTCCCCAGGACGTGTTAGGGGTGGCTCAGCCTCTCCTTAGCAGCTCCTCTCGCTGCTGTCTGGAGCAAGGGGCAAGGGGCTGAGCAGGGCACCGGTGGCTGCTGGGTGCAGGAGGAGCTGGGCCAGGCTGCACAGGCACAGCAGAGCTTGGAGGGCAAAGCGGGACAGCTGCCTCTTTCCAGCCATGCAAGGAACTCAGCTATTTAAGCAATTAAAGGTTTTATAATCCTTTTTGCAGGGGTGAGGCTATCTGCTGCAGGATCAATGAGCTGATGGGCAATCCCTGCCCAAATCCCATCACAACGCAGAGTGCCAGCCATGCTGCACTCCAGCTCGCTGAATGCTGCCTGAACTCCCCTGGAAATTACACTGCAATAAAGTTGCCTCGTGCTCTATATGAATTTGTAGCGTTACTACGCACAGTTAAGCAGATAATGTTTTTCACCCAAGGAAACCTGAATTTTTACAGTCAGAGTGATGATTCTTTATACATGCAATATTTTCCTATATAAAGTTGCTGACATACAAAATATAAAATACAGGATGTAAGCTAGGCTGTGTGTGTGTACGTACACATACATAAATTCTAGCTCACAGAGCAGTTTAACTTTGTAAAGTGGTTTGTGCTTCTGTGCACCAAAAGGGGACAATTTAAGCAGGAATATGTTTGCAAGTATTTCCACAGATGCTGATTTTTTTCCTAGAATTTATATAATGAAAGTATGTCAGTGTCATTTAAGCATATCACATGCAGTCTCTACTTGTTCCCTGTAATAGCAGTTGTTGAATACCCTTCTGCCTGCAGACTCGAGCCTTTCCATGGAAGTGTTTCTCATTTTCAGGTGTACCAAGTGGTAAGCTGGAGTCACTGAGTGGCAGTTGCTTTGCTTTCCTGGCGTGCACATCTGATGGCAATTGATCAGCGGAGCAGTCTCCAGGGAGAAATCCAGTCTCAAGGGTCTTTGGAGTGTTCCGCACCGCCTTGACGGCTTTGTGCAGAGCAGGTACTGAGGCAGAAGCCTGGGGGCTGAGCCACGGGTGAACGTGCAAGGGGATGTGGGTGGCTTGAAGGGCTAATGCCCAGCTCTTCCTGGGCAATTTTGGGTCATGGCTCTGATTTTGGCACAAACTAATTGCACTGGGAGCAAAGGAAGGACTGTGCAAGAAGAGAATCCAGGTGCCTGGAGGAAAGGAACATTCTTTGTAAGAGGAAGGTTAAAAAAAACTCTTTTTCAAATCTCTAATATACAGATTTGAACCTAACCAATCCGATGGTGAGAAAACATCTAACAACCTCTGCAGCGTTATAACAAGCTTCAGAAAAGAAAGGAACTGGTTATTTCGGGAGATGCAGCACTGGCTTAGCTAATTGCAACTTCTGCAAATGCTGAATTGTGTGAAAATTTTAAGTGCATTTTGGGGGACATTTACAATGCTTTATTTTCTCCAGAATGGAGTATTAATGCTTTTGTAAATTCTCCCAGCTCCAGCTGCAGCAGGAAAGACGTTGTAATATCCACCTTGAAAATGAGCGTGGTGTAATTAACACTTCTACTTAGCCTCAGACACAATGGAGGCTTCCAAGATGAACTGCACTTAGAAGAAAGCCAAATGCCTCGATATGGCAATTAGTGCTTTATTACAGCGCTGCGCACGGCTCCCACCCATCCGGCCTCGACTGGCGCGGGATCGTGCAGCGTGTGTACCCCCAGGCACCTGGCCGTGTGCCTGCTGTCTTCCAGGCACCTCCTCGTGGGTGGAAAATGGGGTGAGAGCCAGGCTGCTGCCCTGCAGCACAACGGGGCGAGGGGTCACCCCGGGGGGCAGCGCCCTGCAGGCTGCAGCTCAGCCCCCAGGGCCACGCGCGCAAACTCGCCTTGCTGGACACGTCCCCTGTCCCCTGCCATCCCACCCCCAACTTGTTGAATAAGGCACAGGGGATGAAGTTCTGCCTGCAGTGAGGCCTCCTGGAGGCCTCCAGCCATGGGCAACCCTGGAGCCATTCCTCGTTGCCCCCCCGAGCTGCTCATCCGCTGCTGCTCCCCTCTAACATCTGCACAACTTCAGCTCCCGCTTGGATTCTTGCAGAGGCATAAAGAGGTACGGACTCCCAGGCTGCAGGAGCTGTGAAACGCTGGATGCCTTTCCCCACTACTAAATATTTGTCCTAATCCTTGTGCAAAGGGAAATTCTGCAGCTTGAGTCCTGCACTGATAGCAAGCACACAATATTTGCTGCACGGGATGTTTTTGTGAAAGCTGCGGCTGTGGTGTTTTGTATGTGAAATGGCTCTTCACTCAGCTATAAACTTAGTCCGGCCAATTGAAATTCCCAGCTTCTTAGGGGAATATCCTGAAAGAAAATGCGAGGCTGCAGAGCCATCTGTGCTTGTAGGTTTCTATTTATCGTGAAATAATTTCCCACTGCTGTTTTCTAAACTGCTTTGACAGAAACAAAGCGGCAGGTCGGAGTGTTGGCTTCACTAGACAGCAGCCTCATGGAATTGCAGGTTTGACCTCATTTTATCCTCCGAGTATTTAGAGATTGCTTTCATGCCCAGGAACCATATGAGAAGAATATAGATTCCTTCCAGAGTACATTGAACTTGGAAACAATAAGTGACCTCTAAAGTTGAATTCTATAGCCACAAGAATAAAGAACTTTTTTCTTCAGGATTGAAAGAAACAGGTTTTATATCAACACAATAAGAACAGCTGCTCAACTAAAAATAACCAATAAAGTGGAAATGGAAAAGCTGTTTCCAAATTATTTCCTTTTGAAGAAATCATTATGCCATTTCTGTGATTCCCTTATGGTTTCTATAAGCACGTTGCTATCTAACAGCAGAGGCTACGGAAGTTAAGGGATTTGATGGTCTATCATCTTTTCCCTTTGCAAATGTGCATAGGCAGAGGGGAAGCTGTGCCAGAACAGTTAGTAGATTCGATATGAGAAAAATGGGCAAATTTCCACTTAGACAATGTAATGCCCAAAGGGCGATTTGATGGAATAGGAAGGAAAGAAATAACCCAGTAGCTTCAGGCTATTTATCTGTTGGCCCAGCTTCTGGTGATGAAAGGGGAACGCTGTCATGTCCACGAGAGTGCGACCGAGTCACTGAATTCCCCAACTTTCTGCCTTTCCTGTCATTTCTGGGTTAGCATATCCCTGTTCTGTTTTTGTCCTCTCTCTCCCTACATCCACCTGCAAGCAGTAGGTAATTTTTGACCCTTGAATCTGCCCCACGTTGCCAGCAGCGCAGCCCTACGAGGCTTGGTCTCACGGCCGTCAATCACCAAACTGTCTCTGGGTGGCAGAAACCGAATGGAGAGGTTTTGTGGACCATCAAATAAACTATCCAGCTCTGCGGGCTGTGAGAGCAGTGCTGTGCTTGTCCCCTGGTGCCCCGTCCTCCTCGACATCCTGCCTGCCCTGGTGGCACCCTCAGGCCTCACCAAAACGCCCTCGCTGCCGCCCAGCAGCCTCGGCTCCTCGCCGTGGGGCAGCCCCATGGAGCAGCAGCTCTGTGGGCCAGGGAGTGCTGGGGGCAGGCAACACGTGCTTCTCACTCCTTCCTCCTCCTCGCCTCCTCTGGTGCTGATGTCGCTGTATTGAGTCCTCTCTAGAGAGTCAGAAATAGGTCTGACATCTAGAAAAAGCGTGGATGACTCCCTCCTCCGTTGTTTTTTTTTTTTTTTTCACCCAGAATAAGAGCCAATTAACATCCTTAAAAGACATGGGAGGAAAAAAAAAAAAAAAAAAAAAAAAAGCTCTCTTGGGGTGGGAGCGCTTTGATCTCAACCTGAGGTGCTGCTTGCTGCTCCATGGCAGGAGCAAAGCAGCTCACACCGCTGGTAGCAGGGGTGCCGTGGGTTTCTCTGCCAGGAGCAAGGGTGTTGTGCCCCTGGCCCCATGCCATGGCCGGACCCAGGAGGAGGCTGCGAGGTGCTGGTGGCAGGGGCAGGGGCTGGGAGCATCCCCTCGGGGTCCCGGTGGCAGCACGGGGCAGGGGCGAGCCGGCTTCTGCCCCCACTGGCGTCTCGCACGGTGTGCATGAGAAGCTGGAGAGGAAAAGAGAGGTGAGTGGTAACGGAGGTGTTCAAAAGCATCACCCCAGCCACGGAAGAATAGAGGTATTTTGGGCTCCGCGCTGCCAACACCTGCTCTGAGCGGCAGTGGCAAAATTAGGGACAGCTGAATGGGAATGAGCAGGAAATAGAAGTGTTCTCTGCTGAAAATAGCTTGGTAATTGCAGATTTTATATATATTTCATTTAGAAAAGACTGCTGTTTTCATCGCAGCTAATTGTATCCTGCCCGAAAGAGCCCCTGCACCCAGTGCTGGGCACCACAGGGGTCTCAGACAGGAGTGCTGAGGATTCCTGCTCCGTGCCACCCATACCTCACCAGTGGATTTTAATGGGCTTTTGCAGCACTTTGCATCAGGCCGTGAACGTGCATCCACCAGTTACCCACCCACAGCAACTGGAGGAATGGAAGCAATTTCAGAGGCTAATAGGAAGAGAATAAATCTTGCTGAACGGAAGGCGATAGCACTGAAGTAGCAAATGCGCACATCCAGATAAATAGAAAATTCTGTAGGGGCCAAATTGTCCATTTGAAAGATGATATAAAGACAGGGGCATAGAAAACACGCCCTCTCCCACAAATACATGCCCCATGATTTAAATTAGAAACGATGCCAGGAGTCGTTAGGGGATTTCAGTGTAGGTTCACTGCTGCCATGCCCCATGGTTTTGGTGAGATCAGGAGCTCACGGTGATGCTGCCATTCCCCTGGATGGGCACAGCAGGTCCCCTCACAGCTGTGCCATGTGGGCAGGGGCGATGCTGGGGAGCCCGCCCAGGCCGACCACAGCTGAGCAACTCAATCTAATTACACACCTGATGAAGAGCCTCTGCCAATTAAGAGAAGAAGCCGCTAAGCAGAAGCTTCCTGAAAATACTAAAACGGATGTGAAATAATGTTGGATGAAGCACAGAGCCAGCTGTAATGCCCTGGGCAGCTCACCCCCTGCAGCTCCTGACCTTTCCCAGGATATTTCAGCAGTTTCTGCTGCAACAGAACCTCACACCCATTCAGCACCTCAGGGGCTTTCACCCATGATCTGTTCCATGGTCAGGGTGTGCTCGGAGGCTGCAGCTGGTCCGGGCACACCAGGGGCTCCGCTGCCTGCTCCCCAGCTGGTGCTCGTCGTGCTTGGCTCCAGATAACGCTCTTTCCCTCTTCCCTGGCATTTCCCTTCCCCTTTCAGTAATGTCAAATGAATGAGAGGAAGAAGGAGAGAAAGCCCCGTATCAAAAGAGAAAAAAAAATCAACAACTTTAAAAGCTCGAAAGTATTCTTTTGGCTTCCTAAATAAACCCTTTTCTAGTAAAACCCTTTTTCTAGCGGAAAAGTTTGCATTCTGAAGAAATCTCTGTACATTTGGGGAGCCCCAAAGGCAGGCCGGTCGCTGCTTTGCCAGGACCTGGGCACGTCCCCACGTCCCAGCAGCCGGGTCTGTGAGGATCCACACAGCAATCCTGCCTGAGGAGGGAGGCAGCAGCACCTGCACCGCCTTCCTCTGTCAGAAACTTTAATCAGGTGTCCCCAGACGTCCTAATTAATTTGTGCTGAGTGGAAATAAATGTCTTTAGACTTCCTTTGTCATTTTCAATCTCTTTTCAACTCCCATCTGTTTCCTTCATGGTCTGTGAACTAAAAAAGAAAGGGAAAAAAAAATGGAAAGGAGTTGATTTGAATTTCCCTTATCAAATGCAGTTCCCATAGTTGGGCCCTTGGGATCTTCGGGAAAGGTTGCCGCTGCTGAACTATAAACAGCTGTGCGAGATGCCCTTTAAGCGATGCACAGCAGTCACCGAGAGCCTGGGGCTCCCCTGGAGGCTGTCAGATGTTAAACCCCAAGTCCTGTGAGGCCACCAGCTTCACCCCATGCTTGGGGGGGACTTGTGGGCACCGGGCCCTGCTGCCGCCCTCCTGCAGCCAGGGCGATGGGTTTGGGCCCCCTGCTGCAAGCACAAACCCCTCGCCCGCTGCCTGGCGTGGCACAAATTGGCATCCTGCCGTGGGGGGATGAAGGTGCCCAGCGCCCAGCATCGTCCCCATGTGCAGCACAGGGGTGGTGGCACAGTCCCAGCACAGAGAGCGGGACCCAGCGCAGGGCAGAGATCGTTACTGTGAAGCCCTTATTACAGAAAGATTAATTTCTGTTACTGATCTCCATTTCAAGCTGAGCACTTAAATGCACCAGCAGGAGCCAAGCAGTGATTAATTGTCTTGGAGCTTTGATTTGAGGAAAGTGAAAACTCACCAAAGCTCATTTAAGGAGTGGAAATCCTTTTCTAGAGTGAGAGGCGGTCACTCGGCCAGAACTGGGAACCCCAGCACCAGCCAGAAGCAGGTCTCAGGAGAAGCCTTTGCCAGTGCCCAGGGCCAGGGGAGCCGTGAGCAGGGCGCTGGTGCCACCCAGGGCTCTGAGCAGCGCTCCCAGGGGGGTGAACGGGTCCCTGTAGGGCACCACGAGGGCAGCGTGCCCCAGGGACAGGCCGTGGGCACCGGGTGGGCAGGCACCATCCAGCCTGGTGCTGGAAGTGCTGGGTTTTTCAGCTGGGATCTGGGGAAACACAGCCCGGCCACCTGCACGGCACTGCAGAAGCCAATTACGTGCTCTTCCCCAGGAGACTCGGTTAATACCCAGGAAAAATCGAATCAGTTCAGGTCCCAGAAGCCCAAGTTCACCTCCAATAACATCACCTCCAGCAGCTGCAGCAGCTCCTGCGTCAGAGGAGCTCCCCTGGTGACCAGCCCCGGGCACGTCCCTGCCCAACCCACCCCTCCTGCACCCATGGGTGCTGAGCAGGGACCCCCAGCACTGCAGGGGCTGGAGTAGGGGCTGGAGGGCCCCCTCCTCCCTTGCTGAGACCAAAATCTGCTACGAGACAGCTGAGACGCTCGAGCTGGGGAATGCACAGGTCGTTACACCTAGCAGTTGATTTTCATAGCTTTTTTATATGGCACATTAGCGGAGTAACAAACCCTATTACAGTTTAATAAACCTTATTTCAGAGCAAACAACCCCGTTGCGGTGCTGGCTCGCGTTCAAACAAGTGGGGCAGCCAGCTCAGCTGCTCGCTCAGAAGCTGGGAAGTGACCTGAAAGCAAAGACAGAGCTGGAAACGAAGCAAAAAGCCCTCGCAGGGCAGGACTTCCCAGGGGCTGGGCTCTCAGCGGCTCCAAGGACCCGACCTCTGCTCTGCTGGGCACGAGCCAGGCCTGGGGCTGCCGGGGGCAAGGGGGGCAGTGGGGGCAGTGGGGCTGTCCCCGAACCCAGTCCTGGGGTCCTGGGGT
Organism: Aythya marila; assembly: GCF_965140915.1. NCBI lineage: Eukaryota > Metazoa > Chordata > Aves > Anseriformes > Anatidae > Aythya > Aythya marila. The sequence goes on from NC_139065.1 coordinate 2,110,023, forward strand.
TCCTCCACGTCCCTCCCTGGGGCCACCCGGTTCCACGACAATGTGTGCAGCCTAAAAACCTCGCACGGGTGCCAAAGCCCAGAGTGGGGGCAGCAGCTCTGGGGGGCTGCCGGCTGCCTGCTGCTCACCGTGACCTTCTGTGTCGCTTGTATTCCCGGCAAAATGAATTTACTCTCCGTGTAATTACAGAAAGAAAATAGTTTTGACCTCGGCTTCATACTTTTCAGCTTAATGTGTATAATTGCTTTGCCAGCCATTTATTACTGTCAACATTTCCAGTCGGGGGCAGTGAGGAGCAGCAGAGGGAGGGCGTGGGGGGAGGAGAGGTTGGAGGTGTGCAATAATAAAAAGCTGTTTACAATTGCATATTAATACCAGACACGGGCCAGGGCTGGGGAAACATCCCACTGTCCTCAGGCAATGAATGCTCGCTGGTGGCACAGGTGGAAGTGCTGGGGAGAGGAGCGGGGTCACGGCAGGGCTGCCAACAGCCGTGGCTGCGCTGCCACAAGCCCCTGGTCCCTGGAGGCTGTCCCCAGACCCCTGGTCCCTGGAGGTTTTCCCCAGGTCCCTGCCCTCCTGGAGGCACTGCCTGTGCCAATGGATGGGGAGCTGAGCGCCACTGGGGTGGGGGCTGGAGCCCCTCTGAGCATCCAGGCTGGGGGCTGGTGCCCGCTTCCAATTATTTCATTTGTACCCCTTAGCTACAGCCCCAGATTGCTGTTTGAAAGCAAGGTGGGCACCATCAGGTTCTTGCCTTCGAAGGAAGCAGTCGTGGGCTCCCCTCCCTCGTGAAGATCTTCCTGTGGCTGCCAGCCCCCCCCAGCGCTGCCACACGCAGTGAAAATAAACAGCCCGTCTGGGGGAAAATGTTGCTGAGTTGCCACTGCCTTCACTGAGATGTTTATCCAGCAAGACAAATCCTGTTTAATATGCCCTCAGCCATTTGTACTGGAGTGAGAAGTTCATTTCCAGATCACGACTTCACAGCAAGCATCTCCTGGGAGGGGGCTGCTCCCTGCCCAGTCACTGGAGCCGTGCGGTGCAGGGGGTGCCCTGTGCCTGCCTCCAGCTCCTCCAGGGCAAAACCTCCACGAACAGCAGGAGCAGGCCTCCGACAGAGGCACTGGCACAGCCCTGAGCTACCAACTCACAGGATCTTTCCCTAAGGAAAATGCCCGTGTTTCTCCCGGGGCCGTGGTGCCTTCGTGGTGCCCCCCACGTGGGCTCAGAGCTGGGGCTACAGCCCCGGCCCTGCTGCTGCCACCCCAAAGCCCCCCGTAGAGGTGCTGAGGGCGGCGTGTCCCGGCCTAATGAGATATCGATCAGCAGATAATAGCAGCAGCTTTATTTCTAATGACTGGATTGCTTATTGATCATGTTCACGTGCGGGGGGCGGCGAGCCTGAACATACAGCGCTAATTATTGCCAACCTCCACTGGCATAATTAAAACCCCTCCGGCCCTGGTGGGGGGCGCGGGGGCTGCCTGCCCTGCCCGGGGCCCTGCCGGTTCTAGGGGGGGCAGGAGATTTCCAAAAATCTGCCAGGTAGAAGAAATGAGGGTTAAGCACGGCCTGATAGTACAAAGGGCTATAGGGAAATGGATTATTTTCAAGTTATTTGCTACCCTTTGTCCTTTAACCCCAAGAGATTACAAAGATATCTAAGCCGTCATTAGAATTTGCATTTCAAAGTAAAATATGCAAAAATAATCATGCATTTCAGCCTTCGCAATATTAGCAGATTAAAACAAATTGACTCTGGGTCGCTGGTATTTATATCAAACTCATTCTACCTTCCAGCAAGTGCTCGTTTCCTTGTCTGCAGCACCCCAGAGAGGCTGCTGAGCCCTTTCTAATGGCAGCTTATTCAGACCAGGGTATTCCCTACGTGCAGGTGGGTACACCTCGAAGCACAGATGTGCATGGCAAGTGGTAATTTGCCCGGGGCTGTCAGTTCAGCCCTTCCTGGGCTGTACCAGCAGCCTCCCAGTCTGGTCTTAGCAGTCCTGGACCTGCTGCCTCTGACCCCGTGCACCGCGCTCCGAAGCACTGCTGGCCGTGTGATGGGCTGCAGCCGTCCGATACCAGGCAAATTAAAAACGCAGGGGAGTCTGCAGATGGGTTAGTCCTTGCTCTGCCTGCCTTAGTGCTTGCCTCCTCCTTCCTCTTCCATCATCGCAGGGCTGCACGCCAGCTTCTAGGCAGGGCTGTGCATCCCACTCCGCATACAGAGCCTCGGGCCAGGTTGCCTGAAGCATTTCCCAGTCCTTCCTCGCCTTGGGTCTGGTCAAGCTGGATGCATTCACTTCAGTTAACATCTTCGCTACACTAAGGCATGCTGCTGTGTAACCTGCATGTGAATCCTTCAGCTGAAACGGGCTCCTTTGGCCAGGCTTTAGCCTAAGAGGCACGGGAGTGAGCTACCCTGGAGCATGGTGTGGGCTGTGCCTGGGCGCTCTGCTGCCCAAGGTGTGCTCGTCAGCACGGGCAGTGCCCTGTGGGAAGGGAAGAAATGCTCTGGCAGCCAACGGGCCTCACGCTGCCGCTGCTCGAACAGCTCTGACACGAATCAGACCCGCTGGGATGCGCCTGTACTGCACAGAGGACATCTCTGGAAATCCGTATCAGCACCGAGTTCATTCAGAAAAAAACACAGCCCACATTCACTGCAGGGTAAACCACACTCCCAGCATTTAATAAGGCAAGAGCTGAGATTCTTTTTTTATAAATATTTAAAGCCACCTTCCTTTGGGCGGTGGGCGGAACGGAGTCCCCTTCTTTTGTGATCGCTTCCTTCCTCTTCGCCAGCCTGCCCCAACACCGGCTTTTAACCGAAGCAGCAACAGGAAGAGCGACTGCAGCCTGCCGTGGGGATATGGAAAGCATTTCTCGATTGCATTAAGATTCCAAAAGGAATCAGAAATGGCTTGCAAACTGAAGGTTGCAGCAAGGGCAGCAGGTTGGTCGGCACCCTGCAGGGACGCAAGCTGTATGTAAACGATGCCCAACCCGTGCTGTAGCACCTGGGGCCAGAGAAGTGAACTTCTGGGCTCCTCTGTGTCCTTTTCCATGGACCTGCTGCACCTGTGCTTTGCCAAAGGGGCTGATTTTACCGTGTGCCAGAGCCTGGGGCACTGCAGGGAGCTGCTCGCTGTGCCCTGTGCCGCATTCACCCGCTGCCCATGCGAGGGGCTTGGAGCAGGGGCAGCCCCCGCTTGGAGCCCGTGGATCTGCTCGCCAGGATGCCCTCAGCCTGGCTCAGGTCCCTCCTTGTCACTGTCCTAACAGTGACATGCAGTGGCAGCACAATGCAACAGTGCTTGGAACCGTATCAGAGCAAGCGGGAACAGCAGGAGTTGCTCATTTATCAAGAAGGTACTAATGAGACAAGAATTTTTAGCTGCTATAGCTTGTAAAACAAAAGGGGCACTGCCTTGGAAAGCCCATTAAACTTCTCCGACGCTGCCCTCCCCAGCAGGCCCCAGCCCTCCTGCCACGGGCACTGGGAGCCAGAGCAGCACCAGGGGCACCCAGGCAGGGGCGAGGCCTTCCCTTCCCTTCCCTTCCCTTCCCTTCCCTTCCCTTCCCTTCCCTTCCCTTCCCTTCCCTTCCCTTCCCTTCCCTTCCCTTCCCTTCCCTTCCCTTCCCTTCCCTTCCCTTCCCTTCCCTTCCCTTCCCTTCCCTTCCCTTCCCTTCCCTTCCCTTCCCTTCCCTTCCCTTCCCATCACCTCCAGCACCAGGGTAAGTGCAGGCAGAATCGCTGCTTTGTCAGAATTCCCTGTGCACTGACACCACAAGTGTCCTGTGTCCTCATTGTGTGGATGAATATGGTCACGTCAGTGCAAACCTTGAAATGTCAGTGATTTCTGAAATCTTCGCCGTCCCCTGATGACAGAAAAGACTGAGCTATTGACTGAGCGCATGCAGAAGAGGACCCGAGCTGCATTTGGACACAGAGGAAATTAATTGGCTTTAAGATAGGAAAATAAGTATGCTAAAAGGGTATGACACCTAGCGAGACTGTGGGACACAAAACCCTCACTCAAGCGACAACAAATCGTGTTCGGTGGGAAGATGTTTCTTCCTCTCATCTCAGATCTGATTGTGTAATCCAATTAAAAGAAGTATATTTTCTCCTTTCTGATTAGCACCAGCCAGCCAGCATGCAAATGCCACCAGCCCCACACTTCATCATTTCCCAATCTAATTACTGGTGGAGAAGGCTGGGGATGAGCTACAAAATTGAGTGCATTATTGACTGCTGCACTCTTTGCCTGCTCTACATACAGGACAAAGATTAGACATTAATCCTCTGGGCACCGAAGGTCTCCTCCAGCTTGTCACCAAATCAAATACTGTTCATATAACTCATTTAACTTGCGTTTGGTTACAGCAGCGCTGGAAAAGTGTCCAGCTGCAGAAGCTTTTTGTTTTGCTTGCAAACAGATCTGGTTTCGGCACACTGAGGTTTCCCAAGGACAACAAGTAGCAGGCTTGGGAGGCTCGAAGGAGGAATCACGTCAGGGTCCCTGCTGATGGTGTGCCCCGGGGAGCCCCCACAGCCCTGGCTGCACCCGGGACCCCTGCATCCAGCCCTGCCCCGGGGTGCCCGAGGAGCTGGTGGTGGCTCTGCAGCTCCCCGAGATGCCCCTGCCACCCCTCCTGTGTGCTCCTCCCGGGGCTAAGCAGGGATTAGCAGGGATCTTCCCTCTTGCTTAGGAGGATTAAGCATGTTATCTCCCTGCAGTCATTATGCATTCGGCTTATACTTTTCATCGGAGAAAGCAGCTTTCATTTTTGAAACGTCCCTTTTTCAGCCCTTCCAGAGAGGGATTCAGTGCATGTCCTGGGGGAAGCCAGAACTTCTGGCAGTCGTCTTCTCTCTGCCCTGGTGCCAGCAGGGCTTTTGGGTCAGGACGAGCTGATCCTGCCCCTCAGGCCCCCTCCTGCAGGGCATCTCTGCTGCAGTGCAGTGGCCTGAGCCCCATGCATGGTTGTGGAGCAGCCACAGCATCCAGCTCCCCCCACGAGCCCTTCGCTGCTTTGTGGGGTCTCTGTAGGTTGCAGGCTGCAAAAGGTAGCCCCAGAGGGGTGTCACTCATCATTTCCCTGAGCTCTGCATGCCGGTCGGTGCCCCGACAGGATACCTGTGAGTGTACCAAAGATATGTGTTGTTACTCCCCGGGACCATGCTGGGGGCCGTGCATTAACTGCCAACAAGCAGCTAGGAACAGAGGGGAAATAATTTTCCCTGCAGCTTCTGATCTGCAGCTGCGGTGCCCAGGGAGCAGCACCTGGAGCATCCCTGCCCTGACCCAGACCTGCCGGGTCCCTGCCCTGCTGCGGGCAGGGTGAGCCCTCAGGGCAGACAAAATGCACCTTAATGAGCAGGGGGGGTGGGGTGGGGAGCGGTGCTGGAGCTTGGCAGGCATATTACTGACTGCACAATTAGCAATGAACAACTCCCTAATGATTGTTATAAAGTTTTAAACCAGCTAATGGGTCCTGGGAAGAAGTTCATTGAAAGTACAAAGCATAAAAGCATAAAAGAGCAAACACAAGCTGTGACATTTTAAATGAGAAGGCAGGAACTAGTCTCTCTGCAAGTGATTATGGAATTATAGTGCTGCCGCAGTCACCCGTTAGCCGGGGATGTGCCGTGCATGCAAAGCCGGGGCTGGCAGCGCACGGGGCCCGAACCGGAGCTCCACACGCAGCTGGAGGCCCTGTGGTGCCCCAGAGCTGGGGACCCGGTGGTATGGGGACAAATCCTCCTGTCCACAGCCAGAACCAGCACACTGGTGGCATCCAGACCTGCTGGTGTTACCGTGGGTCTCCATCTTCATGTGTTTGTCCTCGGGGTGGTGACAAGGGGCCATGGGGTTGGTGCCAAGGTCTTCACCCCGTGCGTGGGCCTGGAGCCTGTGCCCAGGCTGAGCTGGGAGCCCCCTCCCAAACCCGGAGGAGCAGCCAGCATTGCTTTGGCCCAGAAACGCTCCCCAGTGTTTGCTCCTGATCTGGAGTTCATGTGGCGAACTGCAGGGCTGGCGGCCTGGAGGGCTGCAGTGGGAGAGAGCCCCCAGCCCGGGCCTGCTGCCCCTGGCAATGGGGGGACACAGCAGCAGTAACCCCACGTGCAGGACAGGGGAGGGAAGAAGGCTGGAAAGCTTTCAGTAGATTAATACACTGAGGCTTTGCAAACTAGGAAATATAAATGTGGAAATAATAGGGAAGCGCGTGGATTGTATTTCATTCCCGTCCGCAGGCCTTGAGAAAAGTGTGGGCTGCAGAAGCAAGGCTGCCAGGAGGCCTCTGCTGCCCTGCGCTAATTCCTGCCCCTGTGGGGCTGAGCAGTGGCCAGCAGGGCAGGGAGGCAGGGAGCAACGGAGGCAGTGGGAGGCCAAGGGGCTCAGAGGGGCTTGGAGGGGCTGCCCAGCCCGGGGTCGGTGCTCAGCGGGACACCGAGCTGCCTCCCCCACCAGCACAGCCACCAGGCACCTGAGAAGTGCCCCCCAGGAGCGTGTCCCAGTGTGACACCTCTACCCTGTAGTTACGACTTCCATTCTGCCTGCAGCAGACTCTCCGATGGCACCGCTCCAATTAAGCAAATAAATAAAGTGATTACTTCAGATGCTGCGGGCTGCCCTGCATGAGCCCTGTGGCACGCCGGCTGCAGGGGGGGCAGGAGCTGCATGGCCCGTGGCCATCCCCAGCCCTCCCAAACCAAACCACAGCTCCCGTTTCTCCCACGGAGAGCTCCGTGGTGCAGCCAGGGCTGTGGGCAGCAGAGGGGGGGGTCCAGCCCCCCTGTGCCACAGCCCAGAAACTTGGACGATATGGTCAGCTTGTGACCGTGGGTACAAAAACACCCAGAAACATTTTTCTGTTTAGCCTTGATGCAAACCATTTCCTCCATCCATTTCGGAGGACAATGTGGAATAACTCTGTTAGTACCTAATTATCTTTGCTATTGACCCAGCACTCCCAAACAGTTCGGCACAGTATGCAATTTTTCCTTTAATGCGCCATTTCCAAGTAGCCATGAAATTGCACAGGATTACAAACTTCCCCGCTTTGATAGGAACTCTTCCTGTGCAGAACATTTCTGCAGGGAACGGAGACAAAATGGTTTAGTGGGTCAGTGAATGAGGAAACCTATTTCTTGTCCCAAAGGGTGAATTTGTTCTTTCCCTGTCCCTCGTGGGGCTGAAGAGGCCAGGCTCTGCTGTGTGGAAGCACGACCTAACCACGCAAAGAGCACAGCCTGGTCCAGGAGCATGGCGAGAGATCTGTCTCAGGCACAGGAAAGAGATAAAGCAGGTGTATGGAGATAAAGCTAATCAAATTGAGGTTCATAGACACACCAAACAGCTAAAGATGCCTTATCTGCTGAGTAGGGCACAGACGGGGAGGAGGACACCTTAATGTACCATGTAGCCTGGGGCAAGTCACTTAATGCCCTTTTCTGCCAGTTAACCCCGCACCGACACAAATCCATCCAGTTATTCACACTCCCTGCAGGATTTCTGAAGTTTCTAAATGTTTGGAAATGCTTCGAGATATCATGCCCTTGTACAGACAGGCACTGCTGCCAGGTTCGGCTGTGGGGTCCCCTCCCAGTGCTGCCGGCACCGTCGCCCTCACCTCCAGCACCGGCAGGGACAACGCCTGCTCTGCCTCCACGCCACCTTTCTTCATGTGCTGCAGTAGAGATTTGTGCCTGATTACTGAGAAAACTCACACTTCTGCACAGCCTCTTGCCCTTTTGGCAGCAGAACTGTTACCGACAGCTGCGATTTCATCCCAGGGAAAGGATGGGGAAGGAAATGTGCTTTACAGCTAGGAACAAGCAGCACAGAGCGAAATGAAACGTGTAGGGCAGGCTCAGGCTCATCAACAGGATTTCAGGGAGAGATGCAACAATATTTATGGTATTAAACAAACCCAAGGACCACAGCTAGTGGCGAAGGCAGCAAAAAGATCAATATTATGGCTAATGGGTACAGAAGGGTGCTTTAATTGGGTGTTGTGCTTGATAAATTATTTGTAAAGTTAAACACACAATGGAAGTATTGCCGGCCTGCCTGCTCGAGAGTTAAATGAGTCAGCCAGCACAAATTGAGCCTGGATGATTAATGGTTGTAAGCATCCTTGTTTGCTAAGCTGACAAGTGACCGGCAGTAAAAACAAAGCTGGAATATTTTTAATTGGGTTTTATCTATGTCTCCCTGTTAGCAACCAGTTTGGGAGCAGGTCTTTACTGGGACAGGAAACCAGCATGCAGGGCTTTGGTCGCAGCCCCCCAGGTCTCCAACCTGCATGGCCACCGCTGGGGGCCGGTGCCTCTTCCTCGGCTCTGTCCTGCGACAGCAGCAGGACACGGTGCAGCCTCTGTAAAATGCAAAATGGAAATATTGCAATAAACTAAGGGGACCTATGCTCTAGTGAGCGTTATGCTCATGCAAGTTGTACCAGTGCGTAATGAACAACCATTGGATTTACATTTCAAATTAACTTTATAAAAAGTGCAGTGGTCTGTTGGTTACCTAAAATACATCGCAGTTCTTTGGTCTCACATCTAAGTCCATAAAAACGCTGCTGTTAGTCAGAAACGGCTACTTTGGGAGTTTGAGCTGAGCATAGAGCAATTAAATTTAAATACTGACAGCATTTCCTAACAATTTCTCCTGTTACTTAAAAATGACTTCTGCTCGCTTGGCTGGCACCCGAGCAGTGGCCCTGGGCGGCACCGGGGCTGGGCGCTGTGTGACTGCTGGGTGCCAGGGCTGCGGGGGCAACCCCCATGGGCAACCCCAAGAGAGCACCCAGGTGAGAGGCACCCGTGCCAACAAGTCTGGTGCCAGCACTGTGCCCACAGACCCGGCCCTGTGGGGCCAGCAGCTGTGGGACAGCAGCCGAGATGCAATACTGCAGCACACGTGTGCCTCTAACCGTGCTGCGCCTCCAGTCTCTGCAGAGCTTCCTCTCTCCACACCCGCTAAAAAAAAAGGTTTATTGAGAAGATGTTTCTTTTTCCGAAGGCTAAACAACATAGATTGTGTTACACTGCAAACTCTGCTCGCATCTTCACGGATGGGATAGAAAACAACTGCAGGGTTCCCACTGTCAAACTGCACCAAATGGAGCGCGAACGCTAACACAGCACGTCCATAAGGCAATACCCGCATCAAACACTGCCCAGCTCTCCCAGTGGCACTTTGTGAGGCTGCCCAGAGCTGCTCCAAAGCCGGGCCCATCTCTGGAGGGTGCACGGCAGGGACAGAACCCTGCCGGGCGCTGGGCACTGCCCTGCCCTGGTGCTGTGCACTGCTCCATGTCCCCACTCACGTGGGCTGGCGTGAGAATCGTGCACTGCCCGGCCAAACCCCAGGTTTGTGCCTGTCCCAGCACCTTCCCCCTGCCCATCACAAGGGCCCTGAGAGCTGGGGATGGATCCCTGCACCTGGAGAGGGCTTCAGCCACACCGCGCTGCCCTCACCCGCTCTGCACCCCTGCTTCGGAACAGATAGTGCCGGTGTTTTGTCTTCTGAGTTGGCTTTTGCTGATGTGGAAAGCTTGGAAACTTCACAGGGAGATAAACAACAGCCTTTACATCCATCCCTGACACTCACGGCTACGTGGAACCCGGCTGCCTCCAGGGGAAGGACAAGCTTTGAAGCCACAGCAAGGGGACCACTGCTCGGCAGCTGCCCGTGGTGAGCCGGGGTCCCAGGGAGGTGGCAGTGACAGGAGCTGGCAGGGTTTGGCTCGTGGGAAGAGGCCAGGGCTGTGGAGGCTGAGGAGCAGGCAGGGAGGGGCCCCACACCAGCATTGTATTTGAAATTTGAAAGTAATGTTGATTTAGCAACCGAGTCCTTTACAGTAAGGACCGGACGGGTGACAGAAGATGGCAGCTTTTTGTCACACTGCTTTACGTCCTGAGCCTGTACAGGAGGCTCTGGATATGCTCTTTAGCCTGTTATGCTAAGCCTTAATTATGTAAATCTGTCATGAAAGTCTATGTGATGGTGCTGGAGACCTTATAGGCACAAGAAAGGAATCTGCATTTTCTTTCTTCCTCTGTTTCTCACTGCAATCCCCACCTCTGCGTTACAAAACCATTACTTAGAGTTGTCTCGCCATCACCTTCAGCTGTTGCTTTCTTCTCCATCCTCCTTTCTTCCCCAGCAAGCCTCTCATCCTCACAGCGAGCTGGGTGCTCTTCACACAGCCTTATCGCTTCTCCGGGTGCAGGATCCAGGCCATTGTGATCCCGAGCAAGTCAAGTGGGGAAGAAAGGCAGCTTTATGTGAGCGCCTGCTGCAGACACTGGAAATGAGGTCAGCCACCACCTTCCTGGGACCCGGTAATTATAGCCAGAGAGTTGGGAACTAATGAAAGAAGTGCCGAGGTCTCACAATGACAGAGGCTGAATGGAGTGGTATCTGGCACCCTTTCAAATTGATTTTAAATATGAACTCCCTTTAATCCTCCTCCCTATCTTGTTCCCTACATCACTGATTCCTCATCAAACAGTTTAAATTAATTTGAGCCTGCCGTTCTCTGCCCTATTATCTCTTCCCCCCCCCCCCCCATTTATGAATTTTAAATCAACTTGTTAACAACCTACTTAGTTGCATAATTTTGCTATAATAATCCATGCCCCCGGCCCATTGCATATTAATTTTGCAGATAACTCGCTCTGCAGCCTCTGATGCCGTGCTCTCCTTGCCGACGGAGGCGGCAGCACAAGGAAAGGCTGTGCCAACCGCTGGCCCAGCGGCTGCCGGGCCTTGGCCCCCAGCGTTTTGTGCTCCTGCAGTCCCATGGGGCTGGGGGGGGGAAAGCTTTCCCCCAGCCCCCTGTGGGGAGCAGCCAGTGGGGGGCTGTGGCGTGGCGCTGACCCCCCCGAGCCATCACCTGCACTGCCCAGAGGCTCCAGAGCGAGCCGCGGTGCAGAGAGGTGCTGCTACCCAGATGGGAGCTGAAGCCACAATGCATAAATCACTTCCTAGGAGTTATGATAATGTGTTACTGATTAATGGGAGCGGGTAGAGAAAACAGGGGAAGCGATGGAGGCCGTAAATCCCGTGGCTCGGGTAACCCCGCGTCTTCCGAGCAGCGCGCTCCCGTCCCCATGGGGCAGCCGGTGGCTTCCCGGCTCCAAGTCCCACACGTGTCGGTGCAAATCGCCTGCCTGGCTCCCAGGGGAAGCTGCTGGGCAGCCGTGGGGGGCTCGATGCCCATCACCTCCCACATTTCTCAGTTCTTCCTTCCTTGTCCCTCTGAAGCCAGCAGAAGCAGCGCTGCTTTGTGTGGCCGTGCTGTGCATCAAGCCGACTTGTTCCACCTCCACGGAGACGTGCTGAGAGCGCTGCTACTTGGTTTTCCTCCTTTTTTTTTTTTTTTTCCCCTTTTTAATTCTGTGGCTGTAGAAAAGCTGCCCGTTACCTCTAACAACAACAAATTAGCGCGAGGACTGCAATCAGCAGCGTGCCCCAGCAGGCAGGTGTTTCTCCTTCGTTACGAGGCGCACCCCGCTCTTTCTCCCAGCTGGAGATTTGCAGCTGGCTGGCAACTCACCCACCCGAGGGGGACTCCTGGTCCTCCGCCGCCGGGAAACCGCCCCAAATCTTTTCGGGGCCGCCCCCGGCTCCGGCCCAGCGCCGCCTTCGCTCTGCCCCCTGGTGGCTCCGCACCGGGACCCGGCGCAGGACGGGCAGCGGGGCTGGGGCAGCGCGGGGCTGGCTGCAGGGCAGGGCAGGAGGGTGCAGGGTGCAGGGCAGTGGGGTGCAGGGCAGTGGGGTGCAGTGTGCATGGCAGCAGGGTGCAGGGCAGCGGGGTGCAGTTCCCCATCCCGCTCAGCCCCCAGCTCCCAGCCCCAGCCCAAGCCCCGCACCCCTCAGCTGCGCGGCGGGTACCCCATCGTGGTGCGGGCAGAAAACGAAGCAAAATCAGCTCCTGCTGCAGCGTTTTCCTCGCAAAGCAGGGACCTCTGAGCCTGTCGGATCGTAGCATCAGGCAGCACTAGCTCCTGGGAGAAAAAGTGCCACAGGAAAGCAAGATTGGCTGCAGCTGCCGGTGGCAACTTTCAGTGCCCTGTCCAGGAGATTATAATGTGCATTCACAAATCTTTACAAATAATTAGCGAGCCGGCATTCCAGGATGATATCCCATAATTAAACATAATGATTTCATAGTGTTTGGCTGAGCAAGGACCAGACATTTCAAGATAATGGCTTTCTTTGCCTGTTATTTGATGTGTATTCGATCCCCATATGGTCTCAAAAGCAGTTATTAGCACAGGTGCCTTGTATAATTAGGTTTGTTCTGACTTGTATGCTATTCATTACATACTTAAAATACACCTGATAAGATCTCATTTTTAGGACAGGACGAACCTATCCTTTAGGAAGGACTCTGAAGAGGCTGATGCCCTGTAAATGCACGTCTCGGCCCAGCACAGAGTGGAAGAGCCCTGCCTGCTTTTGCTCGGGGCTGTGGCTGCTGCCAGGTTCAGCTTTTTGCCTCTTGCTTTGCGGAGGGGTAGGAGGAGAGGACAGTGCCTGGGTTTCACCCCGAGATGTGATGCCCTGACCGCTTCTTAGCCACATCCTAAAGCTGGGGCTGGCCTAAGGTAGTGGCCGGAGCTATTCTGGGTGAGAATTCAGTGTTTAACATGTCACCGATACAGTCCCTACAACCCGTGGTAGGGCTCCCTGGGCCATACACCAGGGAGGCCTTGGTGGATAATCCCTTTGCTTTTCTTCTTCGGTCTCTCTGGAACTTGCACACAGTCCCTGCATCTAACAACCACAGCTGTGCCCAGCCTGAAATCGGGTCCCCTCACTTCTGGGGCCGTGACTCACCCGCAGAGGAAGCGCTGCTGGGACACAGCTGCCCTGCTCCCGCTGCACCCTCCCTGCTGGCATCACCCCACGCCTCCAGCGGCCGCGCTGCCTAGCACCGGCCCCCAGCCCTGTTGCTGGCTGTGTGCTCCTGCACGTCCCTCTGCAGGATTTCACCCATACTGGGAATGGGGGCAGCACTCGTCCAGCCACCAGCTCCTTCCCGCTGGCACAACGGGCTCGGGTTTGCAGCCAGGCACCTACGGGTGCAGAAGTTCCCATGGGGAGGGAAGGGGCTCCTGTGATGCTTGGAGCTCTTGGCTGGCAGAGTCCCCTCCTGTCAGCAGTGTGCTGGGGGCACATCAAGGGATTAACCCCCGGCATGTCACTGAGAAGGGGATAATCGTCAGCCCTTTTGCTGCAGTCTCAGTTGAAAGCCGGGTAAATCTGCTCCCTCCATGCAGATAAAAGCAATGAAGATATCAGAGATGTGACACACCACAGTGTGGGACTTGACTCTTCATTACTGAGTCATCAGACTGCAGAATTGATTCCATTTTCACAGAGTTTATTGTAGTTCAAAGCCTGGTTGGCTTTACCGTTTCATTGTCTGCGGGCTCCGGGTGCTCCTGAGACAGACATGAAAGGACGAGGAGCGCCGGTGGGGTCAGCGGAGGGCTCAGGAGCACACCAGCGCCTCATCCAGCACCACTCGGAGCTGTGCTGGCTGGCAGTGACAACTCTCACCCACAGTAACACAGCTGCAGGGGAACGGCCAGGCTGGGGGTACGTCTGGAGGTCTCAGGGAAATGTGGCTTTTTTTTCTTCTAGTCATGCAATTAAAACAAATTTTAAAGAAAAATTGAGGCTAGTCCCAAATGAGGGCTCTTGTCTGGAGAGTGAATTGAAATATTTCATTTCTTCCCTTAATTTCTGCTCCATCAGATTAGTTCCTAGCAGGGTCTTGCTCAACCGCTTCTCCTGATTGTTAATTTCCATTTAACCGCAGAGAGGGGGGCTCTGGGGCTGCTCACAGAGGAGGTAAAACAAACCTCTGAATTTGACTTACACGACTGGTTGATGTGAGCAGCAGCCACGGGGTCACCACATTGGCTCCTGAGCCAGGAAACCCTGCAGACAGAGGTGCTTGTGGTGACGGCCCCTTACCCGGCCTGCTTGGTGTCCCCACCAGCACGGACAGACCAGGGGGTCCCAACGGGCTGGGTGCCGGGCAAGGAGCTCCCCACACCCCTCACCCCTCACCCCTCACCCCTCACCGTTTCATGTTTTAGCTGTGTGCTTCTGGTGGCAGGACTGAGAGCAAGCCCACATGATGCATGACTCTCCTCACCCCGCGCAAGTTCAATCTCTGCAGGCTGCAAAAACGTGATTAAAAAACAATTACCCCCAAACTGCATTCAATTAGGCTGCGGGGAGTGCTGAGCTCTGCAGATAGACGCGATGAGGGACGCGCTGGCCTCCCCTGGGCTGGCAAATGCCATCACACTGCCCTCTGCTCCCCGGGGCCATGGGCAGCCCCCGGCCCCCTGAGCAGCGGCTGGGAAGGGGGCAGAAGGGAGGCCCCGCTGGAGGAGGGATGCAGCCCCTGGTTGGGGGAGATGGAAACATGGAAACAAGGCGCTGCTCTTTGGTTGCAAACAATGAAATTCACACACACACACACAAAAAGAAAAAAAAAAAAAAAAAACAGGCTCATTCCTATGCGCAACATGCAGCCTCTCATTAAATTTCAAACACATTTTATTTACTGTCAAATCCCCCGCCCCCCAATTTCGGAGCAATTCCCCAGCGGCCCCTGCCCGGCTGCGAGCTGCGGGAGCGGCGGCCGCCAGGGGGAGCCCCGCGCCCGGCACGGCCCGGTTCTGCCCGGTTCTGCCCGGTTCTGCCCAGTTCTGCCCAGTTCTGCCCGGTTCTTCTCGGTTCTGCCCAGTTCTGCCCAGTTCTGCCCGGTTCTGTCCAGTTCTGCCCGGTTCAGCCCGGTTCTGCCCGGCCCCAGCCTTTGCCGCCCGGCACAGCCCAGCTGCCGATGCTCGTCCCCGAGTGTCCGTGGCCGGCCCCGCAGCCGGCAGCACGCAGACCCTCGAGCCTCTCAGTAATTAAATTCAGATCGAGCCAGGGAGTCACATCGCAGGGCAGCGCGGAGCGAAAGCTGCTTTTCAGCTGCCACCAGCCCAGGAGGGGTGAGCAGGGCATGCACCGTGGCTGCAGGAGGCAAAGTGCTTCCCAGGCAGGCTCTGCTGGTTCACAGCGGGGCACATCGCCTCCACCGTCCCCGTGTGCCCAGGGCGATGTGTGTAGGGGATGCTGACCCTACAGCACAACAGGGTCTCAGGAGCAGCTCCCCGGCTGCTGCCGCACGCTGGGTGCAGGACAGGCTCCAGGCACAGGCGGGCAAGCAGCCGAGGCACCGGCCCCAGCGGCTGCGGGCACGCTCAGGACCAGTCCGGGCCCATCACGGGGCCGGTTCAGCCACTTCCCACCACACGTAGCCACGGCACGAAGCTCAGATGGGATCAGCCTGCCCACAGCGGGGCCTCTACCCCCTGCACCTCTTTGGCTCGGAGGCACAGCGAGCACCCCGCATGCAGCAGCAGCGCCAGTTCCTGCCCCGGGCACGGCCACGCGCCCCCCAACCTGCGACCCTGCAGATGGGGCCACTTCTCCAGCCCGCAGCGCTGCAAGATGCACCTGAGCAACACGAGGCCACCACGGTTTGCAGGAAGCAGAACAAAGGTCTTGAAAAAGCAGGGGAAAAGCCTGGGCAAAGTGCAGCGGAGAGTGTCCTTGGCCGTGTTTGCAGTGAGCACAGCCCATCCAGCCCCACAGGAGAGCCACCCGCTGGGGCTTGCGCTGCTCTCTGCAGCCACCTCTCGCTGCCATGCAACAACCGAGCATCACTCATCTCCTCCTTAATGGATCCATGACACCGGCAAAGGGCTCTCATTAACAGAATATAATGCGCAGTGAAAATAATTGATGATCATCTTGTAACAATTGATTATCTGTCCACTGTAATGCTGCTTTGCTCATACGGTAAGGGGAAATCGCTTTTCACTGCTCAGCGCAGAGCAGGCAGCCAAGCACACAGCCGTGTCCGTTCCTGCCCAGCTCCCCTGTGCTGCAGGCACAGCACCGCAGCCGGCGAGCCCCCAGGCTCTGCGTGCACCCAGCGAGGCAGCCCCCATGCCCCAGGACAGCCTGGCACAGCTCATCCATCCCCTGGCACACACGGGACAGTGCAAGCACCTGGCATCCACATGAGTCTGGCATGGGGGCAGCCTGTGGCCCCCATCTCGGCCTTGGCCAGGCTGTGTTTTCCAGCAGGCTGCCCTCTGGCCAAGCAGCCCTCCCGCCTCCTCTCGCCAGCACAGCATCAGCATAACCCCTGCCAGTGTCTTCACAGGGCGGCTGGGAACAGGGAAGGTTGTTTGCAGAGCAGCAGCCCTGACTGCTCAGCCGGAGCTGCAGACTCAGCAGAACTCAAATCTCCCGAAAAACCTGAATAAACTCCCCTGTGCACAGAGCCGGACCCATGCGGCAGGCAGGGACCCAGATCCTCTCCTCATGCTTGTCACATGAATGAGCTCTGCGGCTGGGCTCACGCCTTTCATCTCGGAAGGGGATTGTGTGTATTATGGGGAGGATTAGGCTGTTTTGGGAGGCCAGGAGGATCTGTGCGTGCAAGGCTCCAGGGCTGCTGCAGGGAGCGGGGCTCAGCCCCTGCCTGCCCGCCCTGGCCTGCTGCGACCCGGTGGGGAGGGCGCTGCCTTCGCCCCCACTCCTGCCCAGTGCGGGCAGCAGAGCTCCTGGAGAGGTTTTGTCTCTGTGGGGTCACCGGGACCTCACCCCGCATTCCCCAAATCACCTGGAAGAGGCCAGGCAGCAGGGATGTGGAGACAAAGGGCTGGCAGGACCAAGCCTTCCTGACCCCAGTCCTTCCAGCCTGGTATCCCCTGCTGCAGGGCTGCTGCTGCTCGCTCTCCCCACCCCACACGAGCTGCCCCAGCCCTGGCAGAGCCCCCCCGGGTGCCGTGGCCAGCAGCTGGCAGGGATCCCGGCTCCTGGCCGCCAGCCGGAGCCCCCGCCCCAGCCACCGCTGAGCATTTCTGGTCAGAGACCTCAGAGGTCTGGGAAAACAAACTACATGGGAATTAGCTCCCAAGTATTTCCTCAATTCTACCTGCTATGAAGAGAATTTTATTTTGCTTCCCCCAGGCGGAAGGAAGGCAGCTTGACGGAGGGTTTCAAGGAAATCTGTGCAATAACTCACACAGCCCAGCCTCACAGAGCCGCAGCGGGGGGCAGGCACAGCGCTGACCCGGGAGCACCCTTCAGGGAGCCCCATCCCGCACCCACCACAGGCTTTTTGTGGCCCCCATGAGAAGCAGCCCCTCGGCAGCACCCAGCTCTGCAGCCACCCTTTGCTCCCAGCCTGGAAGTCACTAATTGTGGCACTGTGACTAATTGGGGCACCGCTCCCTCCTCAAGGCCCCAGCCCCCAGGGAGGAGCGGGGTGAGGAGGCAGCGCTGGGGCCGGGCGTGCTGCAGGGCAGAGTCCACGCAGGCTGCGGTGCCCATCACGCACCAGCCACCCGCACCACGGGGCAGCAGTGCCCGTGCCTCACAAATGATTGATTATGGGATCCATTAATTACAGGATCCCCAGTCTGAGTCACTGCATTGCCCAAGCAGGGCAGCACTCCTCCCCAAACCACACGCACCCCTTCCTCCCCCAGCACCCAGGCCTCAGGACGGAGCAGGCGAGGGCAGGCCCAGTGGGGCTGACACAGGGTCTTGAGGGACGCATGGGGCAGAAGCCACTCCTAGAAAACAGAGGTTTTAGGAACAAGGCCTTATCAGCTAGCCAAGTCAAAACAGCAGGAAATTATTTAAACATTTTTCCTTAGAAGACCAAGCTGGCCCCCTGCCCTGGCTGCGCAAGCCTCTGGGAAGCCAGAGGCAGGAAAGTCGTGTTAGTTACGGTAAGGCATACATCGGCTATTACACTACCAGAACCCAGGGAAAATGGGACACCTGGTTTTATGAGGCAGCTAACAGAGGTCAAGCAGGGGAAGAACGCAGCAGACAGGGCCAAGTGCTTCTCGTCCCAGGGGAAATCAACACCACCCGCAGTAGCCATTAGCTGTCCAACACCCCCAGGGGCACTGCAGGTCCCCAGACCAGGACTGGGGCAGGAGTAACCAGCCGAGCCCCCAGGCCCCCCATGCCAGCTCGGGGCAGCCCCATGCCCCCCTCACCCTCAGGGGACCCCCAGCAGAGGGGCTGGAAACACACCCAGCATGCACCCAGAGGAACAGGGACCACAGCTCAGCTGATCACGGTTAGTTTATTGCGATGGGAACCAGTTATGACAGCTACAGACACAGCATTTATGGAAATACAGATACTTGGTTTTCCAGTATCGCCGCTCAGTACAATAAAAACCTTCTGTACAAAATACTGTTGGCTTTATAAAGTTTCTCTACAGCATGAAATACCTCGTCTGGTTTTGTGAGGTGTGGAGCTGGCTGTCACAAAGCTGGAGAACCCCAGCAGCAGCACAGAGCAGAGCAGTCAGCAACCCTGCATGGTGCCCCACCAGGCAGCCCTGGGGCAGGGTGTGAGGCTGACCGAGGGGGTTTGGGTTCCCTCATCCCACCAGCACCAGGCCCACAGAGCACCCACAGCACCACAGGCTGCCAGCCTGGGCAGGCAGGGAGAGCCCCTTCATCACAGCCCTGCCCATAGCACATTTGGGTGCCCTTCCACACCCCATAGTAAAGAGGAACCTTAAGGCATTCGTAAATGTCCTTTTAAAAAGGGTGGGAGAGTGTCAGAGTGTCTTTAAAAAAAAAGTAATAAAAAGCCCAAGTTGTGGCCATCTTGCAAACTCCAAACAAAAGCCTCCTCTTGCAGCTGAAGAGATTGAAAGACATGCAAAACACATTTCATCCCTTGCAGGAACCACAGCAGCTTCCCCCCAGGTAGGGTTCATCAAATTAGCAGCTCTGTGCAGCTGGAAAAGCAGGTAGGAACCCAGGCTCTCCCCAAGGCTGTGTTTTCCTGACATGCAAAGGCTGCAACCGAGGCAGTAAGACACGTACGCAGGCATGCACACACACGCACTCCCACACACCCCAACCTGAGCCTGGCAAGGCTGACGCTGTGCCCATGGGAAAGGGCACCCTCTCCTGCAGGCAGGAGTTTCAGGCTGAGGAGTTTTGCATTGCAGGAAGAGATCTGCACAGGGAAGCCAAACCAGCCCCTAAAGGAAAGCACCGAGTCTCCTTGCTGCCTCCTCTCACAACACCAGGACCTGGCCTAAGGAACTGGCTTTGCACCATATCTGCCCAGCCAGGCTGCTTTACCCCATTTCATCTCCCCCTAACCAACCCCAAATACACGTTGATACGTTGTTTGGCACGGTCCTGGAACATGGCTGTAAGTATGAAAGAAGAGTTCAACATTTGATGGGTGAATTGTAAAAAAACAAGTTTATTTGAAAAAATACTCAGCCTCTTACAAGATTTCTGATCAACATTTACTAGAACTTGAGAGCCATTAACCTGCTCCACGTACGTTGAGATATTTTCCAACACTAAAAAATAAAAAATAAATACGTACAAATTCTTTCCACCCCCTTACACGTCCTAGATGTGAGTGGTTTGGCATCCGTTGCCTTAATATCTTAGTTGAACAGAAGCAAGTAGAAGAGGTTTTTCTAAGAGATAAAAGAGCAGAAGCAGAATACCTGTCTCAGGGATGTAACAACGATAATCCGGTCTGTCTGGCCCCTTCAGCCTGCAAAGCATTAAGCATCCAAACCCACTTGTCTTGTCGGGACTCTGAGCTGGGGGTTCCCAGGTAGAAACCCACCCCAGAGACGGGCAGCACCTGCGAGCCCCCCCCCAGGTGGACTGGGGGACTGGTGCCCCCCATGCCAGTTCCCCGTTTGTGTCACATCACACCCAGAGGCACAGCAGAGGGGGAGGCAGGAGGCTCCCACCCAGGGGCACAGACCCCAGCCCCCCACGGGGACGCTCACACAGCAGACACCACCCGACACGAACTCCGGCCATCCTTTTTTCAAACCTGAATATCCCGTGAGAACACAACTACAAAAAGAAGGATTTTTAGAGAACTACAGTAGCTAAAGTGTTTTCAAAACATACCTAAAGACCACCTAACAGAGCCAGGAGGCATCTGGTAGAGGAGCTGAAGACCCCCTGCCCCCATGCCCAGATCTCCCCCCCGTGGAGAGCCCGCAGTAAGAAGCGTGTGAAGCGGTATTCATCCGGGGCTTGGCCCTGACACCCCTGTGCTTCAACAAATCCAGTATCCTGCTTTTTATGGCTTTTTAACAACAGAACTCCTCAAAATACAGGCACGCGCACACACACCATACCCCGAGCAGAATACAGAGCTAAAGCACGGTTTACAGAGTAGAGTTAAGGCTCATCCAGATTCAGCTAGATATGAAGACTGTAAGGCACGTATTAGTACAATCATGTTACTGTTAAAAAGCCAGAATATAAAAAAGTCATCCCTTCCCCCACCCCCACCCCAAACACGCGAGGATACTGCACACGTAGCTCTGTTACCTTTGTTGAACACAGATGGAAAGACAATTCAGAGCCTGGTTAAAAATGAACACCTGGTTTAAACACTTCTCACAGCCGCTCAACACCAGCAGAGCATTCCCCAGACACCGCTCCAGGGCAGCGGCACTTCCCCCCGACACACTGGGATTAAAACCAGTCCCTCACATGTGGCTTTCTTCCTCTTTGACACCATCTTCCGTGCTCTTCTGCGGCAAGGTGGCCACGTCGTTGTTTGCCTCTTTCTGCTTCTCAGCCTCATCGATGTTGGTCTCCTCCTCTTTCCCTTCGGTCCTCGTCTTCTCCTCTGCCTTCTGTTCCTTCGCCACCAGGCGGTAGTTGATGCCCATCCCAATGAAGAGGTAGACCCCGGAGACGATGAGGATGACCCCGCAGGCCCAGTACGTGTACTTGTAGTCACCGTACATGTCGTTGAGCTTACCTGACAGACAGAGAGGGGACAACTTAGCAGGACTACTCCCAGCACCAACAGGGAACCAGGCCAAGGAAGCTTTCCCACGAGCAGCCCAAGCCCATCACCTTTGCTTCAGGTCCCTATTTCTTCTGACCCCTGCTCCCCAACTTGGGCCAGCGCTCAGCCCACCCCCACTCCCCCAAATCCCAGGAAGGTCCAGTGGCTGGTGCCCTCCCTCCCTCACCTCCACCCAGAAATAGAACTCAGCAGGAAGACTGCCAGGACCCACACCCCACGTAATGCCAGACCAGGGGGGCTGCACACACAGGCACCCTACCGAGCAGAGGGGGTCCCAGAAGCACCGGGCAGCACTCCACGATGGTCACAAGGCCGACAGCGCTGGAGAACCTCTGTGCTCCCACCAGGTCCATCAGGGTTTCAAACAGCACCGAGCTAAGCCAGCCAAAGGCAAAGCCAAAGAAACCAGCATAAATGCAGAACCCAGCGTAGGTGGTGGACATGGGGGCCAGGAGGTGGCACACCCCGTTGTAAATCACGGAGATGGCAAAGAAATACTGGACTCTCGGTCTGATCCACTTGGTGTTTGCCACAAGTCCCATGGAAGGTCTGGCTACCATGTCCACAAAGGCCAGTATGGAGAGCAAGAAGGCTGCAGACTCGTTAGCAATCTTCTTGCTCTTCGCATAATTGCTGAGGAAGACCAAGGGAGTGAAGAGCCCAAAAAACATGATCACATTGCCCGACAGATAGAGCAGGAAGCCCCTGTGGGTGAACAGGGAAAGGTCCAAGAACTTGTTGATCGTCTGGAAGAGCGTGCTCTTCTCTTTCTTCGCCTTCCCACCGATGAGGTCTGTGCTAGTATCACCATCATCTTTTTTTGCTTTCCCAGCTTCCTGCAACACCTCTTTCGCAGCCTCTTTTTTCAGCTGGTCTGGCTTGGGGCCAATTGGCCGCATGAGGGACCCAGCAACACAGCAGTTCAGCAGGAGACCACCGAGGATGAGGAAGCTCCCTCGCCAGCCAAATATACCAAAGAACATCTGGTTCACAGGCGCCAAGGTCGACAGGAACACGGGGCTGCCTGCCATAGCCAGTCCATTTGCCAGGGGACGCTTCTTGAAGAAGTACTTGCCAATCATGGTTAAGGCTGGGTTCAGGTTAAATGCAAGTCCGAGGCCTGCAGGAGAGAAGAAATGAAGGATTCAGAGTTCCGCAAGCCAGCAGCACTGACACAGGGGCCGAGGAAGAGGAACAGGGTTTCAGTTGTCACAATTTCAGAGTACCACTTCTCTATTAACCTCCAGCCCCTCACTACCCCTTCCTGGCAGTATCTGGGAGGACAAGCTAGGGCAGCAGAGTTGTGTGCAGGAGTTAGGGGAGGCAAAAGGAGAACCAGCACAATCCTCAACAAGCCTAACATTTACTGGCATGGCACAATCCTAACCTGAGACAGCAATAATGGAAGGCTTTCTATTTTAAGCATGGCACAAGTGCCTGTGCACTTACATTCTTCCTGCATTATGTCACCAGGGCCACCTTTAAGCTAGAGTACATAGGGGAAATCAGCACTTACGCAAATCCAGGGTAGTTGTTTCACAAGAATTACTAGATAGAAGTCCCTCCTCCAAAGAGGACTTTTCCTGGTTGCAGTCCCATTATAGCAGAGAGTCACTTACCCCCTACAACCCCCACGCAGAAGTAGAGTTCCTCCACGGTGTTGCAGAAAGAAGCTGCAATCAGACCGCACCCAGAGAGGCACCCACCCACGATCATGATGGGTCGGCTGCCGTATTTGTTCACCAGGATGCTGCTGATGGGACCTGGGAAGGCAAAGGAGACATGGCCAGAGATGAGTTACTTTTGTACTGGAGACCAGACAGACAGGCAAGCACCCAGGAGGGCTACAGCTAAAGGCTTCCAGATCCCACACGGTGACACTTCACCCAGCGAGGGAACTGGGGTAAGGGGAAAGGACAGAAGGTGCAGAGACAGCTGAAGATAAGAGTGATGTTTGGTTAAAGCACACACTGAAATCCCAGCTGGGGAAGCAAGACTACAGCAAGTGCTGTAGGCTGGGGCTTCTGTTGAGCACCAGGAGCTGTTTGTGGCTGCCGAAAGCCACGACTGTCCTGAGCAAGCTGCTTTCTGTGGGCCACAGTAAGCGGTCTTCCCAGACCACCTGCTCCCCACAGCCACAGCTCGGGGCCAGGGCAAAGCCATGCTTCCCACAGGAACCAGACACGGCTACGGAGCAGCAGCTTCGATGGGCACTGGGCAAAGTGCCCCGATGGCTCGCAGGAGGAAAAGCCACTGGGCTGCACCAGGGAGACACAGGGGAAAGGGGGCTTCTGTTTTCACTGCTGCCCTGAGGCAGGAAAAGCCCAATTGCTCTGCAAACCTGCCTTTTAAGTGCTTCATTATCAGCAGCTTTAATCCAAAGCAAACAGTGATTAGATACTGTGAAGCATGCTCTACAGACACTAAGATGTATTTAAATAAACTGAATGAACATCCATTGAATATTAACAGACCTAGCTTTACCATTAACAGATAGCCAGGCTGTCAACATGTTGTTCATGGGTCCTCAGACACTACTTGACCTTTCTGCCTAGTTTAAACAGAGCCTGGAGAACATTTGGGAAGCTTGGTTGCTGCTGTAGCAGCTCTCCTGGAGGCCAGAGGGACACATCTGCCTGGGTGTGGGTGGCAGCACCTGTGCCACCAGCTCACAGGCAAGTAGGTCAAGGCAGGTGAGCTGCTGGGATTTGGTGCCAACTGTTCAGGATGAGCAGGAGAGGCAGTGTCAGCGTGGAGAGGGGACAGGGAGCCCCCCAGAACAGAGCCCATGAGGGGCACCAGGCACCGCAACCCCCCGGGCACTCAGGGATGGGTTCTCAGCACTGAAGGAATGGCCCAGATCGAGCCTCATTAAGGCAGCTACACAGTTTACAAGCTTGTTATAACATCGGAGCAGGGAGATGTGCCGGTCGCCTCGCTAGCTAAGCAAGGACAAAGCAGAGCCTGTTTCCCCCAAAGGAAAAGCCTCACGCTCAGCCGGGCCGCTGACGTCAGCTCCTTTTGATGCACAAATGCAAATAAGACTCGGGCACTCTGCCAGCTTGGGATGGCAGCAGTACAAGCTCTGATTTGCCTCTGAAGTACACACAACAGCAACGTCCCAATAAGAGTTTCTTTCAGCCAGGCTACCCGGTGCAAAACTGCATTTGCAAGCTGGTACAAGGCACTGGGACTTCAGGACAGGAGATGCAAAGACTGGAAATGCATCGCCCCGGCAGACCACAGGCTGCCGGCTCCTAGCTGGTATAAAGAAACAGCAAATGCACAGCTTGGGGAGTACAACTCCAAGTAGTTTCTGAAGCACAGGGGAGGGGAGCTGTTTCACTAAGCAGTTGGCTTTGTTCTGCTCGCATTTCTGTACTTCCAGTGCATTCTGCCATCTCCAAACAGTACAAGCTGTCTAAGGCACTGCTCAGCACCAGCAGGGAAGAACAGACAAACTTCAGCTCACTCTAGAACACACTTCAGCAGTCAGAGCTGATCAGAAAAGGGAACAGATCCTTACAGACAGCCACTGCTTGCTGGACTCAAAATGAAAGTGTTTTATCTAAAAGAGAAACAAAGACCCCGTGAACAGGGCTCCTCCGCTCAGCACAGCCGCTGTCCCCAGCCTCCTCGTGGGTGCTGGAAGCAGACAGCATCAGCCGTGCGTTGTAACAAGTGCAGAATTATACAAGTTGTAATTCCCCGGAAAGATTTTACCTACAGCTTTCCTGAGACGGACAGATTAACCCAGCTTCTGCATTCTGGGCATTAAAGAGAACTTTTTGAGCAATCTACTTCAAGCAAACTTGCTAAGGGAAGTTTTGTTCTCACATAAAGCTCCAACTCTTAGTAAAGCTTTGGCTGCTGTTACAGTGAGATGCAATTAATCAGACCCAGCACCCCATACTCCAACACCGCTGTCTCCAGCTCACTTACCTCCTGCATACATAACAGCCAGCATGATAGAGGAGATCCATGAAACTTTGCTGCTAGATGCGTTGAAGATGACCTCGATCTCTTTGAAGAACACAGTGATGGATTTGGGGAAGGCGTAGGAAAACCCGATGGAGATGAAAGCTCCGATGACCACAGCCCATCCCCATCCTCCTTCAGGGGGAGTGTATCCCACAGGGCCTCCGACGGCCGGGGGCATCTTGAACGAAGCTGGTGATGACTCAGTTGGGGCTCAGAGACCTGCAGAGGACAAAGTATTGGCCTGTGCTCAGCTGAAACGAGTCCCCACTGCCCTGCCACACAGAAAGTCCATACCACCAGCACCCGGATCACCTCGGTGCGCCCCAGGCTCGTGAGCACGCTGGCCCCTGAAGGCTCTCTAAAGTCACAGGCTCAGATCACTGGTGGCCTTTAAAAGCCCTGGCGAGCAGGTATTTATTTATATGCGACAGGTTTAAGACATGATATGCTATTATAAGCCGAAAAGGGCAGGCGGTGATCTTGCCAACAGCGGCCGGGCACAGCAACAAAGAGGAGGCCGCACAGCAGGGCCGTGCTACCGGGCCAGGCCCTGGAGGGTCCCACGGGGCAGCACCCAGCAGGATGGGGCTCACAGGCCCTGGGCACCCCCAGCACTGAACTGCACACATGGGTTTTCTTGAGACCTGCTATCAGTGAGATCCATTAATTAATCCACACTGGGAATGCTGAAACCCACCCCGATGGCCCCCAGTGGTGTTCCAGCAGGTCCACAGCCTTCCTGACCCTCACCCAGGGAAACCCAGGCAGGCGAGGGCCAGAGGGGAAACCCCAGAGGCAGGCAGGGACCCCAGGTGTCGCCTCCAGCGGCCACCCCACACTCTGGAGGGCTGCCTGCAGCAGGGGCAGCACACACAGGTCATTAAGTGCACGCACACCAGGAAAAAACAGACGAGGCAGACAGACAGGTGCCACCCCAGCACAGCCCCCTGAAGGTCACAGGCCGCAGCTAAACTTAGCCATGAGCAACAACAGTGGGAAGCTTCCCGGGATGCTGCCAGGGCTCCCAAGGCTCACCGCAGCCCCGGGGCAGGAGGTGGATTCGCTCCAGGCCGGCCTCCCCAGGGCTCTGCCCCTATAGGACGTCTCCGCACCCACCCCATAACCGAGCCGTAGCCAAACACTTCCTCCCCGATACCAAAAAAGCTACAGCAGATTTCATGAGAGCACCCAAGTACCAGCAGCAATGACCTTAAAAGTTCGAAGACATGCATGAAATTTATTGTTTTCTAATTCTATCTGCTGAATAACAGGATCTTTCTTAGGCAGAGCATGGAAAGGCTGGGTCAGTGCAAGTAGTGCAGCTCCTGTGCTCGCTGTAGGGCTGGCTCACACAGTGAAGCTGTGGTTATTTGAAAAACAACAAGGCTGCTCCAGACAGCAGAGAGCAGCACGAGCCACCCCTGAGAGGAAGCGCAGCTGCTCACATACACATTTCACAATATGCAAAACAACAGGAACTGCCACAGTCCCTGAAACTCCAGCATGCCCCTACAGATTTCAAGATGCTCTCAGTGCCGGGATCTTGCTCGCAGGACATCTGCTGGGGGCCAGGGAGAGGCAGAGCTCAGAGCCAGGCAGCCCAGGCCCGCTGTGATGGCTGCAGCACCACCAGGCCATGCTCTGCTCAGAGCAAGCCTCGTGAGCCACAGAGGGGGCAGCAGGCTCCTTTGGCAGAGTCTAAACCCTCCTGCTAGTTTTCTGCTCTGCTGCTCAGGTTTTCGGTTGAAGAAAAAGCCATCTTTGAGCAAAAGACCTTTCTTCAGAGCTTCTGTAAGTCGCACCACAATGCAGCGATAACTCCAAATGCAAAGCAGCACATGGACTCAAAGCTGCAGCGTGCCCTATTTATAGCACACATCCGTTTGGGCTTCCTGCGATTACCATCTCATCCACGGCCACTGGCATGCCAGCATCCACCTGGCACGCTCCCTCCCACTGCTGGCAGCCCGTGCGTTACCGCAGGTACCCGTATCGCTTTCCTTTGCTCTTTCACTCCACCACCCACCGGAGCCCCGCAGCTCCTCCTGCCGAGCAGAGGCCTCCCGGCCACAGGCCTGCGACACAACAGGAAGGAGGCAGCACTGCAGGCTGCCTTCCCTAAGCCCTTAAGACTGGTTTAGCCTGGCCCAGGCACGGAGCTTTCCGGCTGGAAGAGTATTTTGCCCGCACCCCAGCCAATGCAGCACATGACTGTCACAAGCACGCTGCCCCTTCAAACAAACAAATCATTGACAGGACGCTCCCCAAGGCGAGCCCCCCCATCAGCCCGACTCACCGCAGCCACCGGCTGGTCCCCAGCGAGGACGGTGCCAGCCAAGCCCTGCATGACACGCAGCCACTGTGCACTTTGTCCTCTGGCCATTGAGACAACTCCTCCAGAAGTTACGTGCTTCTTGGAAAGCTGATATGAATATTGGGGTTATCAACACCTTCCGGACAGTGCACACTGAAGTTTCCTGCTTACTCTTGCTTTCTGAGTCAGACTGAGCTTTCAGAGCATTCAGTAAGCTCTAAAGGCATCATTTAACTACCCTGATTTGCCCAAAACATTCTTAAAAAAAGAGAAACTGCCACATTTTGATAATAAAAGCTATCAGCTACTAGCAAGTAGTAAGAACTTCCCAATAGTGCAAATAAAAGCTACTGGCAATAAAGGTATCAAATCAAAAAGCTGGGCGGTGCTCATGAGGTTGGGGATTTTTCCACTTTGCTTCTGAGACAGAACACAGGTTTAATTCTTCCATCACTCCCGAGAAGCTCAGCTGTGCCAAAATTACTGTGGTTTGGTTCATTTATTTGTTCTTCCTCTGCAAGCAACATCCCTCTTCCTATGGCTGTTCAGGCAGCGCCTTCCTATAAAAGAAAAAGGACTTTTGGGGGGTTAAACATAACCTCTCCTGCATTGCCAATGCATGGTGAAAAGCCTTGGCCTGAAAGCAGCTCTAGGAAGTCTGAGACCATTAAACCAGATTCCCAACATCTGACGCCAGAGGGTTTACATGAGTTCTGCGTGCCACAACATTTTTCCCCGACTCATTACAAATCCTTATTAAGACAGACCAGTTTTAGAAAGCTTTTCCTTCTACCGCATTAAGGTTTCTTTCTGATTTCCTCTGTGCCGCCACACAGGCGTAGTTTCAAATGAGAGTGGAAAAAAGCACATGCGAGGCAGTCAGTCCAGAAGGAAAGCTTCCCTCCCCTTTGAAAAAAAAAAAAAAACAATGCCGTGATGACATTTACAGTTCTGTTTTGGAAGAGCTGCAACGTGTAAGACGTGTTTGGAAATCAAATTCACAGCTGCCAGGCAGCAGCTACAGTTTGCCCTATTAGGAAATAAAATAACCATATTTGCAGTAATTAAGACTGATGAGCCCAAGTAATGACTGCAAGTATCACATCTGCCAGCCTGTAAACTTCTTGACAAACATGCAGAAATGGGTAGCCTACAGCAAGCCCTTTTCCTACACAGCAATGGCAAGAGCAGAGACTGAGGCAGTCCACACCATATCATCCAGAAACAGGTCCTGGAGAGGACCAGGATCCTTTCCTCCTCCCAGGTCCCACGCACCAGCACTGCGATTGATTCCTTGCTTGAAGCTGCCTGGATCAGGAAGATTTTAAGACTTCTGCTTACATAATGCTGCAAATTACTGTGCTTTTAAAAGCCCCGGATTGGCAGGATTCCACAGCAGAAAGACAGAGGATCACATTTATAAGGCACTGCAAATGCTGAAAAATATTTCTGGGGCAAGCCCTTTAGCAAAGTATCCTCAAAACACTCTTTCCAGGGCAGGAAGAGAAGGGGCTTCTCCCCAGGGGGCAGAACCCCAGCCCCTCAGGTCCCTGCCCATCCCCCTCGCTCCCATCCTTCCAGCTCAGGGTTTTACCTCACCAGGCACACATCCACACTGCACCCACTGCCTTGGGTGCTTTTAAAACCTCTCCCAGAGCAGCAGGACTCGCTTGGCAGCCGCAGGCAGGCAGCACCCACAGCAGAAACCAAGCACCCCTCCGCCTGAGCTGAAGTCTTGTGCTCATTGCTGGGAGCTGCTAGCAGCTGCAAGCTGTTTATGGTGAATAACGCTTCATAGCTTCAGATTTGGACTTTTTCTGGCTAGAGGAAAGATCAAACACAGATTGTTATAAGCTAATGAGACGCTGCTTCCACTGGTTTAAAGCGGGTTTACGGAATTAAGCATGGGGATGTAATCCCAGCAAGCACCCCCAGCCGAGGGTTTAACCTGCCTGTACATGGCATACGTGACGACCCAGCGTTTGCAAGGGCTCTGCACCAAAACAATACTCAATTGAGGTCCTGCTCAGCTGAAGCGTTTGTTCCCAGGGTGAAGCGAGGTCAGCAGCATGTAAAGAGTTTGCCCAAGGACAGCAGCCCACACAGATGAGCTCAAGGTTCTCCTGCCAGCAGCTGCACGGCCTGCTCAGCTCCCCTCCTCTACCAGAAAGCGGCCGGCGTATCCCTAGACATGCTCCAGTCTGCCAGCCTGGTGAGCCAGCCTGGAGAACAGACAGCTAGACGCCAAAAGGCAAGACTTTTGCACTCGTAAAGGAAGGAGCAAGTGGCAGCTGCCTTCATCTTCAGCTCAGAGCCCGATCCCGCAGCGCTGCAAGCCCCAGCCTGCAGCCGCGGAGCAGAGGTGCACGGCAGCCCACTCACCGGCACCCGGCGGGCAGGCACTCACCTGGGCAGGGCTGCCGAGCGCTGGAGGCTCTCCTTGAACATCAGCCACTACAAACACCGTCTGCTGAGGACAGAGCACGCCAGGGATTTGAAGATAATCCCCTGCGCAGCAGTCACCACGCCTGGCTCGCAGGCTACAAAAAGGCCGCGCCACAGGTCTCAGAAAGCGAGCTGGCTGAGGGAGAGGGACATCGAGACCCTTTGTCAGGGGCACAAGGGGGATGGGGGAACAAACAAGACAGGCAGATCTCCCTCCAGAACGGGTCCATTACAAGCACCGTTCCAGGCTGTTGTCTTTAGCTGTTACCACCACTGATGCTCAGCCTGCCTGAGCAAGGACCCAGGGTATGGGAGGATGGGATTTCTCATACCAAGCACTGCTATGAGAAAGCGTGAAGCAAGCTTAAGCAAGCTATCAAAAAGATCAAGGGAAAAACCTTGGCTGTTTTCTTACATTGCTGCCTGGCAATTGCCATGACTCAAGCGAGGCTCTCCCAGAACCCTCTGACCCACAACCACGGGCAAACCTCACGCACAGGTTACAGGCACAGCACTGCCCAGATCAGCTGCACGCCCAGCACAGCCCCTGCAAACACAACAGGGAGAGGCCAGCCCGGGCACAGCCAGGCAGGGCTGCCAGGCACCGCGGCCGTGCCTCTCGTGCTCCGTCCACAAAGCCACAAGCTCACCTGCAGCAGGAGCTGCGGGGCTGCAGACACACAGCCCCCCGACCCGGCACGTCCCAGGTGCAGGCAGTGCAGGCCTGAGTGCCAGGGGCTCCTCCTCAGAGCTGATCTGTGCCTCAACAAGAAATGCTCAGAATGAGAAAAATGTGGTACCAAGCAGCATCGGCATTCCTTCACCAGACATCAATACCACCAGAGACACATCCCCTCCAGATTTCGCTGCAGAGCGTGTTTGTGTGAGGCTGCAAAACTCCAGAGTCACAGTTGCTACAGACAGAGCATTTCTGCTCCTTTTCCTGAGGGCACCAGCTCGAGCTCTTTGTTCCCAGCCACCTCTGTACCATTGCCTTTAGAGCCTCCAAAGTAGGGCTAAAGCAGCTCCATGGATGAAACCACCCGACACCACCTGGGTGACTGTGGTTTCAGGAGTCAGCTACAGCCTCACACAGACCTTTGGCTACAGCACAACTGTACAACAACAGAAGGAACATTTCACAACGAGTTTTACAGACAATAATGGGAAGAGGCTTCTGCCTTCTTAAGAAAAGTTACTGTTATCTGCTGATTTCACAGAAGGAAATAGAAGCCGTAAAACTGAGATTAGCACTATAGTGCTCCAATAAAGCTTGCCTGCATAGCCTACGTGCAACTTTTCAACTCCTCACAAGGGATATATGAAGTAAAACACTGGAAGTCTCCAGCCTATAAAAGTCACCGGGTATTTTCCACATTAGCTGCCAGATTAATCAAGACAAGTGAGAGATCTGAGTGCAGCAGAAATCACACAAACCATTCGCACCTTTTTATTGGGAACCACCTCCCGGCTTTCCCAAAAGGGGGTGATTCTCTCAACCCTCTGCCTGAAGGACCAGGGCAGAAAGAACATGGTCAGGGTCACGGCATGGCGGGGAAGTTTGCAGTGCAGCAGCAAAACGCTTGTTTGTAGGCAGAGGATCCACCACACCGGTGGTTAAGTGAGAAGATAAAAGCAGCAAGCAGGAGCTGTGGGGCTCTGCCTGCAGCCCCAGCCCCCCAGGCACGCAGCCACTGTTCCCTGCGCTTCTCAGGAGTCAGAAAAGCCTCAGAGCAGAGCCACCCGGGAGAGGCAGCCTGCACTAAATTACCTCACTTAGCATGAAAATGGGATGCTTGTGCACCACAGAAAGGCTCCAGGCAGACAGAAAAGCAAGAAAACACTACCCCTGGATTTCAGGTGTCTCGTAGGAAAGGTAAAAATGACTTATTTTAGTCCCCCCCCCGAGAAAATTAAAAGCCCAGGAACACCTTGTGCAGATGGCCCCAGCTCGTGGGGCAGCAGGAGCCTGGCGGAGGGGACAGCCCTGGGGCTGCCTGCTGGGACCTGCTGCCATGGGGGGGGGGACAAAGGGCACAGCTCGGTCCCCTCTGAGCCTCCCCAGGGAGCCGCAGGTCACCCGCTCTCCTTGTGGCCCCCCCGTTCGTGACCTCCTCGGGGCGGTTACGGGACCGGGGAGCACGGGCAGGCGGCAGCCCGAGGGCCTCGGTCCCCCCCCGCCCCGGCCACCCCGGGCCCCTTCCCCGCTGTTATCGGCGGCTCGGAGCGGGGCTGTAATCGCCCCAGCCCCGGCTCCCCCCGCTATCTGCGGCTCACACGGGGCGGATTTGCCCTCCCCGCTACCGGGAGGCCCGAGGGCTGCGGAGCCCCCGGACGGCGGCTCCGTGCACCGGCCCCCACCGGTCACCGGTCGCCCCCCGTTCACCCCGAGGAGCTCCACCGGGGGGCACCGCCTGCCCACGGCCCTGCACCGGGACAGGGGGGGAACACGGGCCCAGGAACCGGCACCCAAAGTCCTCTACCGGGGAAGGTCACGGAACGAGGGCCGGGCATCCCCGGCCCGACACCGACCGGCGGCTGCGGGGCCCCGGGGGTCGACCCCGGAGTTACGGGGAGGGGGCGGCGGCACCGTGCGGCCTCCATCCAGCCCCCAAGCCACGACGGGGGGCCCGGGGCCGGCCGGTTCGCACCCCCAGCGGCACGGGAGGGCATCCACCGACCCGGTGCGGCCCGGTGCCCGCCGGCCCCGCGTGTCCCCACCGCCGCAGCGCCCTCCACGAGGTCCCTCCACGAGGTTCCGGCTGCGCCCCGCGCCCCCGCCAGGCCGGGAGCGGCAGCCCCGGGATCACGGAGCCGCACCACCCACCCCGAGACCCCCCCATCCCATCCTATCCCATCCGTTCCCGTCCCCATCCCATCCCATCCCGGTGCGGTGCCCGGTGCCGTCCCCCCGCCACGTGGCCCCGCCGGGCCCTACCTGCGCGTGCCGCCGCCGGCCGAGTGCGGCCCCCCCCGCCCCGCCGTTATACGGGACCGCGGGGGGGCGGGGCCGAACCCAGGCTCCGCCCCTTTCCCCGCCCCCCCCCCGCCGCCGCCGCCGCCACGTGCGCTCCGCGGCCCCCGCCCGGGCCCCCCGGCCCCACCGCCGCCGTGTGCCCCGGCACGTACCGGGCCCCCCCCCACCCCCCCAGCCCCCGCCCTGCTCCGCCCAAACGGGTGGGAAGCGAGGCCACGGCGCGGAGCCGGGCACCGGGAGCCCCACCGGGACCGGCACCGGGACCGGGATCATCCCCGTTTGGTCCCCGGGGGGCTCCTCCCCTCCGGTACAGCCGCCGGGGGTGTCGGTGGGGACGGGCGAGCAGCGAGCCCAGCTGCAGGGAGCCCACCCCGGGCTGGCCCCGGTCCCCGGTGCTGCCCCGGAGCCCGGGGGGACCCGGGGCTGTGCTCGGAGCCCTGAGCCAGGAGCTGGGATGCGCTGCTGGGTGCCCCGCTCGCCCCTCGCAGAGCCCGGGGCTCTCCCCGTCGGTTCTGCGGGAGACGGGCCCAGGCTCGGCGGCTGATGGAGCCTGGAAGGTGCTGGAAGATGCTGGAAGCTGCTGGAAGCTGCCCGCATGCGGAGCCCCTCGCTGTCGGGTGCACGGCGGTGGCAGCGCCGCATCGAGCCCTGCACCCCCTGTGTGTAACAGGCCCTGCTCGAGGGGCTGTTCCCTGCGGGTGCTTCCCTGCAGCCGCCGGTTCCTGCGGCCCTAATGAAGTTAATTGTCCTCTGGGTCTCACATCTAATGCTCTTAATTCGTTTCAGAGCAGAGAAGCGCGGTGCAGTTCACCTCGGAGCCCTGAGAGGCAAAAAGGCAGTGACACTCAGCAGATGGGAGCTGGAGCAGCCGCAGGGGGGGTGCAATCCCTTTTCATATCAAAGGCAACCACGGTTCCTCCTCACCGCAGCCGGCGCGTGCAGGGGTGTGCGCTGTGTGTCAAGGCACTTAATGGGCCAGGTGCACTCGATAAAAGCGCACCAGGCACTGCAGCAAACTCCCTCACCCACTTCTGAAGCAAGACGACGCCGTGAACCAAGGAGCGAGTGGGCGGGCGGCTTTCTTGATACATCTCCCGTGCAACTCGGTAAACAGGGATAGGCCCGCGCTCGAGTTTGCTTAGACAACAAGGCGAATAATAATTAAAAAGGGCAATTTGGGATCAAACTCAACGTGCCGCTTGGCTTTGCCGTCCTGTAACGCCTTAACTAGGGACCGTGGGCTTCGTGGGACGCTGCTGCTGCGTCTCGTAGACAGCGGGAAGGAGTCCATGCTCTGTGCCTCTGCTCTTCTGTCTCCTTTAAAAGGCAGATTTAATATTAATCCCTCCAGGAATTTTTTCTTGAGAGGAAAACAGGATATTGTTTCAGGATATTGGGCAACAAAGCTGCCCTTGAAAAGCAACTATAAGCAGCCTTGCAGTCCTTACTACTGGCTGCATTTGTTGTTAATCGAGTTGAAAATTGGGTACAGCCAAGCCCTTTTACTTCCAGAATGAGTGAGAGGTCACAGCAGAGTAATTCAAGTTCAGGTTTCTGTATCCCATTGTAAACACTAAGGACTTGTAGTAATCTTAAAATATAATCACTAGCTTTGGTTTCCATTGGAATTAATGTCTCCAACAGGTGTAAAAGGCTATCCCCCTCATCTGCCATGAATACGTGTGTCCTGCTTGATAAGAGAGATAACAAACAGGAGTCCAAATCCAGGAATTATTGGAAATCTCTTGGGAAAGCCTGTTTTTTCGAGATATCCATCCTAGTTTCCTGACTAGGCTTTGGAAAAAGGTTTTCTGAACTTTTGGGTTCGCATTTAACTTTAACTGAGCTTCCAGGCCCTGAGTTCACCCATCCTCACGACCCTGTGACAATGGCTGTGGAAGAGAAGGCGTCGGAGCGCCGTCCTTGGGGAGCGCGGGGGGTCTGCCTCTGTCGGATGACAAAGGCATGAGATTGTTCAGGGGTGTGTAACAGCTTCTGTCATTGTTTAGACAATAATATGTCTTGGGAAGTAATTGTTTGTTGATAAAATGTTTTAAATGGCCACTAATAATCAATAGAAAACCTTTGGAAATATGGTCTTCTGTACGCTCACAGACAACCTGCACCAGGGCTCGGTCACCCTCTGAGTGAAGGGGCTTCTCCTCCAGCTCATGTGGAACTGGGCTGCTCCCAGGTTCACAAACACGTCCTCCCTTGGGAAGCAAACGAAGGATTAACAGGATTGTGTTCTGCAAAGTGCTCCTGAGGCCAGGTGCTAATGACTGCTTCAGAGAGAGCTGCCCCAGCGGGACGGGAGTTGAGGTTTTTCTCACCCTCCCTCAGCATATTAATTGCACCAGTAAGTGTTAACGATGGCAGCAGAACGAATTCCTTACAAAGATGAGTTGCAGGGGCATGTGGTGAGACAAAGACATTAATTTGGGCGTCAGATGATGTGTGGCAGCAGGCAGGATGGCCTCACTGAGTGTCTCCCAGGGCAGCCCTGCAGCTGGGCCCAACGCTGTGCATCCCTGGCCAGGAGCAGGGTGCTTGCCCAGAAGCAAGGGGTCCTTGGCCACATGGAGACCACACAGCAAGCCCTAAGGGATGCCACATGCACACCGTGGTCCTGCCTCGACCCTCACCCTGTGCCTTTAACTCGTTCCCTGAGGTGGGCACGCTCTGGTTCGTCTCCTCATGGTACGGCTGGTGCGGAGCATAGCAGCCCGTTGCCTTTTGCCAAGAAGCTTATCTGGCACAAGAAATGGTATCTCTGTTCCTCCTTCCTTGCTGTCCTTAGCCGGGGGAAGGTGCTGGTGCTCGATGTACTTTCAGTGCTGACTCCTGCTCCGTGGGGACTCGGGAGGTCTCTGCTCGCTCCTCCAGGAACGTGGGGGCTGCCGTCCTTCCCTGCAGATTGCCACCCCATATGTTCCTGGCACAGCAGCTCGTTCCCTCCATACTCCCCGTGCTCGCCTCCCGAGTGCTGGCTGACTGACAGCACATCTCGGCACTGCCAGGTCTGCCGCTCGCGTGTTCTCCCTGGGGAGAGCACAGGGCAGCCCCCCACCTGTGGGCTGGCTGGCAGGGGTCAGTGCCTCCACACCTCAGGGGCCGAAGCTTTCCCTGGCGAGGAGCAGCTCAGAGCTGTGCCTGGAGGCGAATCACACCCCGGTTGTGTCTTGGGATGGGATGGCACCAGGATGATGCAGGGCATGGAGACCCCGTCCTCATCCTTGGGGGGCTGCGGGCAGCGGAGCACCCCACCCACTGCCCTCCTCGCACTGGGGTCAGCGCCCTCGGGGACACCCAGACCAGCCCAACCGGCCACAGGATCCCGTTCTGTGACATTTCACCAGCCGCTGGGATGATTTTCCTCGCAAGAAGCTCTCGGGCAGCCCTAGGGTCCCCGAGGGAGGAGGCAGGGGTGGGTGTACGGTGGGCGTACTTCTCACCGTGTGCAGCCCTCCCGCGGGAGCGCTGCTGTCCCAGAACATGCTGTTTTAATGACTCTATTCCTGTTCTCGGGGTGGGGAGGAAAAGGTGGGGGCTCTGCAAATAATTTAACCATATCCCAGATCAAATAACTTCACGGGTCAATAGCACTGCCTCCCCTGCATTGTACTCTCCCTCGTATCCCCGTCCAGAGAACCCGTTTCAGCCTTGGGTGGCCCACAGCTGTTGGATGCTGGTGGCATCCATTGCCACGTCCCTGATCTTCGATCTGCCTGCAGCTCTGCTCCCTCTCCACGCAAGGCACCACCAGGGTCAGCTTCCACCGCCTGCACATTTAGTGTCTGGGCTGCTCCTGGGCAAGTTCGGTTATTCATGCGATGATCTCAGGATAGTCTCAGCAAGGGAAAATCTGGAGCTCCAGGCTGCTCTCCAGCTCCAGTCATGCACTGCAGCAGCTGTTTCCTTGGGATGTTGCACAACACACTATTGCTCTGTGCAGTACTCAGTATTTTTGGTTCTACATCATCGGGGGGAGCTTAGCACACTCTCAGAGGTGTGAAACAGCCTCCCTCCAGGCACAGGCTCAGGACACAGAGAAGCCTCTCGGCCTCTGGGTGCACTGGTCCCACCTCACAGCTGCCCAGGGCTGCACTGGGGGCAGGCATTGCTGCTGCCCCAGTTGACCGCCAGTGCCAGCACGGGGAGTGGGCAGCAGAGCACTGAGCTCCTCCTCCTCCCATGCCCTCGCTTGCTCTGTGCTTTGGCATTTGCATGTGTTGACTGCAAGGCCAGGCTGCGGGGCCAGCAGGTGCCTTCCAGGGGAAGCTGCAGCAGAGGGTGAGCGCCGGCTGGGTTCACATCACAGCTGTGGCTGTGAAACGCCCAAGTCCCAAACTCCACCGACAGCAGCAGCCACCACGGGGCTGCTCCTGGCTTGTAAGCATGGCCGAGCACTTCTGCCCTGCAGCACGCAGCGGATGTCTTGTCTGGCGCGTCGAGATGTGGCCGAGGGCTGCCACCAGGACGTCGCTGCTGCTCAAGTCCCTGGGGAGGCAGCGAGCGCCGAGCCAAGGGCCAGAGCGCGGGAGCCTGCCGAGGAGACGAAACACAACCACCAATATTTGTTCTGAAACCTGCCCAGGATTTTTTTTGGCCTCAGTAAGGCTGGAGGATTATTTTCCTTAAGTATTTTTAAACCTGGTGCCTGGCAAGCACCAGAGGGCTGGGATTTCCTGGTCTGAGCACACTGGTTGTAGGATGACAAGAAGCCTGCTCCCTCCGCACCATCTGGGCAGCCCTGGTCCCCGCACGTGGGGTGAGTGAAGGTGACCAAGCTGGAAGGTGCTTTGGGAAGGAAGTCACCTGCTGGATGGCTGTGCTCGCAGCCCCTGGGCCTCGTGCATGCTCCTGCAGCAGGCGGTGGGGCTGAGTGCCTGTCCTTGCAGGAGGCACCTCCCTGGCCAGGCTGGGACAAGGGCAGAGCCCCAGGGACTGCCCAGCCTGGGCTGCTCTGCACCCAGGTGGCAGCTGGAAAGGGAAGGCAGAAGTTGCAGGGAGGAGGTCAGGAACATGCTCCTTGTGTCCTACACCAGTCTGGGGGATGCAGAGCGTAAGGCAAGCTCCTGGTTGTTCAGACTGGGTGTC
The DNA here is from genome assembly GCF_965140915.1 of Aythya marila. Taxonomy (NCBI): domain Eukaryota; kingdom Metazoa; phylum Chordata; class Aves; order Anseriformes; family Anatidae; genus Aythya; species Aythya marila. The sequence continues at coordinate 2,147,803 of NC_139065.1, forward strand.
CAAGCAGGGGCTGGTAGAGCACGTTCACATCCATTCACAGCAGTGCTGGGCTTGGGCCCCAGTGGGGCCATGGAGAGCCAGCACGGACATTGATCTGTGTGTCTGTCCCCTGCCAGCCCTGCCCCGCTGCCCCCGTGGTGCTTCCTAACCCCATGGATGGCAGCAGTGTGGGATCGGCCAGGCGCTGGGGATGGCAGAGTGCAGCTGGGAGGAGCAGTGAGGCTGAGAAGCATTTCCTAAATACACTGCTGTTCACCCACAGCCTCCCAGGCTGCATGGATGTGAGGAAAGCGAACGCAGTGCTCCACGTGCTGGCAGCTTCTTTGTGGCTGTGCATATCAGAGCTGCTCTCCTGGCCTTCCCCTTGCTGGCAGGATTTGGCAGCAGCACAGCCACGTTCAGCTTCTCATTCAGCGCTGGTGAGCACACGACCTATTGTGTGCATGTGTAAATACACATCGGCGTTGCTCATTCCAAAACCCCGCTTGTTCTGTTCCCAAAGAGCCAGGATGGACAATGTCAGGAAAGCCTCTATCCCCTGGCTTTGTTCGACTCTGCTTACTTGGAGGAAAGATCCCTGGAGAGGAGCTCGCAGCCGCTGCGTGCTCCAACACATCCCGGCTGCTGGCGCGCGAGCAGCCCTGGCAAGCCCGGCCGAGGACTCCCCAAGACCTCGCACAGCGCGGTCCCCACAGGTCCCCAGGGGTCCCCACAGGTCCCCACGAGCCCCAGCGCTGGGACAGAGTGAGCAGGGCCAGTGCCTGCAATGGGCAGAGGGGAGAGGAGGTGGCAGCGCCTCAGGCACTGGCTGGATGCCCGTCCCAGGGGCCCACTGCAGAGCCGGCACCTTCTGAAGAGGGTCAGGTCCTGTCCCTGTGCAAACACAGGCCTAAGTCCAGCACCACCAAAGTGCACAGCGCTGGAGGAAGTCCTGGCGCTGGTACAGCTGATGGGACTTTGCCTTTTGCTGCAGTGAAGGCCAGGATTTTGTGCGCTGCCAGCAGAGAGGGTCAGAGCAGGCTGTGGGGGACTTCTTGCCCGAGGAGCGGCTGCTGCTCCGCCGTGGGCCCTGCCTGCTGCATCCCACTGCTTGTCTGCGCCTCCCTCCTGCCTCCCCTCAGGGATGCTTTGCTCCCACTGGCTGCGGATCCTCTGTGTTCAGCAAATCCCACTTCCCTGCCTGCACTTCATCCGAAATGCCCTCACAGAAACGCTGTCAGCCTCTGCACTGCTGAGCGGCAGGCCCGACAGCTGCTCTCTGTGAGATAGTGCTGTCCGTAGCCGTGAGCAACAAGAAAGCTGTGATGGGGGAGTCAACACATAACACACCCTGAGTGCTGCCCTCCAAGTCCACAGTACCGGGGATAAGGTTTGGGTAAATACTGCAAGGGACCTGTGAAAGCTAGCTCTCACTGCTGACCAGTTAGGTTCTGTTTTCTTCATGTGCTTTCTGTGTTTAGTTTACACAAACTCTTGTGGTTGGGCTGTAAAGGCAAGAGAGGTTACATAAAACAATTTAATGACTCCTATGTACAAGCCAGAACTGCTTTCTCACCTGGACAAGTGCCCTATGAAATGTCTTTTGACCTACACAGACACAGCTACACAACAGCCCATGGCAAGAATGCTGGCATACACGCAGGACACATGCATGCGCTGGCTCCAAAGAGATTCAGAAGAAAATCCTTGCAGTGACCACAGTTAAAATCTTAACAAAACCCAGATATTTCTTAAACAGAGAATGGGGTTAAATGTGCCCAATTAATTGTTCATTCTGAGTTATCATCCCTGCTCTAATAACAGCTGATAAGCTAGTCTTCTGGGGGACAACAAACATTTCTGTTATTCCTCCAGCCCAACTTCAGGATAAATAAAGCCAGCCTTGTGTTTAAGCAGGAGGTCATGTGCCATCTTAGGATAAAACACTGTACCCCTTCCCCTGCTTTTCAGACTTAAAAAAAGTCAGAGAAAATTAGAGTAGGAGCAGCTAGAGACATGTCAAACATGCTAGCATTAACTTCCCTTCAAATGTGTGTTTAGCAGATAATTTGTTATCATCTTAGTCCAAAGTTAACCTGCTGGAAATCTGCTGTGGGAGAGTTGGCTGCATCTGCAATGTTTTAGCTGGGCACAAACAAACCAAAAAAATGCTATAAAAGCTTGTTTTTGATTAAACTCGTTGCTGCCAGGCAGAAATACTTATTTGTAGGTGGAAGTTCATTGGGACACAAGCACCAAAGATCATTAATCCCCTGGTAAAACACAGAATTTGTTCCCAGGGCGTGGGCTGTGCTACGGCTCAGCCTGCAGCCGCTTCACGCAGCTGCCCCGTGGTTTCCACTTCCCCAAACCAGAGGGACGAGGGAGGAGGAGGAGGACCCTCAGGTTTCCAGCCATGCCCCCTGAAACCCCAGGGGCTTGTGCTAGTCTGGTAAGTGCCCCCCGTTCTGCCCAGGAGCTGCTCTGTAGCACTGAGCTTCCCACTGGCTTTAGGCTCTCCAAAATGCAGAGAGCATCTCCACTTCCACGGGGCTGCCGGACCACAGCAGGAAGCTGTGGTGGAAGCTGTTTTTCTGTCCCAGCTCGTCTGCTATTCTTGCAAACCTGCCAACACCCACTTCACCAGTGCCGTGGGCTGTGCCGGCAGGGGAGCATTTAGGCCGTCCCAGCGGTGGGACCGGCTGGCTGTGGCTCAGGAGGGCGGCAGGGTGCCGAGGGGGAGGAATTTTCCATCACCGAGCCAGCAGCAGCTTGCCGGCCTGTCTTCAGGAGGCAGGGTGGCAGGAGGCACCCACCCTCAGCAGCCAAACGCCACCTCTGCCGTTTGGTTTCAGAGCAAGCTTTGGAAAAAGGGCACGCTGGGCAGGTCCCCGTGCATCACCAGCCGTGGGCACCGCAGCGCTGTGTGTACACGTGGCTGCGTAATACCATAACAAGATTACACTGAGACATGATGGCTGGGAAATAATCCACGGTATCATTCAGCAAATCCCGGGATCCAATTACCGTTTCACATGACACCGTGCCCGGGAGCGGGAGGCCAGGCAGCGCCCGCCCACCACCGCTCCTCCGGCCGCAGCCTGCGGCCCCTCCACCCTCTCGCACCTCTGCATCCCGGTGTCACTCGGCATTAGCAGAGTTTGCCTTATCCCACAGAGCACTGGCGAGCCACGCTCGGGGAGCTGTGGGACATGGCTGCACCGAACCTTGCTGCTGTGGCTGGGATGAACCCCGCCGCTCTGCCTGCCGCACACACCATGCCTCTCCCAGCTGTTTGCAGACATTTCTGCAGGACACGTTCCTTGTCCCAGCGCCTGCTCCCTGCACCCAGCATGTCCCTTTCTGTGAGAATAAAGCCCAGGGCTCTGGTGCCACCAGCACTCTCTCCTGCTGCCAGCTGCCCCAGCGCATCCTGCCGAAGGCTCCGCAGTTGCTCCTGCCCCTGGCAGGTGTTCAGACACCAGCGCTGCTGCCAACCCAGGCAGGGAGCGTGGCCAGCTGCAAATTTAGGCTTCATTTTTGGAGCCTTTGAATCACTGGCCATCTGCCAGGTTTGTTATTTGTTAGGCTCTTTAAGTATTCTTTTTTTTTTTTTTTTTTTTTTTTCCCAAGTGAATTTCAAGCTGGCAAGAGGAGCCGGCAGAGGGAACTTGGCGGGGGCCCACGGGCATGAGGCAGTGGCGTGGGCTGCCCTGCCCGGGGGGACCCTGGGCGGCAGGACGGAGGCTGCAGCACGGCCAGCCGAGCCCTCGTGCCAGGAAGCCTCGAGTTTCACCTCAGCTGCAGTGGGAATGCAAGCGAAAATCCCAGCGCCCCGCAGCCAGCAGCTCGGGCCCTGCCTCCCCCTTCCCCAGGCCCAGCCCTGCCGCTGCCCCGCTCTGTCCATGCCCTGCGGCCCCTCCGCACATTTCTCCGGGGCGAGAAGCCCGTGTGCCTGGGCAGGAGCCCCTTGCTGGGCAGGGGGCTGTAACCCCAGCCTGTGAACACCGACATGCCTGCCTGAGCCCAGGGCTGAGGCTGAGCTCTGTGCGCCGGCCAGGCCTGACCCGCACCATGCCAGACCCTGCAGACACGTCCATGCGCTGTGTGCCCACCCCATGCTGCCCGGGCACCCTCCATGCAGCTTTGTGCTCGGACAGGTTGCAGTAGCTGAGCCCAGGGGTGCCCCAGCTCCCCAGGGCTCCCCACACGCGGCTGTGCTGCCACAAGGCCCGTGGGCACTGGGTCCGGGCTGTTCCCTGGGCAGGCGGGCAGCCACCATGGTGCCTGCGAGCTGCACGGCGGGCAGCTGCCCCCGGTCCTCCCGGCCTGGGCCGGTCAGCAGTGATTAGGAAACAAAACAAAATAGGGGCAATTTGCAAGGGAAGACGTGGATTTTCCACCTTGGAAACCTGAGCTGTAGCTCCATTTCCCTCTAGAGAAGAGAAACAAAGGCGTTCAGAGGGAAGGGCCGGGCTGCTGCCTCAGAGTAGAGGGGCCACAGACCCCTGGGCTTCCAGAAGCGCAGAGGGCAGGGGCCATGGGGCAGGGGCCGGGACAGGATGGGGATGGCTCGGAGGGGCCAGCAGGGCAGGCCAGTGGGGAGGGAGGCAGCCTGCCAGGCTCTGTGTGTCCCCCTCCCTGTGCTTCCCAGCGCCCTGCTGCCTTCCCTGCCATTGTTCGGCAGCCCCGGGGGTGAGGCTGCCCTTCCTCCTGCCTCCTGCCCCAGCATCTGCACCCCGCTGCCCCACAAGCAATACCCATGCCAAGCTGCTGGGATGGGTGGCACAGCACCCCAGGGACACGGGGCCAGGCACAGGAAGCCCCAGGGACACGGCTCCAAGGCCCAAATGAGCCTGAAAGAGCCAGGGGAAGCAATGAGCAGTGTTTGCTTTAGGCAGGGCTGTCACGGCAAACCAGAGGGTTTGTTCTCCAGGCTTCGTTAAGATAACAGTCTCGGTATGAGGATGAGCTCCCTGGTGAGGAGCAATTTGGAGAACTTGAATGGGGGCTCCAAAATTGAATGCAGAGAAAAAGATTAAGATCAGTATTTGTCCTTTTTTTTTTTTTTTTCCTTCCTACTGGAGCAAAAATATTCCCGTTTATTGCTCTAAACCCTGGGGAGCTGTATGGTAAACTCCCAGTGGGAATCAATGTCTCAAGAGATCAGAGGTCCCGAGAACATCCCCTTGCCAAATTTACAGTTACTGTTAGCCCTAATCAGCCTTCTTTATCTCTCTCCGTGATGGTATTTGGGAAACTAGCACAGGTCAAACACAGGACAGAGTCCTCGATGTTACCAGATATCTGTAATCTACCTTCAGGTCACACGCTGAGATGGTTCATGGTGTGGATACCTTCCCACTGCCTTTTTCTGGAGCCTGGCCTGGGGCTCTTGCTTATCTGTGCCATTACTGCTCACAGGTTAGCAGAGCCAGCCTGGCCTCAGCCCCCAGCGCCCCAGCCGCCGGTCCCCACGCACCAAGCAGGAAGGCTGCGACGTCCGTGCGCTCAGACTTTCCTACTGTACACTCTTCCTAAGAAAATAAAGCATCACTGTCCTATTAATTATGTGAGTTATGGAGCAATATTTTTCCCAGAGTCACCTACTGGTTCGCGTATTATTTTTCCAGGCAGCTTAGCCAGTAGCCTGGCAACACGGTGACCTTATGCTCTGCTCAGCTTTGAGCGTTTTATTAGCCACACTGGACTCTCTCCACCGCTCCATATTTCTGAGCCCCTCATTAGTGCAATTAATAAGCTGCTTCTGTCAATTCAATCAAATGCCAGGCTCGACAGCAGTAGAAAGCTTTGGCAGACCAAGTAGGGGAGATTCTGGGTAGCATTGGGAAATTGCAGGAAACCTTTCATCTCCCCCAAGGAACCGAACAAGAATGGAATTGTGGGATTGGGATTCTCTCAGGTCATGTTTATTTATCAGTGGCTCGTTAGTATAATAAATCAGGTCCCCTGTCACTTTGAATGAAGTCATGGGTTTGCTGGAAGGAACTTGGCAGAACACCTTGATATTATTAGTGATGGTGCAGACAAAGCCTCATGAAAGGCGATGCCCTGGCCGGGGTGCTCAGGCACCCTCACATGCTTGCGCCCGTCCCTGCACCCCGCTGGCAAAAGGCAGCCAGCCCGCAGTGCCGCGGTCATCCCAGGGCAGGGCTCGGGGGCTATGGTGAATTTGGGATGCAAGGCACAGCCGCAAGGTGCCCACAGCACCAGTATGCCACAGGTACGCAGCAGAGAAGGCTGCTTCTCCTTCTCCCAGTGCCAGCTCCAGCAGATGTTTGCGGTGGGACACGTCCCCGGCCCGGCCCTGCTCTGCTCCTGCAGCCCCAGCACGCCTCCAGGACGCGGCCAGGGCACTGCAGAGCACTCGGCAGGCAGCGCGGGCGCTGTCAGTCACGTGTAGCGCACACATGTGAGGGCATTTTGCCTTTCACACCTCTCTGCGTCCTGCCAGACTTTGCCCCGGCTCTGACGTTGGTGTGCTCTTTGGATCCCGCACCGGCTCTGGGAGCTCCCGTGGCCGCGGCGTGAGGGGGCCACAGGGGCACAGGCAGGACCCCGCCACGGGGAGGAGAAGGCCCCGGGCTCACTCTGATCCCAATCGCCACCAGTCCCTGAGTCCTCTGAGCAGCAGCAGAGGACCAGGGGATGGTTTTGCAGAGCCTTGGGCTTGACATCTCCCCCCGAGCTGGGCCCCTGGCCGGGGCGAGCACGGTGAGGTGCTCTGATGGAGACACTGGGGAGTTCATTGGTATCCTTGCCCAAATCTGGCACTTTTCTACACAGATCCATGGGGTGATTCCTATTCTACTGCTGGAATTAATCCCGGGTGGCACTGAGGAAGAGCTACGACTGGTCCGAATTAGAGCAGCGCCACAGGTGTATGGCCCAAAAACGTTCCTAAAATAATCTTCCCCAGGAAATCCTTTGATCTAATCTGGTAATAGAAATGTAAATCTGAATAAAAACAGATCTTTTAAAATATTAATTTACACTTAGTTTAAATATAGCTTAAAGGTTATGATATAACAGCAGTATTTTATCGTTCATCTTAGGAGAGTATCTGGTCTCCACGCTGGGGTAAATATTGAACTGCTCCTGATTTGTTGCTCATAAAACCCAACTTAGGGAGACAGTTTGCTCCCGATTGTACGGCCTGACCAGGGCTTTCACTGCCACTGAAATGCCACGCAGTGCACCAGGGCTGCCCGACACCACTGTGCACTGTGGGAGCCTTCCCCAGGCTGTCCCTGTCCCCGTCCCTGTCCCCATCCCCGTCCCTGTCCCCGTCCCTGTCCCCTGTGCAGCACGGCATCAGGAATGGCTTGAGAAGCGCCCTGGGCCATAATCACCCCACTCATTAGCAATCTTGACTCCGGCTGACCCATAAATGTTCAAGGAAACAAGCATAACCGCTGGAAAGGGAGGGAGAGGAAGGGCTGTAGGTGTTGGCCACATGTCTTCGGAGCCTGAGCTGGGCTCCAGCTGAAGATGCTATTATGCTGCAGTAATTTCCCTGGGAAAAAAAAAAAAAAAAACAGGCTTGGAGATCTCCTCACTGTTCCTGGGAAGTGCTTCATGACCAGGAGGGTGTGGATTCATGGCTGGGCCAGCCACTGGGGGGGCTGCGGGGCTGCGGGGTTGAAGCTTTTGCTGTTACTTTACAGAGATGTCATGAACGACACTGAGCGACTCGAGAGAGGAGGCTCCCACCCCTGGCAGCCAGCGCTGCCCCCTCCCTCGCTGCCTTCCCCCCCCCGGCAGCCCCGGGCCCCGCCGGGCTCCTCCGCCGGGGCTCGTGTGCCATCCAGCGGCCGGGGGCAGGGAGAGCCGCGCCCGGCGGCCCCGGGGGATGGAGTTTGGGGACCGGCGGGACGCTGGGGGACCGGAGGGAGCCCGGCGGGGGTGGGTAGGGCTCCGGTGGCACCGGCTGGGTGCGGCACAGAGGGTGCGGGGAGCAGCCCGGCAGAGGGGCACAGCCCCGGTTAACGCGCACGCGGCGGGGCTGCCGCGGTGCTAAGCTCGGAAACGGAAATGGCGGGGGGGAGCCGTGGTCGGGGAGACTGAGGGGGCTGGTAACGGGGCTGGTAACGGGGCCGGTAACGGGGCTGGTAACGGGGCTCACCGGGAGCCGGCGGCACCGGGCGGTCGGGAGCGGCCCCGCCAGCACCGCCGGCACCGGGGCACACCGGGACCCGTGCACAGCGACACCGAGCACCGCGGGCACCGGGACCGGGACCGGGCCACACCGGGCCCCGCGCGGCCACGCCCCCAGCTCCGCCCCCGGCCACGCCCCCTCCCGGTTCCCGCGGCACCGCCCCGCTCGGCGGCGCCCCGTAACCACGCCCCCTTCGTCTAGGCCACGCCCCCTCCGTTGACCACGCCCATCACGCAGGTCCCACCCCCCCGGCGCGCTGCGCGGTGACGCAGTCGGTGGGTGGGCGGGCGCGGTGCGGGCCGGGCCGCGCCGTGCCGGGGGATGCGGGGCGCGGGGCCGGGCGCGGGGCCCCCCCGCGGGGCGCTGCCGCGGGCCCTGCCCCTGCTGCTGGCGGCGCTGTGCGCGCTGGGGGCCGCCGCCGCCGCCTCCGAGCCCTGCTCCGCGCCCTGCTCCTGCCGCCGCGGCCTGCTGGACTGCAGCCGCCACCGCCTGCCCGCCGGGCCCGGCCCGCGCAGGATCCCGCCGCTGCCCGCCGGCACCACCGCGCTGTGAGTCCGGGGGGCGGCGGGGCCGGGCTGGGCCGGGCTGGGCTGGGCGGCACCGGTCGGGGCCCTGCGGTGGTGCGGTGAGGCCGGGCTGGGCCTAACGGGCCTGCGGCCGCCTCCCAGGGCAGCGGGCGGGGCCCCGGGCACGGCTCTGCCCGCGGCGGGGCTCGGTGTCCCCGTTCCCCCCCCCGTCCTCCCCGGGCCTGCTGCAGGCCGCAGGCCCTCCCGGCGGCGCCTCGGCCTGGGCCTCGCTTCCCACTGGGATCCCTGCGGGCCACCCCCCCCCCCTCCCCGGGCCGTGCCGCCGCTGCTGCTGCTTCGGAGCCGAGGGGTTGGGGTTGGTGTTGGGGTTGGCAGCCCTGGGTTAGGGCCGCGGGTACCTGAGCACAGCCCCCAGGGCCCAGGCAGGGCGCCCCCGGCCGTTACTCAGCACTGCCCGAGCCGTTTGTCCCCTGGGGGGGGGGGTAAATCCCCGCTGCTCACGGGAGTTCCCGGCCCCTCCTGGAGCCAGCGAGGTTCCTAGGCCAGAGCTGTCCCCAGCACGGCGGGGGGACGGGGCTGCAGGCAGCATAAAGCGGGCCTGGCAGAGCAGAGTGCGTGCAGCTGGCTCCAGGGGTCCCTTTTGGCAGGACTTGAGGAGTCTGAGCTATGCCAAAAGCTGGGCGTGCATAAGGAAGTTTGTCACTGCACTGCCGTGTGCTGGTTTTGTAGCTCTCTTCTTTCCCCATACGATAATCAATCAGAAACGTTGAAGAGGAAACGTAGAGCTCAGCACAGAAATGCAGTTAACTCGTCTCTTAAAATATTTCACCTTTAGAAAGGTAGGAGGATATCTTAGCGCTTGTCAGGGCCTGGAGAGGTGAGCTGGGGGTTCATCAGGTGGCTGATGAGCAAAGCGATATCTGTTGTGTTTGGGAGCGAGCTTTCAAGCTTCGAGGGGCTCGTGTCTTTCTGCAGGCCAACAGAGGGTGTGCTGCAAACTGCTTGGCGCAGGCTGCGCTGGGAAGAAGTGGTGTTGGCGCTGTGCTAAGTTATGCAATCTGCCATATGCTGCAAACAATAATTAAGTGTATATTCTCTGTTGTGGCTTCCAGGATTTTGGCACACGAAGCATGTGTGGGGGGGGAATTTTTTCTTCCCTAAGACAGCTCTAGCAGTTCTGACTCTAAATGAGCTGTAATGCATAAAAGCTGTTTAAAATTAATCAAAGCTTTTTTTTTTTCCTCACATGAAAAAGTCCCTAATGGGCTTTTCCCCCTCAGTTCTCGTTTCACCTAACTTTATGGACTGAAAGTTCTTGTTTTCCATAACTCTCGAGCTGCTTGCAGCTGATGTTACCACCAGTTCAGCTCAAAATGAATGTTTAGGTGATTTTAGATGCGATACCAGCTGAGTCTCTGAAACACAAGTTCTGCACGTTTGCTGTATGTCCTCTGTAAGGTGGGCCCTGCGGTAAAGGCCCGAGTGCTTGTAGAATAACAGGGCTGCTCTGGTGTCCTGCTGCTTCAGGACACGGGAATTTGGTTCTGTGTGAGAAAGCCAGAAACGTAGCCATGTGGATGTCTGATTTGTATGTTCATAGATCGATCATTCGATGTTTTTCAGTTAGTATTTAGCCATCCATCCTACTTTGAAAAGGAAAGCATCAGTAACTAGATATAAATAATGCCCGAGCTGCTTTAGGTATGAGCTCTGTGCAGAACTTCTTGAAAGGGGACCTGACAAAAACGGTGGTGTAGTCCCATCGTGGTTAGTACTTGGGGCATGCTTCTCCTGGGTGCTCCAAATCAAAATCCTCATCTCTGGGTTGTTGTTAAGGCCTCTGGCAGGGTTCCTGGTTGCTGGCAGACCCATTGACCAGGGCGTTAGGGGTGGTTGTGGAAGAAAAGAAAGCATTCACGTGGCCTGCTGACTTTCCAGCTTGTATTAGCTGAGATCTTTTGGGGTACAACTGGGCATCCTGTCCACGATGGGGTGTGTGTGTGCTGCAGGGCAGAACGGGTGCGTTTCCCTGGGGATGGCATCAGTCAGCGGCCTCACGGAGAAATAACTGGCATGCTGAAAAGCTGTCTTAGAAGAACAGGTTGCTGCATTACCATAATGGCCCAATTAAACCCCGTGGGAATTAAAATGTGGTTTCTTTTTGTCATTTGTAACTGAATTCTGGCTTTTATGTCACCGTTTCTTTATTACAAATGGCAAATCTTGAGCAAATACACACAACGGGACTTCAAAATCGTTACCTTTTTAAAGCTAAAGCCAGGGATTACCTTGAACGTCAGACTATTGCTGTGCTACTTAAGCCAGTGCTGAGTGCAGTGGAGAGATTTCTCACCATTTCCCAAGGTTTTAGTAACTCCCTGCCAGAACTGCCCCCAGCCCCTGGTGGGCTGCCCAGTGCGAGGCCATCCTGTGCCCTGCGCATGCTGCTGACCGACCCTGCAGATCCTTGCTGTGCCCAGCGAGGGCTCAACCCATTCTGGGTCCCCCTCCTCAGCAGGGGCATTGCCAGCTCTGTCTTCACCCCATATCCTTCCTGGAGAGCCTCACGGCCGGCTCTCGGTGTAGCTGGAGCTGTCCCCGGGTCCAGAGCGCAGGATGTGCCCGTGGTGCTGACGCTGAGCCTGTTCACCAGCAGGAAAACTGATGGTGGCAGATTATGTTTTAGTGTTTTTAGTAGTGGTAGTTCTGTTCCTAAAGGGTGACCGCCTCCTGTGCCAGCCCTGGCTGATGGAGTTAAAACCAGCCGCGGTGCGAGCCCCTGGGGAGGAATTAACCAGGAGGTGAGCAGCTGTTGCTGGAAACGGCTTGCTGCGACCCTGTGCGTGGGGGCAGAATTGGAAATGGTGTGTCCATGGTGTCATGCCCATGGGCAGGCACAGCTCGCTGCCCCCGGCGGGCTCCCCGAATTATTGGGCAGGGGTCAGGTGCATGCGCGCTGTGCTCCCTGCGGCGAGGGTACCGGCAGCGTGCCGCGCGCCTGCTCTCAGCGTTGGCCTCATCCAGCAAGCAGAGATGCTGGGGCTGTCGGCACAAGTGTCTGCGACTCATCTCTGTGCTGGGCTAGTGCCAGAGAGGCGTCAAAAAGCCTAGTTTGTTTTGCAGAACGGAGTGCCATCTCGAATAACTCCTCTTTTTTCTCTAGGGATTTAAGCCATAATCATCTGCTGTCATCCAACTGGAGCATCGATTTATCCGTTCGCACGCTGCAAGAAGTGTAAGTTGCTTTTTATGATAAGCTGAAGGTTTCCTCCGTGATTCTAATGAGCGCATTTCATTGCGTATCTAGAAGTCTGGTCTGACGTGCAGAAATATTTAATGCTGGTTAATTAAAAATGGATGCTTTGCTGGCAGCAAATTGTATGGAAAAATGGTGTTTTGTGTGCAGAATGCTTTTTCGTAAAAGTTTAGCAGGCCAATATGTTAAAAAGAAATGAGCTGTTTGTTTTCGCTATGGCCGGTCTGAAGTTAAAGAGAAGGAATAGTAACCGTTAAAAATGGTAAGAACTTGTGTGCTTCACTGTTACATTTTTGAAGTTATTAGGATTTAAGCTCTTAACCAGTTTTGTTAACGACTAATATTAACATTAAATTGTTAAATGTCTTGTGATACGAGTTTTCTGCTGTATATAGAAGGGCTTTTCTCTGAGGTGTCAGTAAAGATTATTTTTTTTTTTAACTTTTCTTTAAGGAAAATGAATTACAATGAGCTAAGTGAAATTCCTTATTTTGGAGAAACAACTTCAAACATAACTCTGCTCTCATTGTAAGTAGCAGCTTGTCTGCCTTTTTCTTGTTTTAACAAAAGTAAGAATTTTGCTATCGAGTTGTAGGAAAGCATTTGTTTTGTCTGAAATGCTACTCCTCTAAAGTGCTGTAGGGAATATGTAAGCACTCTTTAAAGAAATACAAATCAGTTAGACAATCAAGTCACCCTAAATTACCAACAAAATGCAGTCCACCAAGACGGGCAGCTTTGAAGGGGAGGGATTCAGTCTGGCACTGACAGTTCCCATGAGATACAGCCCTGTTACAGTCCCCAGAACTTGAATCTATTTCTATGTCAGGGCGGCAGATCGGTCTTGGATTTTCAGTGCTGCTTTAAGAATTAATGTTCTGCAGTGCGTGCTACATTTCCCATGTAAGGGACTCACTGGTGATGTTGGTAGACAGAATCCTGTAGCTGTAAAGCCACGCAGTGGGCAGGATGGGATGTGATGGTAACCAGCTCTGTTGCTTATGTTTTTCAGGGTACACAATACCATTCCAGAAATAAATGCTGAGCAGCTCCAAGTTTACCTTTCATTGGAAAATCTAGACCTGAGTTCTAATCTCATTTCAGAAATTAAAGCTGCTTCTTTTCCACGGATGCAACTAAAGTACCTGTAAGTATGAGCGGTCTGCCGTGCCTGGGCTCCTGTTTCCTCAACGTTGTTGAATTCCTCATCTACCCTAGGTTACTGTTTTAGTGCAGGCCACATTGTGTGGCTTTGAACTGCTAGGAGCACTCAATGTAGCTACAAATGTGCTTGAAATTAAATACTTTTCATAGCAATCCATATTGCTTTTTCCTCTGGTAGTATGGGAAACAATAACTGCTGTTACCAAAGTGCTGGCACTTCAGCCCGCAGGGACGTGGAATGATTTCAGCTCATCTTGTGTAGATTCCTGTTGACATTGTCTTAACCATGTCTAACTGAAGCATGGCATGCAGTCAAAATCAGCTCCTACCATGGATTATTTTGGGGAAAAAAATGATACAGCTTTCTGGTATGCTAGAACTCAGATTTCTGATGTGACATCACAATGAACTTGAGTTCTAGTGATAAGTGGTTGCTCCAACATGCTTGTGCAGTTTTGTTCATAAAATATTGCACATTCTAAAAGGCCTTTCTCCTCTTCTTTTGTAGGAATCTGAGTAACAACAGAATAACTACGCTAGAAGCAGGCTGTCTTGATAATTTATCGAGCTCTCTAATAGTGGTAAAGCTGAACAGAAACAGGATTAGTGTGATTCCACCAAAGATCTTCAAATTGCCTCATGTGCAGTTCCTGTAAGTAGCGGTCTTGAAAGGTTAAAAAGATGGTGTTTACACTATCTCAGTACGTGTTCTTGACGGTCACAAAATGTTGCTTATTAAATACATCTGAACGTTTTTCTAACATCTTTATATAAGGGAACTGAAGAGGAACAGGATTAAAATAGTGGAAAGCCTTACATTCCAAGGACTGGAGTCCCTAAAATCTTTAAAAATGCAACGCAATGGGATTAGCAGACTCATGGATGGAGCATTCTTTGGCCTGAATAACATAGAAGAATTGTGAGTATACCCAGTCCTGGAATTTCTCTGTGTAGGGTTCAGTCCTGTATTGCTACCCTCACACTGACACTGCACTGAAATAGTGATGAGTGTCACAAGATGAGAGTTTATAGATCTGCATTTTCGCATTACGTTGATATCATATCTGGTTCCTTTAGAGGTGTAAAGATACTTCTTTCCACTTAGTGATCAAGAATGCTTTGTCACTGTCGATAGCTTTTTTTTGTGTACTTGTGAATATTTGTCAATTTTCTGATTTTAGCATGCTTAGTTGAATCGCTTCTCCACTTTAGTACCAATAGGATAGCAAATACAGGAGTAGTCAAAACTCAGCACTTCTTGCTTTACAAGAAAGCATTTGTGTTCTCTGTAACATGGGGTGGTTCTTTGTTAGGTAATGTTTTGACATAGCACAAGGGTATGCAATGCAACATTAGCAAAAGGCTTTTTTTTTTTTTTTTTTAAAAAAAAAGTCATCTTTTAGGACAGACTGCAATTTCACTTCTGCTGCTGGATTTTTTGTGTACGTTTGTTCACTCTTGGTTTCCATGGAACGAGTATAATCATGAATTTCAAGTTCCGTAAGGCTTAATGTTAGTAAATCATTTCAACATCCACTAGGTAAAACTTTGTAAATGTGTTTTCATTTATTACCTGTTTTGCAAATGCTTTTCCATCTCTTTTCCTTAGAGAACTGGAACATAATAACTTAACAGAAATAAACAAGGGCTGGCTGTATGGTCTGCGGACATTGCAACAACTCCAAGTTAGCCAGAATGCCATTAGCAGGATCAGTCCAGATGCGTGGGAGTTCTGCCAAAGACTTTCAGAGCTGTAAGTTCTGGGCTGCTTTTCAGTGGGGATCTTGTAATGTTGCAAGTAATGTATTGGATAGTACACAGCAAGGGTGAGTTACTGAAGGAAGTACTCAATTTCTTTGTTAGGCCCATGGTGATGTTGTGTGTTTTACTTTTTTTTGTGTTCTACTAGAAATTTATCAAGATTCCATAGTTAATCAAGTTCAATAGTATCTTCCTAATTAATCCCCCCACTTGTCTTGCTCAATATTTTCAGAGACTTGTCGTACAACCAGCTAACTCGCCTCAAGGAATCTGCCTTCGTGGGACTTGGTTTATTGGAGAAACTAAACCTGGGTGACAATCGCATTAGTCACATTGCTGATGGTGTGTTCAGAGGTCTGACGAATCTTCAGATCTTGTAAGTGCAGAAAACCTCTAGCTAGAATCTCAATTTAATTCAGCAACACTTCTGGAAGTAATGATGATGAATGTGGTACTCGGTATGCTGAGATAACAGAATCCTGGCTTAGTGTGCTGATGAGAAGCGGTGTGATGACCTTAAGCACTCAGCTACGTCTCGTACCAGTTCTGAGCAGCTGTGGATAGGCAGCTTGTAGGACTGCCAGTCTGGACCTCTCTCTATTCCAGGTGGTTTTCTTAAGGCTGGGTAACTATGAAACCACATGGTGAATCCTGCACAGTCACAGAAAGTGCTGTTTAGCCCACCCTGTGTGTGAGCTGAAGTCAGGCAGGGTGTAGGAGAGGAGTAGGATTACTTGCCATCTGAGGCACAGCTCTGCTTTTGTCAGGACTCCTGTTACCAGCTGCAGCTCTTCAATATTTTTTTTATAAAACTCGGTCCTGGCTTTTAATAATAATAAAAACACTTCCCAAGTGGATCTGAAAACTTGTAATCATCTTAAACAATAGTAGCTGAGAAAGGAGTGTAAGTTTATCGCCCCTGTGTCAGTTCATTAAATAAATGCTTAAATAAGCAAACTTATCAGACCTATGTAAGCGGTCATATTCTGTTAGCCTTAATGCAACCTTTTAATGGAATAATTAAAACTAATTTCTTAGACCTAGAGTAGAATGAAAAAGAACAAGAGCAGATTAATTAGTGGGTTTTCCTGGGCTCCTGAGGGGCTATAAACAGCTGAAAAGCTGGCCATTTGCTTCAGGGCTGGAATGTGCGGGACAGGGCTGTGGTGACAAACAAAGCTCCAAGCATTCGTGCCCAGCCAAGCATAAGGAGCCAGCTCCTCAGTGCACACAATGAGGGGCTTTTCTTTTGGGTTGCTCACTCGTTTTGCTAAGTGGTTGGAGTAGCGGAGTGTAAAAATACTACAAACTAGATACTGTGGTGCTGTCGGCTTACCTCCATTGTTGCTTGTATACTATTTGTTTCAGTGCTAAGGCTGACATAAATATTTCTCTGTAGGTTCAGCTCCTGTCACTATTCTGCAAGGTAGCCTTAATAACCTAGAACAAACTGTAAAAACTGTATATAAACCACAAGGTAATAAGAGCAAAGTAAGATGGAAGGTGTATCAAAGAATAACACTGAGGATCTGAAGTTCTAAATTCTAAAACATTCATTACTTTTTAATATTTTAGCTTGCCACTGATACCACTCATGCATTCACAATCTAAAACTCTGAAGCAGACCTGGAGAGAATTACAGAAACTACTTTTAAATCACAGGAACAAGCAACTAGGAAACAAATTAGGCATGTTACTCATCTGGTCATTTTTCTCAGTAGATGATTTCAATGTCCAGTACATTAAACTGAAATACTTCTCAAAGAGGAAAAATCTTAACGTGAGCAAGCTTCAGGGCTGTATTCCAATCCTTGCAATACCTGAATTGTGGAATTACAAGCACTCTTTTCTTTTTGTCCTAATCTTTAAAGTACATGTATTGTGGAAGTGTCTCCTCCGAGGTATTAAAAACAAGCCTTCTGTCTTTCAAAGTAAGACAAATAAGACAACGTGTTACCACTGACAACATCCCGGAGGTTGATCCCAGTCTCTCCCAGAATAGTAATCTACAGCTTTTACAATCTCACGCAAGGACAAGTAGATGCTGCGTGTTTCTACCACCAGCAGAAGGAAAGAAGCGTTTCCATGAGATGACACGTACACGTGTATAGGTAGTTAGCTTTCTGTGTCATAACTTCTTCAGAAACTTCATTGAGCTGATCCATATAATATCTGATAAAGCGCAGCAGAGACTACTTCCCATCAGTGTACCTCTAAACACACAACTATCTGCAATTCTGTGTGTGGTTGTATTAGGACAGATGAAAACTGGCTTTATCAGAAACTCTTTGCTCAATCCATGCCATTCCAGCTAAAAATACTATTGGATTTATTTCACCTTCTCTCTAACAAGCATGTAATTCTCTACAAACAGTGCTGCTATATTGCTTTTTCTGCTCAGGCCGCTGTTCTGTGTGAGGGGCAGAAGAGCTGTGCAGAGGTCAAAGAGAAATCCCATTAGCTGCTAACAAGATCTGTGAGCAGAATATCAACTTCATGCTGAAAATCTGCTACATTGTGCTTGGCAGCCTTGCGCTATAACCTGTGTGTAATCTCTTAATATGCTAATGCCATTATAAGCCTGTTACTCGGGAAGATTAATGCTGGTGGTGTATTGGTTAATTCACTTACATGAACCGACTTCAGGAGCCTCTCCCAGCTTCTGGTAAACAGCCCATCACATGGCAACTGCGAGTCAGACTGGGTCTGTCCTTCAATACCACATCAAGAATTTGTACTTCAGGGTTTGTTTGTGGTTCTGTCTGAGGCACTGATCTCCAACGATCCTGTTTTCCCTTGCATCTCTGAAATGCAATAGTCACCCGCTGACAAACGTGGTTCTGTATGAGTTGTGATGCCTGCCCCAGAACACCATTACCAGGCACAAGTAACAGTCAGATCTCTTCCATAGCTAAGCACAAGCAGTGGTCACAGTGATGTTGCAAGGTTTGTAATCAGGCTTTTCTGCTCCTGCAGGGACTTGAGGAACAATGAGATCTCATGGGCCATAGAAGATGCAAATGAAGCATTTGCAGGACTCAGCAGGCTGGATAAACTGTACGTATTACAAAACGTTGCAATGACAGTACTTCTCAGGCAAGCAGAACAGAGCGAAAATGCAAAATAATAATTGTGAAATCGATGATATGAGGCAGAAAGACTTTCTAATTGGCAGCTGTAGTCAGTTTATTTCCCCTTTCGTGCTGTGACCTTCAGAGGTTTGGGTTCCATGGATCTGGATCATTTTATGGGACCATATTGAAGAAATTAAGCAAGAATATTTGACTGTATTTATTATTAGAATGGCACGGTCTTGTTGTATGGTGACTGTTACTTTTGTTTGCTTTAGTTTGGTAAAAGTTACAGTTTCTTGAGGGGAGGGGGTTGTCCAAATATGAGACAATACTGATTTAGCAGCTTTTCAGTACTTTGGCTATGCACTTTGCATCTGGTGCTGTGTGCTTTGCAGGGAGCTATGCAATCCTGTGCAACTACAGACAATGCTTATAACAAATAGTAGGAGTGTGCAGTCTCAGGAACTAATGTGGTTGTGGCAGATTGGTATTAGGATATTATTGTTCTGCTCCCAAGTTCTGTTTATCGTTTTTTCATTCTGCTGGCTTGAATGATCTTCAGAGCCCATCTCAGACCCAGATCTCAAAGTTAAGGATAGAAAAGAAACACTATAAGAAAATTAGATGAGCCTTCAAGCTCAGAAAATGGTATTCAGTCATTCATCTCTTCTAGAAAGAAGAAAACCTTAGTTAAACATCCTAGAGAAACTTCTTTTATGTCTTACTTACGAACTCATACTGACATTCAAGCTGCTTTTTGGGCTTGGGGGGTGCTTGTCTTTCAGAATCTTGCAAGGAAACCAGATTAAATCAATTATGAAGAAAGCATTCTCCGGTCTTGAAAGACTTGAACATCTGTAAGTACTCTGCTTTGTGTAGAACTCCTAGTTGTTTATCAACTTCAGCCTTGTATTCTCCCTCAAATTTTCAAGAATTTAACTGAAGGTAGACTATGAAGTTACACTTACATTATTGTTCTTTGCTTAACTTGCAGAGATTTAAGCAACAACGCAGTGATGTCCATCCAAGAAAATGCATTTGCACAGGCTCAATTGAAGGAGCTGTAAGTTTGACAGTTCTTTACAGATTCTGTATAATTCTTACCGTGTTAAGAATCCTTCAGCTGTTGCAGGATTAGCTGAAATTGACCGAAGTGCATCCCATTTTCATCCTGAAATATGTAAAACAAAACTAATTATCAACTAAAAGGTATTGGCAGTATACTTGGCTTGGTTTAAGGTTTGATAAAAATCTAAACATCCATTTCCTTAGTTGCAATTTAGTAGAAAAATGATTTTTTTCTTGCAGTAGTGAACCATAAGTTCTTGTATCTTAGAATTTTGCTGCAAACTTGGAACACACTGGTATTTAGACAACATAAATGATTCATCAAGAGTCTTTCAGGGGGTTTAACAAACCCTATGTTTTCATTGTTCCCTTTTTTTGCCTAGGGAAGGGCCTTAAAAATCAAAACTTGACAACATTCTTTTAGTTGCTCATCTGATGCTTAAGCTGTTAGAGACTTGTGATCTTCAGACATGTAAAGTATTATTTGAAGTGACCTTCACACCCAAGACTAATCCTAGTGTAACACAGTCATCTCTATGAGATAAAGTCTCTGAATATCATATAATCTGTTTTAAAACTGTTATCCAGTTAGATAATCTTGGCCATATGGACGGTTAGTCTGCAAGGTCTGACAGTTTGAGGAGGAAGGCGATGAGACACATTCTAGGTGTTAAAGACGAGACTTTGATTGCATTTTCTTATGTATCTTAAAAGTGAGAAATCACTGCTATGTATGGGCAAACAGCAGGTTGGAATTCTGGCTTGTGTGCCTCTATTCTCACTGCAGATCTATCAGATTCATCTGAGTGGAAGATAATTTTCTGTTACAATACTGTTCTTTCTCTCCAATCAATTATGTTCACATATAATATTTAAGAAACTTTGAAAGCACGCAGTGAGGAAAAAGTTGACCAGTCATTGTTTCCTGTTCTCCCTCCTCAATTTTCTTGGGGAGCAGAGAAGAAAACAATCTGCAGCAGATGCTTCTGTGAAACAAATCACTTTAATTCTTAAATATTTATTAGCTGGCATGAAAACAAATATTGAGACTTACACTCACTTCATAATGCGTCTAGTTTGAGATACAGAGTTGCTCTGCAGTATTATGTTTTTTTATTTCCTTTAAAGAGAGACCATACATACATACTTACAAGCTGCAGATCCAAGGCTAATTTCCTTACAATTAAAAAGAAATGTAAGGTTTTAATACTGATAGTAGAAGCATTCTTTTTTCCTGGATTGTTTAGCATCTATAACATGGTATAGTAAACACCCATGGGCATAAAAGAATACTGTGAATCTTGTAATTTCTGGAAATATACACATTAAAGTTGTTTTGCGTGGTGAAATCACGTGTAGGACTGCGAAATACTTAAACTGTCATCGCACTTTCATTTTGCTTTGTTTCTGCAGGCTTTTGAACACCAGCAGCTTGCTTTGTGATTGCCAGTTGAAATGGCTGCCGCAGTGGCTCACTGACAGTCACTTACAGCAGGCTGTAAACGTTAGCTGTGCTCATCCTGAATGGTTAGCAGGACAAAGCCTTCTCAGTGTGGACCCTGATGACTTTGTCTGTGGTTTGTATTTTAAATTAATTTTGATATCAAAACATAACACAAATCTGTGCAGGTACCTTTCTGAAACCCAGTTGTAACACAGCTGGAAGTGCTTGGTCTTTAATTCTGTAAGACTGCATTGGTTTTCATTTAGATTACTGTTAAGAACTGATCATGTTTCCATTCTTCCTGACTATAAATGTCTTTCTCTTTACACGGGCTATTTAGCACTTTCTTATTTGTTCTTGTCCCTACCAGCAAGGTGAGGATATTTAATACTCTGGTATATTTTCTGGTGCTCCGTATCTCTAACATTCACCTGTCTCTGTGCCACCACGGTTTCAAATATACCTATTTCTGTAACAAAACTGTGAAGATGGAAAACTGAGAGTCTCTTCACACAGAATCACGTGTGAAGTCTGTGGCAGGCCTGGAAATAGTCTGGTGTTCTGTTTTCCAGATGAACGGTTTAACAACAGTTACTTGTGTTTGCATAATTCTTTCATTCTTTTGGTGGCAAAGGCTACAATATCATCATGTAGGCACAATCATCAACTTCCCTATACGAACGTTACCACCATTGTGCCTGACACTGAACACTGTGTACCTGTGAGAATGCCTTTGATGAAATAATAGGTATTGAAATAACTTCAGTGTGATAAGACGGTGCGAACTGCTAGCTTGCTATTCTTTATTTGTATAACTTAAAGACTCTTCAAGATACATAAACTCTCTGAAAGTAAGTCTTCAGTCTTTTATAAAATAACCTAGTTCTTCAGCCAAGCGTGGTCTTTGTAATCTGAATAGAGCAAGTTCTAGACAGTTGTAGAAATTGCAGGGTGCTGTTCAAGATCATGCTTCTGTATTGACCTCAGTGCTTTTCCTGTACTTCTGCCTGTGGTTCTAATCCTTTTTCTAGCTTGAAAATATGGAAATAACATAGATGTCCTGCTTGGGGTGCACATATTGTTCCTACAGGTTTCATTCTGCTTACACTGTCTTTTCAGTGAGTTTTCCCGCAATATTAATTGCATGTTGGAGAGCAAAGTAGCTAATATTGGCACTTTTCTTTTCAGATAACTTCCCTAAACCGCAGATAAGAGTACATCCTGAGACCACGATTGCTCTGCGAGGCATGAATGTGACTCTGACTTGCACTGCTGTGAGCAGCAGTGATTCACCCATGTCCACAGCCTGGCGTAAGGACAGTGAAGTCTTGTATGATGCAGAGGTTGAGAATTTTGCCAGGTATCAGCAGCAAAGTGGTGAGGTGGTTGAGTACACCACTGTCCTGCATCTTTTCAATGTGAACTTCACTGATGAAGGAAGGTATCAGTGCATTGTTACCAATCACTTTGGCTCCAACTATTCCAACAAAGCCAAGCTGACCGTTAATGGTAAGCAATAACAGTAACAAAGAAGAAATATGTTCAACCTGAAGTGTAATGAGTCTGTTTTTCATGTTTTCATTTTGATTTATAAAACCCAATAGATTTCCTTGATTCTCAGCTAGAGCTGGCTCAAAATAGCCTTGCAATAATGTCTCACTTGTATTTCAATGCATCAAACATCTCTTTATAAAGCAGATAAGTGAAACTGGCTGTGAAAGGCCTTCTGTTCACTTTTGAAAAGGGGCAGATATCTCCCATGCTTTCACTAGAACTGAATTGTTCATCTAGCTGAATGAAGGTAGAACTCTCTTAAACTAAAAGCTCCCTCTGCTGTCTCTTCATAACTAAGCACCTTCCCTGAGTGTTTGTAAAGCTAGGGAAGATTCAACTAAAAGTAAGTTGTGGGACTGGAAATAAACTGAAAAATCAAATTATGAAATCCCTTTTTTTTGGCTGTAACAGAGAATCCCTATTTCCCTTCAGAGAAGGGAGTTGAGAAGGCACTGTTTTTATCAGTCAGTAGACCACTGATCCCTATTGTGTTGGAGAGCAGAGGTGCATGTGTTGCTTTTGCTTGTATAAAACAGATAGAAGTTTGCTTTCCCTATTACCAGGGAAGAGAAAGTGTGACAAAGGGCTCATGAAGAAGGCTAAAGCTTTCCCCTGTGTTTTCCTGATGAGAAATGTTATTGTTCAGATCATCTTAAATGAGCAGTGTAGGTATTACATTTAAATTTGAAGGATAGGCTCTTAAAAGTGACCACTTCTAACATTTGTGCAGCTGTTAATAATCTGCCTTAACCAGGGAGAGCTACAGGTGTTCCAGATTTGTGTGTTTTCAGATATCCTGTGCTTTTGCTGCTTTTTTCCTGTTTCTGAAAATACTAAAGCTTTAGTATCCCCTTTGATCCAGAGCTGCCTTCCTTCCTGAAAACCCCCATGGATCTTACTATCCGTACTGGGGCTATGGCTCGGCTGGAGTGTGCTGCAGAGGGCCACCCTACTCCTCAGATCTCCTGGCAGAAAGATGGTGGCACAGACTTCCCTGCTGCACGAGAGAGGAGAATGCACGTCATGCCCGAGGATGATGTGTTCTTTATTGCAAATGTAAAAATAGAAGACATGGGTATCTATAGCTGCATGGCACAAAACACTGCAGGCGGTTTGTCAGCAAATGCCACGCTGACTGTGTTAGGTAAGTGATGTGCTTATCTCTGCTGGCATGGATCATTTCACTTCTGCCTTTGGAACAGCGTCTCTGAACTGCTTTGGAGGGCTTTGAGGGCATTTGAATGCTGCACTCAGGACTTCTGAACAGCAAAGCTTTTTAGAAGCTAAGCTTCAGTGCTGACCAGTGAAGTTAGTGTGATCTTTGCAGGAGAGAATTGAGGGAGATACCTCAGCCCAGCAATGTAAATGAGAATTTTCGTTGTACTGGAACAAATCTAGTCACAGGCAGCATGAAACGTGCTGAGTAATAATGGAAGGACAGTTCCTTCTATAGTGCAGTCTTCTTTGGAGACACTTCTAACATTATGGTCATAGGCAAATTTAGAACTGGAATACATAAAGCAGAATGAGGCTAGCGTAATCTTCAGGATGTTTGCTGTACTTGCATTTGTTGCAGTGATCCATAGAATAACTGACGTCACAGGATTTCCTGAATCCTCTATTTTGTTGCTTATGTTTATGTTCAGGCTGTAAAGTCAGACTTAAAATCTCATGGAATACACCGTGGTGACACGGGGGTGCTTGCGTAGTGAAGTTATCTTACTTTTTTTTTCCCCTCCTCTATTGCTACAGAAACTCCTTCCTTCATTAGGCCTCTAGAAGACAGAACAGTAACCCGAGGTGAAACTGCTGTCCTGCAGTGCATCGCTGGTGGCAGTCCTGCCCCTCGCCTCAACTGGACTAAAGACGATGGGCCTCTGACAGTCACAGAACGGCATTTTTTTGCTGCAGCCAATCAACTCCTTATCATCGTGGATGCTGGGTTAGAGGATGCTGGAAAGTACACGTGCATTATGTCCAACACGCTGGGCACCGAGCGTGGTCATATTTACCTAAATGTCCTGGCTTCCCCAAATTGCGATTCGTCCCAGAGTGGCATTGTCCATGAGGAGGATGGCTGGGCAACAGTAGGCATTGTGATTATCGTTGTGGTTTGCTGTGTTGTGGGAACGTCCCTGGTATGGGTTATTGTGATCTACCACATGAGAAGGAAGAATGAGGATTATAGCATCACTAACACAGGTAAAGTGCCAAAGCAGCATGCTTCAGACATGTTTTTAATCCAAAACACTGAAGAGTGGTGATATTTCTGGTTTCGTTACAGCTGGATAAGATCAAAGCGTTAAAGATTTCCTTCTAAAATCTATTCAGGGATTTGCTCAAATTCCTTCATCCGTTAGGGGAAGAGGCGAGCTTAGGCTTTTATTTTTAAGTATCAGCAGTCTGTTTTATTCCTGACACACTAGATTTGTTCTGCATTGAGGGAAAACACTAATTTGAAAATCAATATTTGAGTTAACTTAAATGTTTTCAAGACCTGGAATAATGTGTGTAAATAGCTATTCTGTCCCTGTTAGTTTTGAGCTAGATATATGGATTTTTAATCACTGAGGTAGAGAGAACCATATGTGAGCTGAAGTTCTGCATTATATTGCTGTTGATGTGCATAATAGTGCTGATGCTACTTAGCTCTGAATGTCATCACTGTTAATTCTGCCTTGCAGAGGAGATGAACCTACCTGCAGACATTCCCAGTTATTTATCCTCCCAAGGAACTCTGTCGGAGCCTCAGGAAGGCTACAGTACCTCAGAGGCAGGAAGCCATCAGCAGCTTATGCCTCCAGCCGGTAGCTACGTGCACAAAGGCACAGATGGTAAGTGAAGTCCTCACATCTATCAATTGCACTGAGCAAGATGCCTCCAGTCCTCATAGCTGGCAGCAGTGTTGCACAATGTAGGATAGTAGAGAAGGATGCCCTGGTAGAGTAGAAAGCTCCTCACTTTTCCTGGAGAAGAATTCAGGTTGATCATAAAGTTTCCATTGACTCTTTTGAGTTTGAGGCAGCTTTTGTTTTTCTTCCAGTGTTTATTTTCTGTGATCAAAGCTTCTGCTTTCCATGCAGATAGTTTAAGCTTCGGTTCAGCAATGTCTGGGCTCACTTCTGCTCTGCTCTCAGGGCCTTTGTGTGTAGATGTCATGACTGCCATCCTTCAACTCCCAGAATTAGTACATTTTCCTCCAGAGGCTCTCTGCTTCAGGGTTTGTGATCTGTCCAGCAAGACAGGGATGCCATTAGAGAATTCCTAGGTTAAATGTCAAGGTAGGTTTTTATGCTGCTACGTTCCTTTGGCATCTTAAAAATAATAAGAAATAGAGGTGGAAACAAAGCTTGCGTGGAAGATGACTTGCTGTAACTTTTGTCCTTAGCATAAAATTACTGCCTCTGCTGGACGTCTGGTCAGCTGACTAAGATTACAACTGAAGGGTCTGCAGTACTTCCCTGCCCTGTTTGGACACTTTTCAGGATATTGATGTTGAGTCTATAGAGATGTTTTACCATACAAATGCTGAGGAGCCATTCAGTCTTTATACAGCCTGGCTTCCAAAAGTGATTCTTCAGTTTTTCCACATGCGTCCTGTGATCTATTCCCTTCATCTGCAGCCCAGTCAGTCTCTAGAGCCTGTACCAGGAAAGGAGTTGAGAAGCAACTTGTCTCAGTCACCACTTTATCACCCAGTCTGAGACCAGAGCATAGCAGAGCACAGGTGTAGCCCAGGGTGCCTTGGTGAAACCTTTCAACACACAGACCTGTGCGGATAGCTTTGATTCCAGCGCTGTTTCAGCCTGGTGCCTAAGCTGGTTGGACCTGCTGGAGCCCTTCTGCCCTTGAAACAGGAAAGCAAACATGAGATTATTCTTTCACTCCTGTGGTTTTTTGTAATCAGCTTCTGAAAGGCTGTGCTATTGGGAATTGGGATGGTGACAAACAGAGCATTTCTCACGTGACTTCCTCGGTAAACAGTGGAGCTGAATACTCTGTTATTGTGTTACCTTTATACAGAGGCCTTTCAAACTGTGCTGCTATAATGCCATCCTAATCATGAAACCATCCTAATACATGGAAGTCGATGGAATTTAAACATCCTTATTGCTTTAAGAGTATTCTGTTTTTCCTTGCTGTTTGCCAGGTGGTACAGCGCCGTTGGTGATCTGCTCAGACTGCTACGACAACGCAAACATCTACTCCAGGACACGCGAGTACTGTCCCTATGCCTACATCTCAGAAGAGGACCCCCTGGAGCAAACTCTCCCTAATCTCATGGTGCAGATGCCTAAGGAAACGTATGCAGCACGCACCCAGCATGAACCCAGTACTCTTGATAATCTTTTAGCAGACAGAGACATGTCTGTCTTCCTTACCAACCATGACAGAATAAGTGAGAAGAAAATCTCTTCCCAGCATATTAATGGTGAGCATATCCTTTTCCTTTCTGATGTTTTGTATTCCCTGACACTGCTAGCCCTTGTTGTGCTGCCTTTCAGTGTTGGTTCACAGCTAATTTTACAAACGCCATAGTTTGTGGAGTAATTACTCTGTTAACCACTTGTTCTCAGAGCTAGCTCTGTTTGCATCCAATATCCAAGAGTTGAAGGGGGTGATGTTACTAAAGATGGTACTTCTTAATTCCTCTCTTAAAGCTTGTGAAATGTGATCCCTTGCATGTACTTCTCATGAACCCACTCCTGTTCATTTGCTAATTTTTCTTCCTCAGAACCCTTTCAGCTTCCTTTATGGGGAGTAAACAAAGATCTAGCGCTCTCTCATTCACACTTCCTGCATCAGCCGTCAGCCCGTGAGACCCCACGACCTCTTCGAAACGAGGGCATTATTGACAGTGACCGGGAGCAAGCTGCTTCACCCCGACCTTGCCACAGGTTACGTGAACATAACTTTGATTTTAATAGGACACGGAACATTCATGACTATAGTGAAACCACGT
This sequence comes from Aythya marila, assembly GCF_965140915.1. NCBI lineage: Eukaryota > Metazoa > Chordata > Aves > Anseriformes > Anatidae > Aythya > Aythya marila. Next base: position 2,174,772 of record NC_139065.1, read on the forward strand.
AAGACACTCAAATGAAGTCTTGGAAGCAAATCCATACCGACCGACTTTTTGTATTTACTACCTCAGGACTAACCCCTAGGCCAAAGATGCTTTTGTACATGTGCCTACAATTACAGGCTGAGTAAACCAAGACAGACTCCCTCGAAGGAGGTGGCACATGCCCTTTTTGCTTGGATTCACCTGTACTGGAATGTGGGACGTACGCATGGCAATTAGTGATATCCACAAGAACAGTGTTAAAACATGGATCTTCTGGTGTTGGAGACAGCCTTTGTGTTGGTGCATGCTTTGAAAAGCTCTCAAGAATGCGTAGCTATTTCACAGTACATTGTCTGCTCGAAAACAAATGTTCAGGGCCTCCTCATGGAATTCCCCAGTAATTGTAAGCATAAAACTCTTGGCCAGCTTTTTGTTCCTCAGACTATTGGCAAGCGTTTCTTACCAGTCTAACTTTGGGGCTTGTTTTCTCCTATGAATAATGGACTCTAGTTGTAAATAAATTTGCATTTATAAATATTTTGTATACACTAAGCATATAAATGTGTTGGCTGTAATGTAAATATATTTTTTATTATGCCAAAGTATGTATTATACTGTTAGTCTTGACAGCTGCATATCAAGCCATATTTTTTTTTTTGGTGGTATTGAAAGCTTGTTTCTGAGGGGGATAACAAATTCTTCATTTTGGAAAGAAGTGAATTTGCTATAGATATGTGGTGCAACGGTGATACTGATGAATTTCATTGTCACATACAACTCTGTAGGCATTAAGCTTGCCTGACCTGACTGCAAGCTGATCAATTTCATTAGATTAGCAGAATTCCAAGTTTGGCACACTTCTGTGTGGTGAGTGAGTCTCAATTTCTATATTAGGTTGCCTGTCTTTTCTAGGAGAGCATAAAGCCCAATGGACCCTGCATTAACGGCGTTAGCCTACACTACAGGCAGTACTATACAACTTCTCAGAAGCTTTGTAAATAGCAAACAAAAAAAATAGTACACAACATGTTTCTTTTCATCTCTTAAAATAGCTTTAAGGTGGGAGCTTTGAGTGGTTTATTTCAGAAGTTTATCTAAGCTTTTATCTTTAAAAAGCTTTTGTGTTGTGTATGTTGCAGAGAGGTATATGTGTATTTTTCATAGCTGCCAGTTAAATGAACTTTTAAAAAGAATAATGTGATGAAGAACATTAGATAAATTGGAGAAGCATTGGGTAAATTATCTGTGAACTATACTGTGGATTTTCTGTTTCTTCTGCACAGCCAAGAGGCACGTGTCCTTTAAAACACTTGCGCCCTTTTCTTTTGTAAAAGATCAGGCAAAATTCTGGCCATATTGAGCTCTGTAATAGTTCCCTAGACCACAGGGTGGCAAAAAGGTGTAAGTATTTCACAGGTGAGCAGTGAAATAACGTGGGGGAGAACCACTCTACTGAAAGTCTAGTACTGGATGAGAGAAGCAGAGGAAGCAAAGAAACTTCACTTGTTAGTGGAACATGCCTGACAAAGTTGGGAGGAGGAACATTCTGAAGACTTCCTGAAAAGTTCTTCTAAGAAAATATTAACATATTCTACACAAAGATATGACCCAGCAGCAGTGGGTTTTCAGCAAGTGTCTCGCATTCGGAGGTAGAGCGCTTCTGTGCTACGCTGTGTAGCCTTGCTGGAAGAGCAAGGGGCTTTCTTCCTGGTCATTGCTGTATCTTTTGGAGCCATAGGATATGCACTAGAGTGAAAACAGCTGCAAGGTATATTTTTATAAAGACAAAAGCCTTTTTGGACAAGCCTAAGAGAAGTATGTAGGGCTTCCTGTTGATCCATTCCTAAATAGAAGGGGGTGTGACTGCATTATCAGATGCAGTCTTGCAGAATCACAGCTGAACCTTCTGAGGCTGTGGTTTAGCTGAGTGAAAGAGTGAGGAAGCGCTGGGAATAGTGATTATTTTCCCACAGCTCTTTGGGCATGAATAGTAGTCAGATCTATGCAAATGAGCAATTATTATTAATGGCTCTTACCATGTTTTGAAAACAGCTAGAGTGACTTTGGTAGCCAGCAGCTTTAGTAGGAAGAAGATGTAATTTTCCTTGACCTTTGGATAAAGTGGAGAAACAGGTGTGTTAAATTCTTTTTGACCTCTGACATCTGAAATATTTTAAAGGCTTACACGTAACATACATGCTAAAAGAAGAATTTGATGTTTGTTCCTTTCTGGTTTTATTTGCTCCAGGCTTTTCCTTCCCAGGTAGCATTTAAGACCGAGTGGTTATTTTCAATCCAAACTTGTTTCTGTTGCAGGAACTTTCAGTTTAAATTCAGATGAGAAAGGTCAGGTCATGAAACTACAGCAGCAGCAAAGACACATCCTTTTGGGCTGCTTGCTGCTTTACTCAGATATTCAGAGGCTGATGTGACAGTTGCTTCTTAGCACGTGCAGTGCCATGGTTTCCCACAAGCAAGAAAGTAGCACCTCCACTTGTCTCCCATCACCATTTGGCAAATGCTTCTTACCTTTTATTTTCTTTCATCCTTCTCTTCTGTGGGGTTAAGCTAATGCAGGTCTCTCAGCTGTCTCATTATAACTGTTGATTTGCATGGGGGGCATCCAAAACATCCAAAACCTTAGGTGTACTTAAGGCACAACTACCCAATATGATCATACTCGTGTTAGGTCGTTAAGATGTGCTTAGCCCAGAACAAGGCTTTAAAATTATGCTGTCTGCACCAGAACAAACTGAAGTCCCAGCTCTTGAAAGAGTTTAGGAGCTGAAGCTGCACTGACTTCTGTGAAAGTACACGGCCCAGTTGCATGCAGCTATTTACAGGTGAACATGCTGCGGTGCTTAATTGTGGAAAAACTTACTTGGCAGACTTGCAGAAAAAAAAATCAGGTGTCTTTTCTTTACCCTTTCCTCCAGGAGGTGCAAAGAGCAGAGTGGCCGTTCAGTTTGCAGTAAATGGTGTCCTCAATCAATGCCAAAGTACTAACGGTACAGGAGCTGGGGTTCAGCGTGAGCAAAGATGCTCTTGTTCCCTGTTGCTACTTCCTAGTGTCTATTTATATTTTTTTCACATAAGAATGTATATTTTGTATAGCATGTGTAATATATGTTTGTCTATTGTAATATACCTTCATTCAATAAAATGCTGTATACATGGAGCTGTCACTGTAACTTCTGTTAGTTTGCAGATTAAGTAATGTGTGTTTATTCAATTATAATTTCATTTTTATAGGGAAGAAAACGCAGTAAGCCTCATAAAAACGGTTTCAGGTAGGATTCCAGTCTTTTTCACATGAATATTACACCAATCCTTTCCTTTCATTATGGGAAGGGCACCGGGTATTTACCCTGGCTCACAAATAAGCTTCCACACATGGTAACAAAGTGGTAGCTGGCATTAGGAACGGGGTCCTGCAGCTCTTTCTCAGCGGCTGTGCCAGGGCATGGGGCTGTTGGCTGATTCTGCCCGCGATGGGCACTGCTGCAGGCCTGGCATGGAGCACACGGAGCAAGCAGGGAGGAAACAACTGAAGGTGAGTGGCAGTCAGGAAGGAAAATGTTGCATTTCAATAGGTTCGCCAGTAATTCTGCAGCAAGGTGAGATCTGAATTTGTTACTAGGTTGTCAGTTTTCATGAAAACTCATTGCTTGCAGTCCTGGTTCAGGTGCCTTGTATATGCTACCTGAGGCACCTGCTGCTTGTGAGAGATGAGAACGGTGCCAGCTTTTCTTGTCAGCTGCCTCCCACCTAGACACAGATTATTTTCAAAATTAGAGCCTTCATTAAAAGTAGATTTTGTTACCAAATAGTTCTTATTTCAGTTTTCCACTAGGAAGCACAAAGACTTCTGGAAATGCGGTACAACAGCAGGGCTGTTGCCTCCGAGCGAGAAGACTCAGCGATCTCTGTGCTCATAGCACTGCCGTCCTGCTATTCGGATCCTTTCAAGTGCCAAAAGTGATTTTCTTTCTGGCAACAGACCAAAAGCATAAATGAGGTAGTGACAGCACGTCCCCAGATACCTGCCGCAGGAGGAGAGGCGACTACTTCCCACCCTACCAGCTACCATCCTTCCTAAAAACCTGCGTAAGTTTTTTATTGTTGTTCCTTTGAATAACCTATCCTATTTCTACCACTGGTATTTTGCTAGTCCATGTCTGATAAGCACGTTCGCTGTTCCTGCACTCCATTCTGCCTGTTCAGAGCTGTCAGCACTACAGTTTTTCCCAGGTTTAACTGAGCCGTGGCTGCCTGCTCCTCTCTTCTTGCTGACCCCCAAGGTTTGTGCCACGAAGCGTGGATCTAGAGCTCACCCCAGCCCAACGAGCAGAACTGAGCCGCCCTCCTTGGCACGCCGCGCTTGTTGGAAGCTCAGCACGTGGCAACCTCCAGCTCAGGGCTTTTCTCTTCTGGCCGTGGCAGCCAGGGGCTGCCCAGGGGAGCGGCTTGGCAGAGAGCAGCTCCAGATGCGGCTCTCGGCGCCGCTTTCCCAGGAGAGCCGGCCAGCCCCTGCGGAGGCTCCTGCCTTGCCTTGCCTTGCTGGCAGCTGTCGGAGCACGCTGTTGGGCAGGGGCTCGGCTGCTGGCAGCCCTGCCTTGGGTCCCTGCCCGGCTCTGCGTGGCAGCATGCGATGCATTTGGGTTGCTCGTGGGCCGTGTGTGCTCCCAGCAGCAGCATCTCGCAGCCATAGGTCCCGCACTGCAGGAACCCAACAGCGAAGGCAGGCTGCAAGCAAACATCAGGACTTTTGCTTTCATTTTACTGCCGTAGTGCTGCATTCCTTTGTTTTTTTTGCCAAAGGGCTGCTGCTTCTCTGCATAAAGGCTCTCAACTCTTAGGTCTGTCAGCACAGACCTCGGTGCCCGTGCCTGGCCTCAGGAGGCTTCCCTGGTAATTCTAGAACGCTTTGGGTTTTCCTAGGGGACTGGAGCTGAAGCAGTCGCAGTGTGTCCACAGCATTCCCCAGATACCAGCTTTTTGCATGCTCTGAGTATTTTCAAGCCACGGTAATTGCATGCAGATAGCCGCCGTGATACAAGCCTGCCCCCCAAGCCTTGCTTTGTGGAGAAGTATTGTGAAACCCCACCCCGTCCTGTGATCATTTCAACAAGGTGCTCAGGAAAAACCAGATATTACCTTTCCGGGTAAGTTCAGCTCTCCCAGGTTTATTATGTACATCTCAACTTTGGCACAGTGTCAGAGAACCAGCAGCTATTGAAGATAAGATCATGAATAGTTAATGTTCTCAGTTACCCAAGCATATTTAAAAATTAACACTGCAGCCTGGTGCTGATGAGATTAAAAAAACTGGGTCATCAAAGAGAGGAAAAAACAGAAAACAATTGCATCTACCCTCAGGCTTCGCTAACGACTTGAGTTTTCATGGAAGATCCTTTCCCTTCCTCGCTTTAATCCCTCCATGGTTTGAAGCAGCGCAGGGTCCAGCTCGGAGCAGCTGAGGGTGCACCCAGCCGGGGTCCCAGCTGTGCTCCTGGCTGGGATTTGCCTTCCACCAAATGAAGTGTTTTGGGCTGGGTGTTGGGAAAAGGCTCCTCACCGAGAGGGCGGCTGGACGTACAGCAGGCTCCCCGGGGCTCAGCCTGGTGGAGTTCAGGAACTTTTTGAGCACTGCTCTCAGCTATAGGTTTGATTTATTTTTATTTTTTTTTTATGTGGTCCTCCTCCTGTGTGGAGCCAGAAGCTGGATGCGATGATCCTTGAGGGTCCCTTCCAACTCAGGGTGTCGTAGGATTCTGAGCCCAGCCTTTTGTGTCCTTAGGGCACGTGCTGGGTAAGAGAAGAAGCGAGTAATGGAGCGGAAGGACAGGGCTCACCCCATGCCTCTCCTGCCTGGTTTCCCTTCCTCTGGCACCCAGCTATTTCTGCATCTGCTCGGCCGCACGGAGCGGGTCAGGACAGGAGCTGGGATGAAACGCAGCGCTGCGCAGAGCGGGCAGCCTCCGAGCAGGGCTTTTAATTAAGGGCCTTTTCTTCCTGCAGCTGGGAGGCAGACCCAGATCGGGATTCCTATTTGCAGGGAAATGGAGCGCTATTAAGGCCGCCGTTTATCTCATTTTCTCCCAATGAGAGGCTATCGATCCGCACCGTGAAGGGACTTACGCTGATTAAACCAAGCATTAAACCAAGCACGGGGGGCTGAGGCGCTCCGTGCGCCCTCGGAGCCGTCGCTGCTGCGAGGTCCAGGCCCCTGGCTCTGCTCCTAACCCCTCACACCAGCGGGCCACGGGGGCACGAGGCAGAGGAGGGCTGAGGGAAGGGTTGAACTCCCTCCCTGGAGCTGTGACGCACGCCCCTGACGGCACGGAGCGCGGCTCTCGCTTCCAGCTCGGCTCTTGGCAAAGGCAGCTCGTCTCCAAATGAGCTCCTTGTGCGTAACACAGGGTAACTGCTCCGCTCCTCGCTTTGAAGGTTCAATTTCGTATTAGGTTTAATGTCTCTTCTGAAGGCTTAGACGTGTAATTCCTCCCAGCATTAAGAAAAATCTCCCCCATCCTCGCTCTGATGTATCGCAGGGACCACTCTGCCTGCTGCTGGGTGGTGCAGGCGCATCCATCGAGCGGTGGGCTGTGATTTGTGACACGCCAAAGGGGATTTCAGGATGCAGGAATAAATGTGCTCTGCTTGATTAATAGCTAATGGGCTGCTGAGAGCATCCCTGGCAGCACGCTTGGCTTAGGGAGGGACTGGCTGGACAGAGGCAGGAGCCGTTCTGCAGAGCAGGATGGATCCCTCTCTGAGAAATTTTAATTAACTTAAAACAAAAAACAAATGCCCAGGAAAGGGCCAGCCATTAGCTGCTTTTGCTTCCTGAAACTCATCCCCGCTAATTAAGCAGCGTGTCACTTCAAATGACCTTACAGATAACACAGCGCCGAATTTGCATTTAAATTAAAAAACATATTTTTAAAATAAAGGCTTCACGAAGCCCTGCTTGGTTGTGTTGCCAGGCACTCACGTGAGCAAATCCCAAACCTGGTTTGTACTCAGTGGCTTTGGGCTTGGCAGCGGCTCCCTGGGCTCGGGCAGGCTCTGCCCTGGGAGCGGGCACCGCGTGAGGGCACGGGGCAGCCCCTGCTCCTTGGGGCTGTAATGGGGAAGCTTTTAGTGGAGCCTCTGATGGGAGCCCGGTGTCCTCCTCGGGGCTGCTCCTCCTCAGGAAGGTGCTTCCCGTGCAGGCAGTGCTCTCGAGGCTCCTGCTGTCCCTCGGGGTGGAACCCCAGGTTTTCCTACCCGTGCTGTGGTCGTCCTCCCCGTGCTCTCATCGCTACGGGGAGCCGTGGTGCTGGGCTGTGACTGTGCTGCTGCTTTGGCCAAGGGGTTTCTTGGCGTGGCTGCGTGCAGCTGGAGGCTGACAGCACCACTGGAGCATCTCTGCGTGCTGCTTTGCATGGGCAGGGCACTTTTCCAAGGCCTCCAAGTTGTATTTCTGCGCTTTTTGTACTAATGCGGTTCACAACACGCAGCCCATATTAAAAGGGGAGGGGGGTGTCTGGTTTTACTGGGGCCTCTCCGTTTCTCACCCTCATTTCTTAATTACAAGAATCGAGGCACAACAGAATCTTAATGAGATCTCGTCTGGCCCAAACCTCTCCGTGCTGTGTGGGTGCCGCCTGTTGATCTGCGCTCCCCGGCAGCGGCAGTGCCCCGTGGATCCTCTCTGAGCCCTGCCGTGGCCAAGGGGCTGCTGCCAGCTGAGCAGGGTCCCCTCCCCACCACAGGCTTTGGTGCGTCCCTGCCCTGTTGGTGGTCCTCCCTCTGCTGCAGGTTTTGGGGGCTGCGGTGCTGTGGGGTGCTGTGGATCCTCGCAGGGTGCTGCAGGGTGCTGGCACGGCCTCGCAGAGCCCGACTCCTGGATGCGTTTCATTTCCCTCTCTTTCAATCCATCAGCTGTCCTTTGGCTCGTGCTCACCAAGGCTTCATGGTGGGCACGAAGCACTGCTTGCCTGCCCCGCTCCTCCTGCTCTCACTGCTGCAGCTCCCCGGTGGGTCCCCTCGGCCTCCCCAGCCCCGACGCCTCCTCCTGGGGCCGCCAGCTCTACCTGGCCACCCACTCCTGTCCTGGCTGCCCTTTGCTCCTCCGCCGAGGCCTGACAGCTCTGATTTCTTTCTCCTGGTTAGGGAACATGAGGTTTTTGACAGCTGCCTTTGCCATTACTCTTCCCTTAATGCTGTTGTTGTTTTGTGTTACTGTCAAATCACATCTTATTAAAGTCCTTCCCATCCTGTCAGCAGCAGATGAGGAGCGCGAATGCCCGCGTAATCTCCCGGCTCTGTCCGGGGAAATTGCTTTTTATTATTGATGGGGCAGCGCTGCCTTTGCAGGATGCGACTCGGCCACGTGCAGGAGCAGCAGCCCTGGGCCCTGCCGGTGCTGCGGCCACCCTGGCACAAGGTTCGTGTGCTCCTCGGGGTCAGCCTGGCCTTGGTTTTAGCAGTCGGGGAGCTGGGTGCTCCTGGCAGGCCTCTGGCCAACCTGGGAGCTGCCCCCTGCGGAAAGCGGCCTGATCCTGCCCGGAGCATCCCAGCTGCTCCCCCCAAACCCACAGGGAAGTTGGGCGCTCACCCGTTGCAGGTAGGGGAAGCAGCACCCGCAGGCGTGCACCAGCTCTGGCTCAGGCTGGAGCTGCGAGAGGACCGGGCACCAGGGAGGGAGGATCTGGTGCCTGGCTTGTGTGGGCTGGGGGCTGCTACGAGCACTGGGGGTTGTGCCACGTTCCTGCCCCACGCGATCCCCTCAGGCCCCAGCGTGGTGTCTGGGGGAAGGAAATGTAGGTCAACGCAAAAACTCGCTCTGAGCATTAAACGTTCATCTGTGCTTACAGCGTGCTCCAGCTCCGGGCTGCTGAGGAGGGGCGGCAGGGCCAGGATCGAGCACGTGCCAGTGGCCGTGACGGCGCCGGGTGTCGGAGGGCAGCGGGTCCCTGGGGAGCTCCTCCTGCAGGTACAGCCCCGGGGTGTTCAGACCAGGGCAGGGGGCACAGCGAGCAGGGTGGCATCATCCCTTGGCTTACCAACGCAAGGACAGGGGGAGGAAGGGGTCGAAGGAGGGAAATTCGTGGCCCCAGGAGCTGGGCGCACAGCAGCAGTGGGTGCTGGCCAGGAAGGGGGCACGCGGGGCGAGGACGTTGGTTCTCTGAGCCCCGGTGTCCCGCTGCAGATCCTGATCTCTCGGCGAGCTCTGGTTACGCTTTGCTCGTTGAGAACAGTCGCACCTTTGCAAAGCGACTGACACTTCCCACGGCTTGCTAAAAATTCCTTGGCACCGGAGCAGCTCCTCTGGCTTTGTTGGGCTGGAGGGAGCCGCTTCTACCAGCAGAGCAGGGCACGAAAGGCAAGCACGGCCCCGTCGCTGCAGGGCGGGCAGCAGTGGAGCAGGGCAGATCCCACTGGGAACACGGCAGCTCGGGGAGCAGCGTGGGGGTACCCCAGCTCTGTGGGAAGCACCCCTTTGGGGAGCTGCTGCTCCCCAAAAAGGGCCAGGCTGCAGGATCTGGGATCTCCACCAGCATGGGAGTTACCGCGGTGCTGGGAAGGTCTCTCCTTGGTGCAGGTATCCCTGACCCGTTTGTTTAACTCCCAAGTTCAGGGGGCTGCAGGCCGGTGGCACCACGTGGGGAGCCCCAGGCATGGGGGGGATGAGCCCTGGGGCCACTTTGGTGCTGGATGGGGCAGGAATCTGCACGGTCAGCACCGGGCCAGCAAAGAGCCCCGCTGCGCTTGTTGGAAGCTGCCATAGCAAGCACTACTTTTTTTTTTTTTTTGCTGATAAATCTTGTTTTTTAAATGAGCTGCACGTCAGACTGGTAAATAATGCATCTTATAAATGAAACCAGCGCTCACATCATGGCTGGAACAAGCAGCCTGTGCTGCAGGTACAGCCAGTCTGGTGGAGCAGGGAGAGCAGACGGCAGCGGTACCTGGGAGCAGATTGCTTTCTGGACTGCTTTTCAATTTGCCTTTTAAAATGTTTAGTTCCCACAGCATAACTCCGTGAGCTTCTCCCATGGGCATAAATCAGGGAGAGGCTTTGATGGGAACATGAAGGTTGTGTATGTATGAGCTCGGAGCGGTAGGGAAAGCAGGAGGCTGCCGAGGTGTTATCCCTTGGAGGGAGCCGGGTCTCTGCCCCCTCTCAGGAGCATTTTTAGCCGTGTCAGAGCTGTCCTGCTACGTGCCGTGCTTCGGACCCCAGCAAGCTGCCTCCCCTTACCACCAGGACTGGAGCAGAGCAGCCTGTTAATTACTATTAAAGGTCCTGGGAGCTGCAGAGTACCGAGGCAGCCTGCCTGCAGTGGAGCAGATGGGGGTGAAGCTCCCCGAGGTCTTGGGTGCGGGTGGTTTTGCACTAGGTAAGGTCCAAGCTTTCTCTTGGGGACACCCAGTCCGGAGCAGGAGGTGCTGGGGAGCCCTGTCCTGCACGCCGGGGACTTCCCCGCTCTGCAGACCCAGCAGAGCTGGCTGTGGCCATGAGGCTCGCTGCTGTGATCTGGAGGGTGAAAGCATCACCACCCCTCTGCTGCTCAGCCTGAAAGCTGCACAAAGCACATTGTGAAGGGCTGCGGCAGGAGCTGCTTGTGGCACGGCTCCGCTGCACCTCGTGTTGGTCCTGCGAGCCCTGAAGCTGTCCCGTGTGGTGTCCAGCTCCTGGGCAGGTGCCCTGGGCTGCCTTGGGCACGTGGCCACCCTGCAGACCTCCGTAAAAAAGGATTTCAGGTCAGAAAAGTGCCTTGGACTGCAGCGTGGCTGGATTCCTGCCCTGAGGAATGCCGGCCTGTTACTGGAAGCAGGCGCTGGCCAGCAAAGTGCCGCGAGGCAGCGCCGAGGAACCTGCCGGATGGTAGGGGAAAGAAACGCACTGGGTTCTTTGAATGCTGCTAAATGGGTAGGGAATAGCTGATGTCTAATTAAAAACCTGGGTGGTTTCCAAGAACAAACAGGATGGGACAGTCGGGGCACTCGTGAACTGTTGTTACGAGACCTTTTCCGCGCAGGGGTTAGAGCTGACGTGCCGCTGCGCTGCATCCTCCTGGCTGGGGGCGCAGCACCCCCGAGCAGATGCCCCCTCCCTGGGCAGCCCCAGCCACTCCCAATCCCTCCCGTTCATCCTCCTGTGCCTGAGCATCTCCCGCAGAGCAGAGCCACGACCTTTGTGCGGGGACCAACAGCAGCTGCTGCGCCGTGGGAGACGGTGACAGCCCCACAGGCAGCCCTGCTGGAACCAGGAAAGTCGAAATCAGCCCTGCAGCTGCCCCGCAGCCCTCTGCGTGCTCCCAGCTGGGACGGAGGCACCTCAGGGTGCTGCCAATGTTTGCCTTTCTGCAGTACCGGTACAACCAGTGCCACGGCCGGTGTGCTGGCACCACGCCACGCGCTGCGCCGCTGCGTAGGGACATCGGTGGCACAGCCCCTCCTGTGTGTGTTTTCTGGCTGAGCCGCAGTTCCTGCAGCTGCTGCAGGCAAAGTTGCAGGGCTGTGGCCTCCCTGAGCTGCTGTCGGATGTGTTTTTTCTGCCCTATGCTTTAGAGAGCAGTGCCCTGTGGAACAGGGGCAACGTGGCTGAGCCCCTTCTGCCCAGCAGCAGCGGGCGCTCCCAGTGCCTCGTCCCGGTGCTGTTGTGCCCGGGGGGTCTGGGCTCGGTGTGGGGCTAACAGGCAGCACGGGTGGGATGCTCCCCGCATCCTCGGCTGCTCAGGGCTCGGCTGGATGTGGAGGAGAGGCAGCTCTGTGCCGGGCCGTGCCTGTCCTGCTGCTGCTGCCGCTGTTCAGTACAGACTCTGAGACTGATTTCCCACAAAGGTAATTTTCTGCTTCTCTGGCTCAATCCTATTCATCTTTTTAGAGGGTAATTAGCATCACTTCAGTGTTCTTTTATGCCCAACTAATTGCACCTTGCTTCAGGAGTGAAAGTTAATGTTACTCCATTTAGGTTAGCGCAGCAATATATGATTAGGGATGAGGCCAGGCAGAAAAGTGCACCAGGAGTCCCACTGCCTGCCTTGCTGCCGGGAGACTTTCCACTTGCACCAGCGGAAAGATTTCCCATTTTACATCCGAGCTGCCTCTGGGTGTCACAGCTGCGTGCTGACCAGCCCGCGGTGCCAGAGCCCCCGTACCCGAGCGGAGGGGCAGCGCGGTGCCACCCTCACCCCTGGGCTGGAGGCGCTGGGGGCAGCAGGAGAGAAGCGCAAGGAGAGCAGTGGCTCTGGGCTGTTTTACTATGTCCTAGGAGCAGCAGAGGGAAAGCACTGTCTTGCTCCTGCCACCAGTGAGTACGGGGAGACCCTCGCTGCCCCCTCGCCCGCTTTGGGCACCTCTTCAGTCCTTTTCCATGCCCGACCCCCACTTGCTTGGCCAGCACCTTGCTGCGGGCTTTTCTGAGCCTCCCTTCTGGAGGTTCGCTGCCGTGACCTTGTTTCACTGCCATGGCAGAGGCATTCTCTGTGGTTTCTGCACTGCTCTCGAGGGCTAAAATTGCAGCACGGCCACAAACCACACCGCAGCCTTCGGGGGAGCAGAGCCCCCAGGGCGCCTCGGCAGACACTGCCCGCTGTGGGGTGCGCACCCGGCAGCCCCTGGGCTTGGAGGCCTCGCTGAGGGGCTGCTGAGCAGACAGCAGGGACTTTGATAGCATCAAGGACTAGAAAGTAAATACTTCTGCTATAAATCTTGTCTGCTTTAAAGTAGGTTATGTTTTCAAAGTGCTTTAGTTCTTAGGAATTTAATATTGCGATGTCAATTGTAAGACAAGTAATTGGGTGGGGGGAAGGCTGGTGCTGGAACCTGAGATTAAAGGCAGGATTTGGGACGGTGTGCTGCATGTGGGTGGCTGGTTTTGTTCGCTGCATTACGACTCCGGAGGTTTCACAGGCAGCGTTTCCGTTTGAAGTTGGCTCTGCTGCTCCGTGGGCTTTGGCGCATCTGCGCGGTGTCCTGCAGCAGCTGGAATGGGAGAGCACTGGCAGAGGTAGCAAGAAGGATGCTTCTTCCCCAAAGCTGCCCTGCAGCAAAGTGCTCGCACAAGCCTCTCCAAGCACCACGGGGCTGGGCGTGCTGCCCAGGCTTGCAGGGATCACGGCCAGCATCGTGCACGCGGCGTGGGTCGGTGCTGGTGGCCAGACACCGAGCCACCTGTGGGCTCCGGACCAAACTGCTTAGGGAAGGAGCAAAGGAGGGGCCACACCTCCCTTCTGCAGAGCCAGCGTGACAAAATGACCATCTTTATATACATAGGCTGATGGTGCGAACACTGAAATCACAATTTGTTGGAATAAAATTGCCTCTTTAGTACAAGTGTAACTTCCCCGAGGCTACGGGAGGGACCGGATCGTGGTGTGAGCACACGGGGACGAGCACCCTGTAGTCTCCTAAGGCCCCGTGCCTGGTCTGCCTGGCAGTTAGGAGCAAAATTTGCTTGGTTTAATGACAAGAGCTTGGTATTTGTAGCCCTAACCTTGCTGTAACAATGGCAGCCAGCAGGCAGGTGAGTTGGTCAGCCGTGCCTAATGTGGATCGAGAGCCGATCAGCTTTGCTGTTTCATTTGCTTATGACCTAGAGAATTAGCGGCGAGGATCTGTTATCCTGCCAGTGCACTAATGACTCCTGCAAGGGAAGAGCTCCCAGGGGAAGGAGTGGTATTTACTAACCTTTCCTTGGCTCGCTTTACATAATAGCACACTCCTCCAAATGTCCTCAACGTGACTGGCTATTCCTCTTTTTTTTTTTTTTTCCTTCTGTACAGTATTTTAAATTTCGTGAACGTTAGGCAGTAAGGAAAGGTGCTGAATTCCTCCTGTCACTCCCTTCGGAGGCTATTCTTAGCCATGCCGCTGCTTCAGGAATTCAAAGTGAGGCAGTTTGCTTTTTCAGGGTCTCCAAAGATTTCCTCTATCCATACGTCCAGATAGAAAAGAAAAACAACCTGGATGGGGAATCCAGTTTGAAATTGTACCATCGCGATAGTTTGGCCAGGACTTTGTGTTTCCAGGGTTAATGCATGGCTGGGGAGCCAAAATGGCCCTGCCTGCATAAATCTGAAGGGAAATAAAACCTGATTCTGATCTACTTCTGCTCCATGCTTTTCAGAAGCCGTGTCCCCACCGTTACGAGTTGCAGCAGGAGATGGCACAGCCCCCCTGTCGGTCCTGCAGAACTCTCTGCCATCAGGAGCCGACGAGAGGTGGGTGCCCCCGTGCTGCCCCGCTGCTTCTGCTCCCAGCGCTTGGCATTTAACCCTGGGGCTCCGAGCAGTGGGTGCAGGAGCGCAGCCCCTGCCCGTGCGTGCTTTGCTGGCTCTGCACCGAGCCTCTGAGCGCAGCGCTGCAGCCAGCCAGGCCTGCAGGCACAGCCCTCGGCTTGGGCTTGCATCGCAAGGGCTCTTTTCCTTGCTAACCAGCCAGGTGGTGTTCCCCAGCTGAGGCCAGTCCTGTGTCTCTGGGACTGCTGTGGAGCACCCAGCAAGAGGCCAGCGAGGGCGATCGCTGCCTGTGCGCTCGGAGAGGAGAAAGAGCCTGAGCAAGGCACGCAGCCTCCACCCGGAGAGGCTGCAGCCACTCACAGGCTGAAGGTAAGGGAGCGTGAAGAAAGATAAGGAGCTAAAATGAGAATAAAACGAAGGTGGTAGACGCAGCGCAGACGTCTAATCAAAGGAAATTCATTAGTTTGTCAGGCATAGGCAATGGGAGCCGAGTCAGCAGCCCGGGAGGTTGAATGCAGTCACTAGCAGTGGAGCAGAGCAAATGGAAATTAATTCTTCTCCGTGCAGACTCAGACGGGGCCCAGCTGAGGCCCTGGGGCTGAAGGACCAGGACGGGTGCCCGGGCACACTGCAGCTGTCTGTGCCGGGGGGAGCGGGGATGGCCGGGAGCACATCGAGGCACCGTGGTGCCAGGGGTCGAAGCAGCCCGTGCCCCCTGCCCTGCCCTCCCTGCCCTCCGTCCCTCCACAGCAGCCCCTCCATGCAGTGAATCCCCCCATGGGCATGTGCTGAGCCCAGGCTGCCGCCCTGCCCGCACGTCACCGGCACAGCCCTCGGCCTCGGTGGGAATCGGTGCATGAATTACCCTGACAACACAGCAGAAGCGCTGGCAGGTGCGGCTATCATCATTGTAAGCTGCCGTTTATGTGTGTTTTTATTTCTGCAGCTTCTTGCCATTAAAAGCCCGTAATTAAGATAATTAGAACAAAGATATTTGCCTTGTAATCAGCATACGTTTCAATAAAATAGTTTAATTTATAGGCAAAAGTTGTTAACCTATTATTTAAATACTGTAACGTATATTGACAGTGTGCTCGGAAACCATTATAGATCCGACTCATTTGGGGTGTTTACGATATTCATTTCTCTTTTAATCCCTTTCAGATTGATGATCGCACACCAAAACTTCAGGAGGTGACAGCAGATTGCAAGCAGCTCCTGGCTCCCCGGTAAGCCAGAGCCACACCGTGGTTGCTGAGCCTCTTGGTGGTGGGGAATCGCCCTCGCCGGGGCGGTGGGAAGGGTGGGCACAGGGCTCGCAGCTCCGTGGTGGTATCCGCAGCCTGAGCCTGGGTGGCCTCAAATCTCTCCAAAACGCCGTAGACAGGAATTCTGGCTCTGGGAATTGATTTCTCACTTTATCCATGCCAGAGGCTGTTCAAAATAGCTGCTGTCAGCATCTGGGAGCTGACGTGTGGATGATGCAGTGAGGAGGGGCTGGCTGCCTCTCCTGCCCTCTTCTTTGCCCCGCCGAGGAGCCGCAGCACCGCGTGCCGTTTGTCCCCGCGCGCAGCCGCCCTGCCCGGCATGCTCCCTCCTGCCCGATGGCCGAGCGCAGCACATGGCATCACCTGCCAGGATTTTCCATGCTCCTCCTCTCCTCTGAGCTCCAGAAACGGCTTTTTACCCTGAGCGGTGTCCTTGGGAAGGGTTTTGTGGTGGTGTCACGGCCATCCCTGCCCGCACCCAGCGCCCGCTCCTGCACTGCCAGCAGCGCACGTACCTGCCCAGAAGGGCTCTCTGCAGCTGGCAGCCCTTCATTGCCCAGGTTTAAAAATAGTTCCTGGCATTATAAACAACCTTGCACAGAACACGACTCTGAGGTTGTTTTTCATCCTCTCTGTGTTACTCCTGGGAATGACTGCTCTTACCTCCGTGCTGCGTTTGCTTTGCTGCGCGGTGAAGGAGAGGGATAGGAACAATGCGGCACATCCAGCACCCAGCTTCACATAAAGGGAAGGGTCTATTTCGTTATTTCTGCTTCTGCGAAGCTCCAAGTTCATCAGAGGCTCCAAGATGAAGCAGCAGCTCAGCAGCCACCAGAGAATTGCCTGGAGCCTGTTACCTACCAGGCAGCAGCTTTCAAAACTCTGCTTACAGAGGACAGGCTTTGGCACTCTCTCAAAAGCTCTTCCCAAATCCGAGGGCTGTCTGGCAGTCCCCACATTAATGGGCACTTGCACAATAGCAATTGTGGAGTTTTTATCCTCTGCTAGAAAAGTGTGGGTTATGCAGCAGGGAAGCGCACCAGCTAGCGGTGCCCAAACCGACGGCTCTCCTACAGGTGCTGCGAGGCTGCCTGGGGCTGGCCGTGGGTGGGCTCGGCTCTGCTCTGGCTCTGCTGCCCCACTGCTGCCCCACGGCGCCCACGGGCTGCTTGGTTCTGCCCGGCAGCAGGTGCTGCCACCACTCGCCCTGCCCCTGCCCCGCTGCCTGCTGGCAGAGCTTTCCCCAGCGTAAGGGAAATGATGAAATCCAGAGCGGCGCGATTTTGCTGTAATAAGGTATTTTCTGTAACGCTTCCACTGCCTTCGTTTCATCGCCGCACATGAAAGCTCTCCAGCGATGGCTTTAAGCCTGGAAATAAGTTCTGTGTTTGAGGACTTGCCTGTGCGCTGCGCTCGGGTGCGTTCCTGCAGGCGCTCGCCCGGGTGCTGCAGCTCCAGCAGCGCTGCATTCACAACCATCTTCTAAAATCCATTCCTCTTTAGGCTTTGCTTAAAGCTCTCCGCAGTAACTGGGATGTTGCAGTGTAAAGGCTTGTTATTTATTATTCTCCAGACGGTAGGAGTCTGTTAAAAGTCCAGTTGCAGATAAGATGTGAGAAGGTTGGGCTCTTTGCATCTCGTCCTCCTGAGCCGGGAGTTGGGCACCCCGCGGTACCGCCGTGGGCACGGAGGGCTGGACAATTAACCAGGGGAAGGCACTGTGCCCATCTCCGTCCTCTTTTCTCTAAAAAGGCCCTAAAAAAATCACCTGCCTGGCTACTGCTTTGTAAGGGATTTTTACCTGGGTACTTCATATTTTCTTCAGGGACTGCGAAGGCCTCAGGGTGACTGAGACGTTAATTGGATGCACTGAATTTTCCACTCCTATTATGAAAAGAAATCTTCCCCTGAAATAATTCATGAGTGGAGAAGATGGTGAGGAAACTGTGCTTGTACAGAGCAGCCTCTGTCTCCAGGCTCCTGTGAGCTGAAGGGGAGAGTTACAAATGAGCAACAGGCAAACAGTTTTACGGAGTTTTATTTTCCACTAGTGCTACTGTGATCTATGAGCTGTAGCAGGCAGATCTTTCCAAAGCAGCAGTAATAAATCATAAATATGTATGGTGCTTAATCATGAGGCAGCAAAATCGCAGAGGCAGGAATACTCGACCCACTTACAGTGCCCTCGGTTCACTCCCTGGAGTAGCCAGGATGGGTCTGCTGCTTTTCCCAAGCACGGGGACTCACCTGGTTTTCTGCTCCTTGTCCTGCTCACGTCCAGGTAGGACGTGTCCGAGGGGTCCGTGTGGCTATGGGGAGGGAATGGCTCCTGCCTGAGGGCTGCTCAGAGTCAGCTCCGTGCACCCGTGTGCTCTCACGGCCCTAGTCCCTGCAGCTCCCTTTGATGGTGCAGCAGTTACACGGAGCAGCAGGGCTACACAATGCCTCCTCCGTGTAGGAAAATCAGCCCTGAAATCTACATTGTGAGCTGAGGCTGCGTGCCTTTGTTGAAATGGTAATTGAGCAGCAGCAGCTGGGAAGTGATGAGGATGTTTCAGCTAAGAGCAGTTTTTCTGCTGGAGTATTCGACCGTCGGTTCTGGTTAGCATCTCATTAATGCACACTCAGTTCGGAAAGCCATTTAAGCTTTTACGATGTCACCAGCCTGCATATCACACCCTTTTCCTCTGCTGGTCTCTATGACCACAGTGTGGGCCAGCTTGTCAGAGCGATCGGCTGAGCAGCAAGCGCCTCTTCTTTTGCTTCCTCTTACCTGAAGTCCTTCCTGGGGCTCGCAGCCGTGCCATCAGGGCAGGCTCACGCTTTCTGGCATTTCCATGCATTTTGCTGTCCAGACCCTTCAGGATGGGCTGTTGGGTGGCAGGCAGGATGCTCTGTTCCTCCCCTCTCCTCGCTCAGGCTGTCCTCCCACCGAGCAAGCCCCCTCCCTGGGCTGCTGCTGTTTCCCACTAACTGCTGCCTCCCAGCCAGGGGCTGTGCTTAGAAAAATACCACTGCTGGTTGTTTCTGGGCAAGCCGATCCTCTGAACCTGATCCAAGGCACTAGGTAGCATTTGACGCGAACCTGCAGTTAATTACATGCTCTCGCTAAGAATAATTGAGTAGCCTGAGTTCTGATCTCTGTAATTGCATCCTAATGAATCTGTGTGTAAACTCTGGCATCTTCAGTAAATACCAAATTAAGTTCAGCGTTCAGCCCTCCGGCACGCAGGGCACCGGAGCCGTGCCGTGCTCCCTCGCAGGCCCACAAGGCTGGGGCACCTCGAGCTGTAGCCGAGCAGGGCCGTGCCCCTACAAAGTGGGAGCAGAAGAAGCGTTCACGAGGTGCCCACAGCAGCATGCAGACAGCTCGGGCTCCTTGCTGCGGTCTCTTCCCCGTGCTGAGCGTTGTGCTGGGAGCAGGGCTCGGTGCCAGGCTCGGTGCCAGGCCTCGCAGGGCAGCAGGTTGGGGCTCGGCCAGGCAGCCAGCAGGGCTCGGGCTCCGCCGCCTGCCCCAGCTGCTAAAAGTTACTGTCTGCTAGCAAAACGCCCCTGCTGCTCCGTCGGCGCGCCGGCAAACCAGAAGCTAACCCAGAGCACGGGAATGTGTGAGCCTCTTGGCTTCGGTGAGAGTTACAAGCAAGCAGAGCTGTTCATTCTTAATTGTTGTGATTGAACAGGAGCAGAACCCCTCCCTGGGCTCTTTGAAGGAAAGAGGAGCCTCAGCAGAAGTTGCTGATCGATGCTGGGATCCCGTAATGGCTCTTCACAGAGCACAACTTACTGTCGTTGTTTTTCCTGTTTGCTACCAGAATACCACCTACAGCTCCCCTACAAAGCTGTGCATGTTAGTTAACCTCATTAAATCCTAAAGGATTAGTCAGCTGTTCATCAGCCCCAGAATTGTTAGGAAACATCTAAAGCTCAAAGTTATGTGGCTTGGAAAGTGATTTTCTAATGCACAGACTTCAAAGGAATGTTGAAATCCTGCAGCGTAAGGGAGACAGACTAACGTTAATCCACCGGAGTGCTGCTTAATGGCCTGTTTAATTTTTGTCTTGATAGGTCTTTAATAAGCAGCTGAGCACGAAGGCTGCAGTGTGATAAGGAGAGGTTTGGCTTCACCTCCAGGTGCTGCATCCCCTCGTCCTGCTCTGACCGTCACCCGCCGCTGTCTGGGTCCTCCTTGGAGGATGGGAGCACGAGCGACTCGCCCCAGGGGCCCCAGCGAGGCCCTGCAAATTAATTAAGCTTTGCAGCCCCCCTGTGAGATGCTAAGGTAATTGCGATGCTCAAGCCCTGGGAGGCCACACAGCACCAGGCCCTTCTCTTTCCCTTCTTTCTTTATGAGGCTGGTTTTGGAGGACAGACACCGAGAAATGGAGAACCGTGCACGCAACCGCGCAGTCCTTTACAGGGAGGTGAAGCTGAGCTGTGGAAGCTGAGAACCGATATCTGCAAAATATCCATCAAAAAGGAGAAAAAGGCCCTGCTTTCTGAGAGGGAAATTAATTTTGACATCTTAATTATAAGCTGGAGGAAAGGTTGGTGCTGGAATAGTGAGCTTTGAAGATTATTATATTGTCGTTATTCATTAATGACTACTAAAGTAACTAGCTCTAAATGGTAGTGGTAAAGTGTAATGGCAGATCTATGAAGCTGCTATTATATCCCCTTTGTTCCAAAGGAGTCCTTTACTATTAATCTGATAACAAAAACCAGAAGCACTGATAAGGCTTTGGCCCACAGTGACATGTATGGCTGTACAAACACCACCAGGGAAAAAAAAATCTAGAAAATTGTTCTTGTTGTGTTTCGAGCAATAATTCTAACACTGAATTAAAATAAAAGAGGACTTTGAGAACTACAGATGTCATAATGGAGAGGAAGGAAGGAAGGAAGGAAAATAATCTTAGGGCAAGGTGTCCCCCCAGTGCTCCTTGAGGAACGCTGGGATTTGTGAATGGCCCCTGAAAGCAGGACGGCCTCCGAAGCCTGCAAAACAGAGGGGATGAAAATCTCTCTGCGGATCTCTGCTGAGCCCTAGGTACATTTTTTTGCCAAATTCTTCATCTACAATAGCTGTATCTGGATGACCCCTCCCTCAAGGTGAAGTCTATTCTGTCAGAACATTATTTGATCTCTTCTGCTAAAATGTAAATTAACTTAAACTCGCTGTAAGGAGCTTATTTCAGTATAAGCTGTAATTACTGCTGGGGCTATAAAAAAATCTTTCTTTAAAACTTTTATCAAAGTTATTCTGTTTTGTTATTGCTTTCTGTGATGTGTCTGGATTTTCCAAACAGCAAATAATTCTGCACTTATCTTAGTTCCTTTGATAATATTTTTTATGACAGATCTTCTGCGACTCTAACTACATTATTAACATTAAAAAAAGAAGAATGGGG
Organism: Aythya marila; assembly: GCF_965140915.1. NCBI lineage: Eukaryota > Metazoa > Chordata > Aves > Anseriformes > Anatidae > Aythya > Aythya marila. Next base: position 2,195,664 of record NC_139065.1, read on the forward strand.
ACAGTCTCGTCTAAATACGCCTGTAAAAAATCTTGTGTGGCATTGCTGCTGCTTAAACACTAGTCGTGGAAAAACAAGAAATGTTTTAATCGTATAACTTCGTGCAGAATAACGTAGCCAGGTATGAGTTATCACAGTGCTAGGAATAACCAGCACGGCCAGCCTTCTTCAGCTGGGCAAGGTTTGCTGGCTGAGATGAGCCTTTCTGAAACGTGCTTAGTGCTGGAAGCGATCCTCAGTGGCAGTAGTGCACAAAGGGCCAGAGCTCACCTCTGCCGGGGAGCCAGCCCTGGAGAAGGCGGCAGCCAAGGGCAGGAGGGGAAGGAGGCCTGGGGCTCTGCTCCCAGCCAGCCGATGCTTTGCCTTCATCCCCTCTTCTAGAAGCACCGAACTGTCAGCCTGCTGCTGCAGCTTAACCCCCGGCTCCTCCCTGGTGGCTCTTGCAGTGGGATCGCTGTGACAGGACGGGCCTGGATGGCTGCTCCCCCCCATTTCTGCTTCACAGCCAGCCTCAGTGCTGTGATGGCAATAGGTTGTGTCTGAGAGATGGGAACAGGCTGCAGTACAGCCTTTAAATGCTTGTGGGACTATTGGGGCCCAGTGCCTGGAAGGCAGCGATTTAGAGGAGTGGGAATCTGTTCTCAAGAAACCGGCTTCTCCCTCCGCGTTGGGTAGGGAGGTTCCCGTACAGAACAGGGAGGTTGCAGCACTGCTCTGCCACCAGGACCGGCTCCTCCTCGTGTCCCCAGCTGCTCGTGCAGCTGATACCCGGTTATGAAAGTGTCTGGTGGAAAGGAGTCAGGAGGGAGCTGGGGATTACATTTATCAGGCAGAGACTGGGGTAGGCTTTTGGGCCGTGTCAGCTATCCCAAATCCCTGTGAATGGGGCTACGAAACTTGACAAGGCAGCTTCAGATATTTCAGATCCCATTAAAGATGTAAAACCACTGACAGAGCTGAAACGCTTACAGATGCTAACCCGGCTTCTCGTGAAGTCATCTGACACCAGGGAGAAGGTTCAAGCGGAGGATTTTAGCAAGTGATCGTCAGAGACACGCAGAAGCGGAGTGTAACGGCTGAATTGATAAACACGGTAAGACTCAACAAAGCCAACAGCTTCTGAAGTTTGATTTGTTTTAGGTAAGCTCTGAGGAGGCAATGTTTGCAACAGCAGATTCTGTTCCTGTGAATGATTACGGGGTCACGGATGGAAAGCTCTCCCTCTGGTACACAAGTAGACAAACAAGTGAGCCCAGTCTGAAAGAGCAAGAGACCAACTGGGTTTCCTAACGCCTGAATTGTCTCGTTTGAATCAAAAAGTACTTCCTGGTCTTGCAGCAGTCCCGATTGTTCTGCAAAGCACTAAGCTCCAGATCCAGACTGAATCACTCCATTACTACTTCTAGGCTCTATATCCAGTACACAGACTTCAAACCCGTGCTTGGCTGTGATTCCCTGTGGCTGCGTGGCTCTCGGTTCGCTGCTCAGGCCTTTATCCCTGCTTTGCATTCGTCGGCATCCCCAGCGCTTGATCACACTGCTCCAAAGACGTGTAGCATGTGTCCCAGAGCGAGCAGCAGAGGGGTTTGCATAGACTGTGGCTTTATTCACATTGACAAGTCCTCTTAGCTCATTTCTTTAACTCCGCTATACAGAAAGCTACAGTGGCAGCCAACCGCGCTTGGAGCAGGCACATGTGGAGCGATCTCTGCAGTTCCTTCTCCGTTTGGTACCTTCTGACTTCAGCACGAGCTGCACAGGGAACAGCAAAGCGGACGAGCGGTGCTTGAGAGCTCATCGCTGCATGGTCTGTGCGTGTCTCCATTACAAGTGCTGATGGGGGCTGTTTCCCCTCTTGCAGCAGTGCCTTGTTTGTTGTTCTCTCCCCCCGTTTTTTTGTGTTTGTTTTTTTTTTTTTTTTCCAGATGGAGGACAGCTAAACACCCTGCCACTGCACAACACCCCTGAGTGCAGGAGCAGGCTCGTCAGTTGTCCACGCTTTTCACCTGCTGGTAGAAATGCCCGTATTGAGCAAGCACACCAACTATTGGTTTTTTAAACGTTCCCCATAGCAATGATCTGCCTGTACACAGCCTCCTTTCATAGAGGCTTCTTTCATTTTATAAGCATTAGTTTAAAGGAACTCATGTTCTTTCAGGAATGAAATATTGTTGGATATGCAGCTGGGAAATTGAGGCATGCTGAAGATAGGACTGGAATTAATTTACTGTAACATCTTAGCCAAAGCACAGTAAATTCCCAGACCACTGCTCCTGTTGTTTGAAAACTTAACGTGATTGTTCATGAGAGTCATTCAGTGCCTATTGTATGTAATGATCACTAATTAATATCTGCAATGCCCAAGGGTTTTTTTTATTTTTGGAAGGGGGGCAGAGACAGGAGAGAAAGACAAAGCGATCCATGAATGCTGCTGTTGTTGGTATTGCCTCTTGCGTGCGTGCTGTGGTGGTGGCATGTACCAAAAAGAAGGACAGAGCAGCCTCGTATCGCTGAGGCATTGCTTGGTGCTGATCTGCAGCCTGCTGGGGCTGATCCATTTTCTGTTCTCAGGTGAGCAGTCCAGACACTGGGGCTTAGTCAGCCCTGGTTGACACAGATCTCTATTAAGACATGGGTTTATTCTCTGGGCTTTTTTGAATTGTGACAAAATTCACGTAAGATTTGCTTGCAAAGCAGCTTTTGCTGCCATCCGAGTTAATTTATGATGCGTTTAAAACTTTACCATTAGATAACTGTATCCTAGGGTAACGCAATTTTCAAATAGACAATCCTGGATTTGTCTGCCCACAGAATAGCAAGCGGCTGGCTTTGAACCACTCTACCCAACTGTGATTTGTTTAGGCTTCCTCAGAGACACTTCGCTTCCTGAATAATTTGTTACCCCATGCTTGAGATGAGTGCTTCTCTTCGAGAGGAGCACTGTGCCTGCTGCTCCTCCCTGGCAAGTATTTTTGTTTGCCGTCAGTGCGGGGCAGTCACCCATCATCGCTGGTTCTCCCAAAAGTCCTGAGAGCAGTGCACTCAGATGGTATTGGTGTGAGACGGAGCTGCTGCACGCCCAGTCCCTTGGAGGTCAGGCAGTATCACGCTTCTGCACAGGCAAATAGCTCTGCATGGGCGCAACTTGCTTTCATTTTGTCCTTGCTGAAGGTGGAACTGTGCCTATTTTGTTTGTATTGCATGAGCATTGGACTGGGTGTCTTCCCTTTGAACGCAGGACTGACGAATTGCATGCAGCACAGGCAGTTGCATTGCAAGCGCTGGGCACTGGGAGAACGACTCTGTAGGAGTCCAAATGTAGCACCACAATTCCCTTTCTGTCCTCTCCAAGAAAGCCTCTTCACACTCTAATTAAACAGCAGTTTGACATGTTTTTGCAGTTTTGATTGCCTTTGAACTTTGGCAGTGTGATAAACAAACGTCGCTTCCCTGCCTACCAGGAAGATGCTGCTCCTTGAAGCAGTTTCTTCCCTTGGTTCTGATACAGCAGAGCTCAGCACCGTGTTTGCAGGCATCATTTGTGAGCTGATGCCAACAGCAGAGAAGGATGGCAGCTGCCATGGCCTGATGTGATGAACTGGAGATGCCGGAGCGCTGTTTTTGCTTTGATGGCCCCTTTTAGCTAGTCGAGATTTCAAATGCTGGTGCTCAGTAAACACTTAATTCTTCACAGCGCAGGAGGCTGGGGCTGGCGGCGCACAGCCCGCTCCTTCTGATCACTGCGAGGCGGTGCAGACGCCTCACACGTCTGTGAGCTGCAGTAATTAGAGGGGAGAAGGAAGGCAGGATGAATGTACTCATCGTCACGTGGCATAAATGAGAATTAAAATTGTCAGTCAGTTCTCTGAGCAGTTTGCTCACGTTTTGAAGTTTGTTAGCGACAGAAGTAGAGCTGAATTCAGAAAGGCAAATGCCACGGGCACAAAGCATAAAATGAAGGGCTATAATGGAAGTGGGTTTGAGAGCACTGATCTTAGCACAGATTCTTGGAGCTGTCTTTGCTGATACCTATGAAGTAAATAAAGCCTTCGGTTTAAGCGATTCAGACTCATTAAATTACTTTGGATTTCACTGAGGTATTAGTTTCTGTCTAGGAACTCATTCCCGGTATATTTTCCATGGCAGATTCCTTCAAAGGTGGCAGACTGACACAAATCCTCAAAATGCCAGTCTGATCGCTCTGCTCTGTACATCCCCATCGTGTTTTCAGTTTCGAAAATGCCTGGTTGGGTTTAATTTCCTGGTAGGGACACAAGGAGGTAAGGCCAGCCAGTTTTGTGTGTGTGTGTGTGTGTGTGTGTGGCTAATGAGGTTTGTTAACATATTGCAACGTGTCTCAGTTAGCAATTAAATTGGAAGTCAGAAGTGAGAATATAAAAACCTTCATGTGCTTAATGGTAAATTAACTGTTTGCTTTCACATGTACGGGGTGTATCCTGATGCACACAGATATATGCACATGCGACTACGTCAGCATAGGACTCGGGGAGGGTTAATGTTTGCAGGCTTGGCACTGCTCTGTTCCTAGTAGTTTGTGGAGGGGAAGCGGGACAGTGGGGAGGAAGCAGCGAGGCAGAAACCCCAAAGCACAGCTCGGGGGCAGCATCCCTGAACCCTGAGGGAGCGTACAGCAGGATGAACGATGAACTGTAACGCAAAATAAAAACGCTGTGAGGGGAAAAACGCTGTGAGGGTCCTTGTAGGTGGCCAGACAACGCCTTTCCTAAGGTGCTATGTGAGAAAAGGATAAAGGATAAAGGATAAAAATTGTGGCAGAGGCTGGAGCTGGGTGTGCACAGGCCCTGCTGAGGGGACACCTCCCCTCAGGACTGCGGGCGGGGGGGGGGCGGGGCTCGCTCCGCGCTGCCCGTGACGTAAAGCCCCGCCCCTCGGCTACACAGAGCGGCGGGGCGGGGCTTCGAGAAGGGGCGGGGCTTCCCAAAGGAGGCGTGGCCTCTCGAGGGGTGGGGCCGGGGGTGGGGCGGGGCCGCGCGGCAGTCGGGCGGCAGCCGCGGCCGGAGCGGGCGGCGGCGGCGACGACGGGGGCCGGGGTGCGGCATGTCCAAAACGCTGCGGAAGAAGCGGCACTGGCTGAGCAAGGTGCAGGAGTGCGTGGTGTCCTGGGGCGGCGCGGCGGGCCCCGACCCCGAGCTGCTGCGCGGCGGCGCCGAACGCGGCGAGTTCCCCTACCTGGCGGGGCGCCTACCGCCGGGCTCCGAGGGCGGGCCGGGCCCCGCGTTGCTCTCCGGTAAAGCGCCGGCTCCTGGCGACGTGCTGCTGGAGGTGAACGGCACCCCCGTCAGCGGCCTGACGCACCGCGACGCGCTGGCCGTCATCCGGCACTTCAGGGAGCCCGTGCGCCTCAAGACCGTGCGCCCAGGTGAGCCAGGCCGCGGGCAGGCCCGGGGAGCGCGCTCGGGGTTGGGGCCGGGGCCGCGGCCCCGCGTCCTTGCCCCGCTGGGGGCGGGGGGGAGGCTCCCTCCGGAGCTGGGGTTGGGCCCTGAGAGGGCTGGGGGGGCCCCGGGGTGAGCGCGGAGATTGGGTGGGGCCTTGGGGTTGGGGGTCCGGGGGAGATGGGGGGGGTCCCGAGGCCCCTCGGAGCTCCCCGGAGCTCCCCGCGACCCCCCGGGGCCGGCACCGGGCGGGGCGCGGCCGGGGCCGGGGTCGCGGGGGCGGCGCCTCCTGGAGCGCGGTGGGACCGGGATCGGGCCCCGGCCGCGGCCCCCGAGCGCCCTCGGCCCCGGCTGGGAGCGGGGGGCTGAGGAGGAGCCCCTGGGCTGTGCCCCCCCCTGGGTCGGGGTTATCGCTGCGGGTAATGAGGGCCAGCAGGTGTCGGGCGTCAGGTTGGTGCCCGGCACTCCCCGGTGCCCGCGACCACACGCGTTAATGATTCACAGCGAACGAGCTCCGGAGCTGCAGCTTTGCTGGTCGCGATCCAGGTGTGAGCTCGGTGCGTTGTGCAGAAGCTCTCTTAAAGCTGTGCCTGTCTGAATCCCAGCCGCTAACAGCCTGTCAGGGGCTGAAATCCAAAACGCTGCTTTTACAGGCTCTCTGTTTACCACCTGCTCTGTGCTTCTTTCATAACGCCCAGGTTGCTCTTTGACTCTAGGTAACGCGTATCTTAAATCAGAGTTTCCTCCTTTGACCACTAATTAAAAGTTATCATTGCTACGGAGATTGAGCACTTACTTAGTCCCGATGTGTATCACCTGTTAAAAAAAAATGAAACCTGCAACACCTTAAAGCAGCTACAGAAGGCTGCTGGCTCCGAGATGCCTGCCTTCAAAAACTGGAAACCCCGTCTGAATGAGGAAACTAGGAAAGAACAAACTGCTGCAAGTTAAATTCAAATAAAAGAATAAATAAATTAAGGAACACGTTGTTAAAGACGAGACAATAACAAATCTCTTTTTTAAAAAGTTAATGGCAGATGAAACCGTACTAAGAATATCAAACGAAATTCTTGTGTGGTTACTCTGGAGGGAAATGGGATATTCCCGTACTGGGACTTTCCGTAACAGAGAGATGTCTCAAACTTTCAAGTTAAAACTGGCAGAAAAGATTTGAAATAAATGCATGCAATGAAGAGCAGACACTTGCCAGAGCCAGATGATGCTCTGATGTAGGTGTAGGTGTTGTGAAGGTGAGACACTAAAAAGCAGTGCAGGTTCTGTTCCTTAAATCGATTGTGGAGCAGGGGGATAGAAGGCGAGGAGCGTGGTGCCCACCAGACAGTGGTGCTGGGCTCCTGCTGTGCAGTGCCGTGAGTTGGTGCAGCTGGGTTTTTGGGCAGGCTTTCGGTGGGGTGTCAGCAGCCCCTGAGTGGGGCACGCACGGAGCTGTTGTGTGCCGGTGTTGCTGCTGAAAGGTAAGAGCAGAATTCTCCTGGGGATTATGAACTGGTTAAAAGGTAGGAGCGGTTTTCTCAGCAGAAGGAAAGTGCTGCTGGTGTCTTGCACAGCCCGGTGTTACTAAGTGTAGTCATTCTGGGCTTGTGAACTAAACACTGGGCAAGTTGTGTAAAGAGAAGTAGCATTTCTATGCTGATTTTATGTAACTTTTGGAACAAATCAAATTCATGCTTCAGATCCAGCAGTTTTTCCATACTAGAGCATATTGCAAGCTTATTTACCACATCAGATGATTTTGGCAGGCGTTTTCGGTGTTAGACTCAGTGTCCTTAAATGCGGTATTTTAAAGCAGACTATTTTTCTTGTTGCTTTTTATTTTTTCAATTGCCACAGTAGCACTCTGTGGAAATACTCCAATTAGGGTACGTGTGACGAGAGCTGTTGGCACAGTGTTCTCAGAGAAGCACCACGACTCTGGCCGTGGCTCCCCTTCTTCCCGCAGCGACCCGGGGTGCTCCAGGCTGGCTGACCCCAATGACGGTGGCTGAGGGGTAGGGGCTGCGGAGGTGGTGGCGTGTGGTGCTTGTGGGATGGCTGGATGCTCAGAGGTCCGAGCTGCCCCACTTCTTAAGGCCCCGTGTTGCTCTCCAGCCCCAAATGTTGTCTTTTGAATGCGCTGCCAGACTGGGAGAGCCTCTGGCAGGCAGCGCGCTGCTTCTGGGCAACTTCTGCATCATCAGGGCCATGCTGTGTTCTGCTGCCTCCCGCCTGGCAGGGAGGAATTGGTCTCCTCATACTTGGTCTTGGAGAGTGTGAGGCCTTGGCTCTCAGTGTTTGAGAGCTGGCTTCGTCTTCTCGGTGAAATCTGGTGCGGGTGTCCCAGTGGCCTCTGGCAGCACGTCAGGAGGCTGGACGTGTGCTTTATTTTGAGCATCCTTCGTTGAAGGCAGCAACAGCTTTAGTTGACAGCAGTAGAATCCGTCTGTGATACTTCTAGCAATCTCATAGAAAATTTAAAATGGAAATTTCAAGATGCTGTTTAGTCTTGTTTGATAAGACACTTGAAAGATACGAATGCTAAATTGAACGCCATCTGTTAACTGCACATCACAAACGAAGGACCATTTTGCTGATGAAGTTCCTCCTTCCCTCTCACTCCGTTCTTCCTCGTGAAGCAGAACAAGAGCGGCGTGAGGCTGAGCAGGGCTCGGGGCTGGGGTCACAGCCACCTCCGGGATGGGGCTGCAGGCGCTGGGAGCCCCTCAGCAGCAGGGGCCGTGCGGTGAGACCTGCAGGAAGGCTGCTCTCGGGTTTTCTGCCAGTGTTCCTGGACCGATGCTGGGATCGGAGTTGTCCAAATGAAAGTTAGGCATTGCTTCGTTCTGCTCGGTGCTTTAGATTATAACCCTGCTTTTATTTTTGTGTCATTCATCATCTCGATCAGCTGAGGAGAGCCGGCCTTACGGAGCAGTAGGGCTCCTCGTCCTGTGTGCGTGCTAACATGAGCAGCCTCATCGTAATGAGCGCATCTGTATTTTAGCCACACTTGTTAAATGCTGGTTTCAAGCTAATCACCTGCTTATGTGCATCCCAACGATGGCTGCCAGGTGGCTCAAGGACCTTCCCTGCCCAATGTCACTTGGATTAGTACTTGCATTAGCCTTGTAAGTAGCTGGCGCTGTTTCTGATTCTTTTATTCCCATTAAGGAAAAACTGAAGCATTTTGCTTGCAGTCAGTCCATCATCCTTCTGCCTGCTCAGCTCATCCTGTAAACGTACCGACTGGTTGCGTGTGACAGTCACATTCTGCCTGAAAAATATTTGTACGTGAAGCTGAGCTTACTCGCTAAAATGCTTAACACTCTCACTCTGAATGCGTATTTTCTTCAGAGCAGCGTGCTGCAGCATCAGAAGTAGGTTGCAGACTTAACGTGGTAAAGCAGCAAGCATTGCTGATTATCTGCAAGTTCCTCCTTCTGGAGCCTGGGTTGCCAGATACTATGTAGGAAGGAATGTGCTTTCCTTCCAAACGAAGGAGCTTCGATGCATAAAGCTACTCTGTGGCAATTATTATGGTTTCATATAACTAGCATCTGGGAAGAAGCAGGCAGAGTCACGCTGCTCTTCCACTTCCAAACCGTGGAGTTTTGTCCCTGGCTTATTGTTGAATGTGTATCAGCTCTGTTGTGACTAACCCGGTCTGTAATCAAGAAATGCAGTGAGCTTCCAAACGATTAAAAGTTCCCTTCAGATTATCTTCTGATTTTTTTTTTTTAAAGTCTCAGTGCTCCTGAAACCACTAAACCTTGATTTCCTCTGTGTTTATTTCATAGCCGACTGTCACAACTTCAGCTGTGATTAAAACTTGTTCTGCAGCGGGGGCATTATCAGTGACCTCCGCTGGGGATTCTCAGGCATGCAGTAAGTTCAGTTCAGGTTAGGATATTATTATTATTTTATTTTTTTTTTTACCAGATGGGGCATTCAGATAACCTCCCCGTTCACATTCATGGGATCTTTTTCAGTCCTTTGCCCCCTGGTGCAGCACAGGGGCGCGTTGCTGCTGCGTGCGCTTGGCCAGCCGCAGCCTCTCGATGTCTGCTGTGGCTTCAGGTCTGTCGCTTCCCCCTGGCTTGCGATGCACTCGTACAGAAAGTGAGGTGACCGACGGGTGGGTGCAGGACTCTGAAGTTCTTGGTACCGAGCTGTTTTGGCTTTCGTGCCAGTATCTTTCACTAAATCACGTAACGTTCTCAAGATGTAGGAATCTTGAGGATATCAAGGCCTTAGCTTACCGAAATGCTCTCTGGATCAAAGTCTACTACAGATTTACCAGAAAACAGTAAGATGCGTTTTCTCACGTGACGGTGAAATTGTGTAGTAATTAACCTGTGAAGTGCCCGTTACCAGAAGGAGCGATGGGGGCGGTCAGAGGCCGGTTGTGCGTGGTGTCCTTCCCCTGAAGCTGGAGGCGTGAGATGACTGCGGTAGCTCAGACCAGGATGCTTCAGACATAATGCTTGCAGCTGAGTACGTAAGATTGATTTACATTTTCTTTTGTGCTTGAGGTAGGCGCTGAGCCTCTGTGTGGGGGTAAACATTTGCATGTTTGGCAATTAAGGCAGAGAGGAGCGCACACAGCACTGAGAGGCTGTTTTCACAAAATCTGATGAATTCTAAATGTGCCGTGTTAAAACAGAGATCAGAATACACACTAGGATAATTTTGCCTCTCTGAGGAAAGGCATTACTCTAATTCTGTGTTTCTCTGAGAGCTGGCAGCAGGCCAGCTCGGTGATTAACCAGACCAGTGTGTTACTGTGCTACTGGGGGGATGAGGAAGTCGGTTCGGGTCCTTCGCTCTTCGCGCACACCGGGTGGAGGACTTGTGGGTGTTGGTCTGAAAAACAGTCCTTCCTGTTCGAGGGCGTGTGAGAGAGTGACCCGTTAAAAAAAGAAAAGGTTGATTCATTTTACCACACTTGGAGGTTAAAAAAAAAAACAAAACAAACAAATGTACATGTTATTTCCTATAACAGATGTGTAGGGTATCTCAGATTAGTGGAAGTGGGCAGAAGACAGATGTTCTATCTTTAAAAAGAAACCTGAGTGAGAAACTCTTTCAGCTGGGCCCTGTCACTTTTGTCCAGCATTGGCAATAGCGATGGTGCATCGCGTAGCAGTTTGGGAGAGCCACCTTGCACTACAAGCTCTTAGTTTGCATCTCAGGTGCGTGGATGCAGAGGACCATCAAGCGCTTGCCAAGGGATTGGTATTAGCATTAGTATGTGTATGCAATTTGTAGTCTTGTTTCTCCTATTCATCTTTATATAAACATGTTATTCTTGGCATAGAACATGCTGCCGTTCCCTTTCACATACTTGTTTAAATCTCACTGCAATAAGCGCTGTGATTTCACTGGCTCTAATTATTCTATTCTTTCTTAGCACGTTAGTTTCAAATGATAACGAGGCCTCATGTGGCTTTTGCTACTGTGCTGCTTAACACCATGGTTTTAATTTGTACTTTTTTGTTCCCTTCAGGAGAGCCATTCTGTTCCCTGTTTGTTCGCTGATGTCTCTCAGGAGAGACCTGGCAGAACAGCACAGAGTAAGACCAGCCTTTACCTTGAGCTGGCGGAGGAGCCGGTAGCGCAGCGTCTGCTCTCCCTGTTTGTGAGCTTCAAAGCTGCCACCACAGTGTCCCTGTCTCCTCCTTGTGGGGCATGGGAATTTCACTAGGGCAGAACAATTGAGCACTTGTATTCCAGTTATTCCTGGAAGGAAAATTTTCTTACTCAGGTAGACAACTTTGATTGAAGTTTTTGCATATATATTTATTGGTTGCAATAAGGAGAGGGTTTTTTCCCTTTTAAAAAAAAAAAAAAGGAAGCAGCCTAGGTTTACACATTGGCACAGAACTAACTTGTTTAAAATCCTTGAAACTGTCCGTTGCCACTATTCTACAATAGCAGGAGACTTTATTTTCTATGTGAATGAAACCAAGAATTAAACAAAACATGAATCTTCATTAGAAGCTGTGATTTCAACCACAGATTTCTTCATAGTTCTTGTCTAAGTATTGCCCTTGAATTCTTGGCTGGCTTTAATGAAATGCTAGTCAGTTGTAGAAAATGGCTGTCTCTTTATTCTTTTTATTGTCTTAGAAGATTCAATTTCCTTAATTTTTTCAAAGTTTTTTTTTTTTTTTTTTTTTTTTTACTTTTAGAAGGCACTTCAGAACAAAACTGTCATTTTAGAATTTTCCCAAAATAAACAAGCTGTGCTTGTTTAACTTGCTCTGCACGATGCTCCTTTATTATTGTAACATCTGCTTCAAGATATTGTTCTTAAAAGTATCTTACAAATATAAAAAGGATTATGCATTCAAATTGACAGCTGAAAAAATTACTCTAGTTTTGATTGTTGCTCTGCTTTAAAGTCTTCTGAATTCATTCTTCTGGTTCTTGTTTTTAATTTGAGATGCTTCCTTTTAAGAAATATCTTCTAATGTTCATGGACTGTGGGTTAAATTGCATATTGTTCCCTGAATGGGAACAGTTTTCTTCTTTAAGGCAATGGTATTCCTGAGAGGACTGGATTTGGATTAAGAAAAATATGAGCTCTTTGTATTTGAGAGTAAATTTCTGATTTAGTTCAGCTGAACAGAAGGTGAGAGGAAATGCAGTGGGAAGACGGCAGATTTGTATTGATCTGCTATACCAGTCTTCAAAACCAGAATTCTCTGTAATTCACCTTCTCTGTTGCTGATGGCTGGTAGAGTCTGTACTGAATTACTCTGCTTTGGGGTCGTGGTGGGAATGGGACCAGCCCCCAGGTGACATGCCAGCAGTAGCTGAATGCTTTGGGCTGGCTTCCAAGCTCATCAGTCTTAAAATCAAGAGCGTATTCTTCAGGGGGAAAGGGGAGTCACCCAGCAAGGGCGCTTGTCCGTGGTATCAAGGAGACTGTTGTCAAGGCACCGAGGGAGGAAAGGGGTTGCTGCTGTGGGTGCTGCGAGTACGGGGACGCTGGAGTTTGATTTTTCCACACTAGCTGTTAAAACCTCTGTACAAGCCATGCTAATTTGCATCAGTGCTATTTGATGCAAATTTGGGTGATTTAGTTCAGGTGCAGCTTTCAAGATGAAATAAAATCATAGCAATCCTTTGTTCAAACTTACGTCCCCTTGCTTTTGTCATATACTAATGCAATGTATTAAAGTAATGATCTTATGTGGAAATGTAATTTCATTTGCAAAGCACACCAAGGCTTTTAGATACAGCACTGGGCTCTCTCCAAGTGAGCTGTCAAAAATGCTTGCTTGAAGCTATTTTTCAATATGTATGTTGCATGAGCTTGTAATTTTTCGTGAATTATTGCTTGCTTTTAATTGAATGTAACTTCCTCAAATTGAAAATCACCAGTGTGTTTATTATCAATCCTGTGTCGCTCCTCAGTTGCTGAATAGTAGTCTAGCTCATATAAGTTGATTCATCTCATGAAAATAACTTACAGTATGTAAGTAACGAGTTAATTCCTTTAAGCTCTGGATAGCTATCTCTCTTCAGTTATCTGTATTAAAAAAGTAAAACTTGAATTCTTTGTCTGTCAGATCATGGCATATTGATTTTTATTGAATATTGATTTTTGTGTTCTACTTCAGTGCTGTTTCATTACCGGCTTTTGGTAATAAATACAATAAGACTAACAGCTGACATCTTATGGATTGTGAATGCTATATAAATATCAGAATTATCCTTTTTTTTGTTGTTGTTTTGGTATGGCTGTCTATAAATGTTATTTCTACCTGCATGATAACGAATTATCATTTCTGGCCGGCTGGGTGGAAGAAGCCCTGTGCCATGAGACAGAGAAGGGTGGAAACAGAGCATGAAGGAAACAGATGCGGGGAATGGGGTCATGCTGTGTAGAAGAGCTGGGCTCGGGGTTTGGTGCTCCTCTCGCAACGCAAGTGGGAGGAGGTGACAGCAGGGAACTGGTGATAACAGGAAATGCCTTTACAGGTGTTAGTGCGCCTAGAGCAGCTACTGAAGTAGGGTTCACCGAGATTCAGTAATTGTTTGAACTTTGGCTAAGCCTTGTAACGTTTATGGCTTTGCTGACTTGTACGTGCTAATTTAGGGCTCTGTACAGAAAGGCACAGATGTTTAGCGTTTTTCTTATGATTCCTGTACATCTCCTGCTTTGCTTACTCTTCAAAGTGCAGACTTGGGAACGCTTCCCTCCCATGCACTGTTATTTACAACTTCTTCGTTTTGTCAGCCAAGTGGGAGCTGTAGCAACTTGCGGAATCCCCACACATACGGACACGTCTGTGCCTGGGTGAAGTTCTTGAAGTGCAGAGAGCGGCGGAGCCTGGCTGCTGCTGCGGGATGTTCTCAAACCTGTTCCCCAAGTCTTGGGCTTGGATCACAGAAATTTCGCTCAGAGTCACCCAGAAACCACCGCAGCCCCCAGCATTCACATGCCTGACTGAGGTTTCCTGGCTGAGGCGGGGATGTGATACCCTTCTGCCCTGGTTTTGTTGGCGGGGCCTTTGGTGTCCGCTCAGGGCCGAGGGCAGCCTGGGCACAGGCCCCTCAGGAGCAGGGCCCTGGGGCTACAGCAGGCCCCAAGCACTCATGTCCCGGGCCCGTTCCTTGTCCTTGGTGCTGCTGCAGAAGCCATGAACCCGAATTCTGGCAGCCACCCTGACCCTGTGACTGGTTCTGTGGCAGAGAAGGTAACCCCTGGTGGAGCCCGGCCTGTTTCTGAGGGTGATTTATCAGGTTTACTACCAGGAAGTAAAGAATAAGAAATTGAAAATGTTGTTGTTGTTGTTTTTAATAAACTAGTCTTCTTAACTGATCATTTAACTGAATGCATGTTACTGCATCTGGAAAATATGAATCTTGAGTGACATTTAATCCATCCTCTATTCTTGGCTTGTAGGTTTGCAGCCCTCAGTAGCTGTCTGCAGGCTATTATGCGTTTACATAAAAACACTTCTAGAAGTTCGTGATTTAAGATGCATCATAGACTAAACATTGAAGTCACTTGAAAGAACAACCATGATCCCCTCGCCCACCCAGTGAACAACCCACGTGCATTTTTAAGCCTGGCCACTAGACATTTCACTTCTTTGTAGTGCAAATTTGAATAAAGATCTCATGTCATGGAAATAAAAATGGATGCTTGGTATGATCCAGTGTTGTTTACTTTCTGGTAAGCAAATTCAGTTTAAGGTATGCAACATCTGCCCCTATCCATGAGCTATGAAGAACACCAAGGACCCTTTTGGATTTTAAGGTGTAAGGCAGGAGATCTCTGCAGTCATCTGCTAAAAATTGCTCTGAAAAGCAACTGTAGTTACTTGGTAGTATTGCCTGTGTATCAGGCTCTGAAGGTAGAAATATGGAAGAACAGATTTAGAGCTGAGTTTCTACTGAAATGTCCCCAGTGCCATTGTCAGAGGAATTTTAACAAAGCGTTCAGGGAGAATTGCATTTCCCTTGGACTTGGATCATTTCACAGTTGTGTTCTGAGAGAATTTCAGTGTTGATTACGTTTTGGGATTCAAATTGTGTCCCTTCTATTAAGGACTGCTTTAGTATGCAGGAGGGGGCATAGCAAGTGATTTGATGCAGCCCAGTTTGCCAGGACTCCTCTGCCTGCCATTTAAAAGGTTGATCAGCGTTCGCACGTTCTGTGGGTGTAATCAGGGTGCTTGCACTGGGGCCTGCGGTGGCTGTTGTGACTCAACCCAGGGCTGCATGCACAAGTGCTGTGTGCGGAGGGCAGGCGGGGTGGAAATGCTGCAAAGTGCTTGTGCTGGGGTGAAGAGCATCACCCCAAGCCCCTGCTCAGCTGCAGCCGGGAGCGCTCAGGTCGGATGCGGCGCTGCCGTGCCAGCAGATTCCCCGCGTGGAGATGGGAGCGGCGCCCAGTAAAATATGCAGCAGTTTTGTGCTTGGCCAGAAGAAACATGTTTGTAAAAAAATCTTCTTTCATGTTGATGATGAAAGAACAGATGAGAAGAAAAATTCCATCTGAAGTAGCTGCTTAATTACGGCTTGATATGGTGATGTAGTTTATCAAATTAAGTTGTTAGTGGAAATAATCTTAGGGTGGAAAGCGTGTTTGCTCTAGAGCAGCAACTTTCAACTTCTTGATCTCTGTGGGTTCTTCATTATTTTCTAGGGTCACCAGGTCTTGTATAGCAAAGTTAAGCCCCTTTTCGGTCTGTTTGCTTTACTGAAATGTTTCATGAGCACTAGAGGAGTCACTCAGGGAGTCTCAGTCTGCAGTGGCTGTGAGCTAAGAACCCCTCCTGCCGAGCATCTGTAGCGGAGAGCGGTGCAGCCGCTAGTGACTGACCAACGTGGTCCCAGCAGAGTTTAAAACATGTCCCAGGGTATTTGGATCTGCAATTAAATTGGTCTTAGGGGATCTGCAACATTCTCTTAACTCCTGAAATCAGGCTACTGGAAGAAAACAGATAATTAAACCAGTTCTGCTTCTTGATATCCTAAGAAAAAAAAAAAATCTGATTCACATAAATTATTTGTGTAAGATCCTGGAAAATGGACTTCTTGTAGTGGTTAAGACTAGCAGTAAAAGTTAAAAAGAAATAGGCAAGGCAACCGATGAGCAACTTTGAGCTGTTGTTTTGCATAATGTTTTTAATAAAAGTTAAAGATAGCAAAATGTGGAAGTGTAGCTAATCTTTAGATGACTAGCTGGTTCCCTGTCTACTTCAGTACAGAAAGCCTCTTTAAAAGGCATTCTTTATCTTAAATAGTTGCTCTACTTGTAGTCAGTCTTCAGAAAAAGTCATTTGTATAGTGTCTTCCCCATCCGCTTTGCATTCTGAAAGGAAGAAGTGCATAGGAGGTGGGTGGTGTCAAGAGTAAAACTTCAGTGAGCATTAAGCAGGAAAATCACTCTTAAAAACAGATCAAAATAAAAAGCAAAAGTCCCTGCTTCTGTATAAATTTTCATTTTTCCCGCAAGACTTAGTGGAAGGTCGCAACATAAATACAATCGAAGGAGGAATGGGGGCTGGTTTATTCTGTTTGGCACAGCTGCTGGCCTCCCAGCCTCATCCTGCAGCTGAATTCAGAGATGCATTTATGTAAGTTATTTCTTTTTCTGAAATTATTATTAAATAAATAAATAAATATATACGTATAAAAACCATTGACAAATAATTTGAGCTCAGTGTAAGTCAGCGTGCTGATGAGGTATTTTCCTACTGTGCTAAGTGATTTTCATGAAAAAGTCTAGACATAGGTGAATTTTTAAATAATTTTGACACAGTGTTTGCTCAAATAAAGAACAAGAACACCCAAACCACGTAAGCCTCCCACCTATCTTTAAGATTTCATTGCCAGTAGATGCAACTTTGTTTTGGTTATAGGCCAAGTTTACGGTGACCTTCTCCCAGGCTGAAGGTTTGCTAATAGGCAGAAGCAGAGTTTGCTGGTACTACTCATTAAATCCAAGAGGATTAACGTTCAGTTTATTTCCTCTAAAACCACAGAACTATCAGGAAATAACTAAGCCCTAAAGTTTTAGGTCTGCAGAGATGATTTCCTCCTAATGCATGTACATCAGAGGAATTTCAAAATCCCGTTATGTAAGAGGGAAGCAGAGTCCCGTATTAATCCAGGGGAATGATGTTTAATGGCTTGTTTTGTCCTTTATTGGTCTAAAGAATTCCTCAGAAATCAGCTGACTAAAAGTGCCAGTGAAGTATTTTTACCTCTGTTGCTGGAACTATTACTGCTCAGTAATTTCACTAATCTTCTTTGCAGTGAGATTAGATTGTAAATGCTTTGATGCTGGGAGAGCTGTGTTTGTGGGAACAGCTTGGTGCTGTGGGCACCATCAGGTGGAAGTGCCCATGCCTAAAAAGCTGTGTCACTCCATTGCTGAGTAATATTTTGAAATATGCGTTACCCTGACTGTGCTTCAAATTTGCCATGTTTTCGGAAGACAGTGTTTGTAATGTGAGCTTTAATGCAATGTGTTTGGTGTATGACAAAAATTACAAATGACCTAAGCTTGAAGACAAAATTGCTGTGATTATATTTCAGATTGAAAGCTAGTCCCTGTTGTGTAATGCAGTTTTGTATGAATAAATAAAAATTATTCTGGTCCATTATTCAAGATCTGACAGCTGCTACTCATGTATGTGTTTTTGTTTGTTTGTTTTTTAAATCACTTACTGTAGAAGTATTAATATGCTGTATTTATAAATACTTTTAAAATGTATTCATCAATAGGTATGAAAGCTTGATGTGTCTACCTGACTTGTGGTTAAACTTCATCAGAAAGCTGAGATGGTGGCCAACTGGTTTATGTGATGTTCTGATGGAGTTATGTCCTTGACAGACCTATGTGCTTTCAAACCCTACTTTGTGGCTCTCTTAAGGGCAGCAGGAAAACTTTTTCTCAGTGCAAGGCCTGAAGTATTGCTCGTGTAGTGAAATTACGTATAGCAACTTGCCTCTGAACTGCAGCCCTTCCTGTCTGCCCTACTTACTCAGTGTAAAAATACCTAATCATGTGGCTTTTATTTCCCTCTCTGTAGGACAGCAATGAGTAATTACTTTTCTCTAGTGAAGGTAGAGGTGCTGAAAAAGTTTAATTAACGCCCTTTAGGAGATGCTACTAGTACTTAAATGAATTCATTAGGGTAGGACACTTAATGTTCATCAAAATAGTGAGTAATTGCAGGGGACTGTATGGTTTTATATTATACTGCATATTACTGTATATTTTTCTTTCAAGCTAAGAGTTTACTAAAATGGAATATTCTTCCATTCAGTCATCAGTCTCTGATACGTAATGTGGAATGTCATCCTGTAGGAACGGTAAAAAGGTTTTTACCCGAGGAAGTTCTTTCTGTGTTTTTCTTCTTGCACTGGGTGAAATGCAGGAAAAAAAAAAAAAAAAAAAAAGCCTTAAATCAATTTCTGCTTTGTTGAATCACCTTCAGGGGGCATACGTTTTGTTCTGAAATCGTTATTTGTTGCCTTTTGGCAAACACGTCTGTTTTTTTTCTTAATTGAACTATGTTGTTAAGAGGTCCATTGCTCTTTCTGGTTTGCAGGGTTTTAGAGATGTTGGATGTTAAGGAAACAGCAAAGGCAAACTATGCCTGTTCATGCATTGTAACTTCTGTGCTGTTCAGTATTTACAGTTATTACTTAAACATAAGAAAACTGCTTAAAGTTTGTTTAAAAACAGAGAGAGATGAGTTTTCCTATTTCCAGAATTAATCATTATGGGAAATGGGAAAGTAGTTTTAAAGGCTGACTGGTTTTTAGTAGCTCAAAATTTTTTAAACTGAAATTTAGTGAAGTATACCCACAGTATGGGACCTGACGTTTTAAGAGAGATTTTAAGACCACCACAATAAAAAAGAAATCCAACACAGAATCAAGAAACTCTGCAAAAGAGTTTATGAAGAGAAAGTGGAAAATTAATATTCAGCATTTCATAGCAAAAAAAAGGAGTATATAAAAGATGTAGAATTAACAAAATAATGAGGAAGTGTTTGTGTTTTTGTTGTTGTTTTGTTTTTTAAGGCAGTCTTTGACAAAAATTTGGATCTTACCTGAGGAATTTAGAATTCAGGCAACTGCTCCCTGATCATGAATCGATACGATGAGTAAAATTAGGAAGGAAGAGAAAATTGTTAGGAGAAGGAAGGTAGAGTGTTTGCTGGGGCACTTACTGGGGTGTTGCTTAGTCTCGCAAAATGCCTAAGGTAAAGCTGTTGCCATTTCAGTGCTGTGGTTTCTGTGCCCAAAGCCAGTCCTGCTGAGCTTGCCTGAAGGTTGTTCCAGGTCTTTGCCATAACTGCCCAGGTCGATGGCTTTTAAACTTGTAGGCCTGCATTAAGTGTTTGTTTTCATGCATCCAATTAATTCTACAGCCAAATAAAATGGACACGTGCAGGTGATCTCAGCTGGTGGATTTGGTTTGTTTTCCCCTACTAGGTGCAGCTTCTAATGCTTTGTGGTTGTGTCCCTTCTGGCTGCCTTAAACAGGTATTAGATAGATTGAAATGCAAATTTGGTACTGAAGGTCACCTAAAGCTGGAAAGTTACTGCAGTTCCTCCTGTTTGGCACTTCCAATAAAGGTGGAAGTGCTCTTTTGACCCTGTTCATTTCAAGACCAAACTCAAAATCCCACTTCTGCCGCGCTGTTTGACTGGTGGCTCCAGAGCGACATCTGAGTGCTAAGGTCGTGGTCTGGAGGGGTTGTACAACTGAAGAAGCTGCATTTAACACGGTCTCTTTTTGACAGGAGGGAGAGATCAGCAAGGCATGGAGTTCAGGCTATGGAATTTTATTTTAATCTTGAGTTCATTTGTCTTGGGAAAACAGTGCAAGTAAATCTGAAAGTACCACGTACGGGCTCTGAATAAGGAAGCATTTTAATAAGTATTTATTGTGGGTAACAGAAGTATCTGCTCTGTGAAAGACTGTGCTCTGGTAATAGTAAAGCATTTCAGAGAGATTACTCCAGAATCTATATGGTCAGACAGGGGTGACAGAAAAGCAAATGATGCAATAAATACAGGAAAAAAACTACTGTGCTGTCAGTTTTGGTTTTCCTATCGGGGTGTGTGTACATAGCTGCCTTCTGATTGATTGTGAATTGAGAACAGAAATTAGATTTGGCTTTGCCTTCAAAGCTGTCTTGTTATTTGAAGTGCTTTCTTATGAGAATTCCATTTCTGTGTCAGTCTTGAATTTAGTGAGCTCTTTAAGCAGATATAAATGAGTCCAGCCTTTGGAGACAGCTGTATGAAGACGATGATTGGCAAGCTTCCCGAGCTGAATGCACCACAATCCAAGAGCTAAGCGCTCCCAAACTGAAACTTTTATGATTGTAACTGAATGACCCTTCCTGTCGCATAGGCTGTACAAGCATTGCCATTTTGTTCAGGACATCTACCATGTGTAGAACTTCTGGAGGCAAAAATTAAACTGCAATCAACTGGTGAAAGTTGATCACTGATGATCTAGTAGATAATAGGGTGTTGGAGAGGAGCCGCTGCCACCCTGCAGCAGGAGCTGCACCGAGGCGTCCTGTCCTGGCACTGCCGTCCGGCCGAGGCTGCTTGGGAAGGTGAGGCTGCTGCTCTGAGGGTAGGTGGCACAATTCTGCCTCGTGCTCTCCTCCAACGCTGAAGTAACCTCAAATAAATGCCTCGGGAGGGGGTGATGAGAATGTCTCTTACCTGCTGCCTGGCTGCTCCAGTTAGTCCTTTCAGTCTGCGAGACACACGCGTTCATTAGTAGTCTGAGGGTTCCAATATTAATCACCGTTTGTTAATAAACTCATTTACCACTTTCAGCTTCCGCATGCTCTGTTGAGGCTGCTTTCTTACTGACTACAGCTAGATAAGGAAAGCAGAAATGCTGAGAAGCAGATGTTGCATGACCAAGTACCCAGCTGTGCATTAACAAAATGAATCTCATGGTGATTAGTTAACAATTCCTTGGCAGTCAGAGGCATATGTAAAACAGTAAACACAGCATGAGGAAATAATAATAATAATAATAAAAAAAATTAAAAGCACTTTCTAAGCTTAAAACACTGGCAGCATCAGTTCAACCATCTGTGTTACGGAGGAGCTGACTGTTGTGGGTAAGTCACACCAAGGTCAGTTGAGCTGACTTTGAGTCCGTAACCCTTTGGGAGCAGAATGCAACGTTTCCATTTCCTAAGCACGAGGTGAGTCCTCATCTGAACGGCAGAGTGACTGAATAAGGGAAAATAAGTACTGTAGAGTTTTTACTTGCTGTTCAGTAAAGATGTTTAGTCAACGCCAGCAAACGCAGGAACTGACAAAAAGACAGGCAGCCACCTGAAGTTAACTGGTGAAGTTGGAGCTGAAGTCCGTGTCGCCACTGTTACACGGGTGAGCGCGTGTGAAGGAGGAAGATAAAGATCGGTCCGACCTTCTGGCTATATAGATAGCAGAGCTGTGGCTGCAGGTACAGAACTCTGTCCTCTGCAATATTTTTTTCCGCAGTGCCTTTTTATTGCTCATTAGAGAAATGATTTAGTTTGTGCTGCTCTGTGAATGTCGCCACCCTTCCAGTTTTACCCCCTGCACCTGTTTTTCTCATGGGTTACTCATCGCAGCTTACAACAGTTTGAAGAACAAATTTATAGCAAGCTTATAAGTGGCTTTTAAGCAACTTTAGAAACTATAACACTGCTTTTTAGCAGTTGGGTATGAAGGAATTTATTAGGTTGAAGAAATATTTACAAAGATCTCTGAATGTTAATTCTGAATTACATTTCTCTCTAGGATAAGGAGAGAGCCTGTTGTTTGCATTGGTCAGGGGGTATGGTTTTTAGTGTCGGCATTTCCCCAGACATGCCAGGCTAAGATACTGCTAAATGTGAGCATTTCATCAGAATAACTTTGGAAGAGAACTTCAAATTCCTGGTGTAGAATAAACATGCATTTTCTAATTTTTTAATATATTTTGGAATGTCATAATTAGCGTGCTGTGTGGTTTGTGGGATTAATGGGTCATTACGTAGAATGTACTTTTTCTCCCTGCAGAAGCACAGAAATCAAGCGGTGACAGCACAGTACTGTTGGTCCTTGTTAGCTTGTGTTTGGCTTCTGCTATTGCAGATGCCTTCTAGTTACTGTCCAGCAGTGCTGAGGAACAAATGAGATTCCACAATAGCTGCTTTGGCAATCTGCTTGATCTTTAGATGTGTTTTCATGCAAATAGATTATGGGAGGAGAGTGCTTTAGATTTCAAAGTTAAATGAAGGAATTAACCCGCGTTTTCAGAGTGTTTTGTGCATCAGACATACTGAGCGTGTTGCACTTGAAGTCCTGTGCACAGTCCCCCTGGAAGCTTCCATAGGTGCAGATTTAAATTGAATTGATTGCTCTGAGGGACCCTGCTTGGGCTGGGGGCCAGCCTGGGTGATGTGCGGGGTCCCTTTGAGCTCACCACAGTGCGATGCTGGCAGTGGGTGCTCACGGCAGGAGCTGACCCCAGGCATCTGCCTCGCCTCTCCAGCAGTGAAGGTAGCAGGAGGAGTAGGGCTGTATCACCTGCTATGTTTGTTAGCAATTTCAGTGACTAGGCCACTTGTCTTGTTTGGACTTTGCTGGAAAGCAATGGAATCCCAAAAGCTGCGCAGGTCCTCTGCTGGCATTTAGCTTTGCTTGCATGCTCTTTCCAGAGGAAGCATATTTCTTATTTAATTGAAAATCCTGGGTGCCATAACTGAAAATAAATCGTAGTAAATGAATAGTGATGAGATAATAGGATATGCCGTGTGAGGGATAAGATAAATTCCTTTCATTTTCAATATTGCACAAGGATCAACACAGAGAGAAATGTTCTTTCCTTACATGATTACTTTGACAACATGCCATTAAGATCATAAACACAATTTTCCTTGCAGACAGTGTTCAAAATTAAGTTAGAACAAATTCTAGTTCACTGAATGAAGCTGGTGAGATTTGTGAGGGTGATGGGTGGCTGTGGTAGCTCTGGGGCCGAGGTTTGAACCAGAGCAGACCCTAATGGGCGCGGGCCCTGGGCTGCCTCCGGGCTCTGCGGCTGCAGCTTCCCCCGTAGAGGTATTGCCAAAAAATGGACAGAAAGTGTTTGTGGCTGACGTCTGCATACAGGTGAAAGAGAGAATTGCCTTACTTCCCAAATTGGAAGTAGTTTGAAAGATGCTGGTAGGTCTTGTAAGGGTTTTTTTCTTACTTGTAGGTTACTGTTAGGAACACTGTGTGATTTGGGTACACTTACAGTAAAGCTACATAGTGGATGCTCAGTACATTTGCAGAGGCATTCTGGGGAAAAAAAATTGTCGTTTTGGATTCCTGACGGGTTTGACTTAACCACAGTTGACACTAAATGCTGCTTTGTAGGTTGTGTTTTGAGAGGAAGTCTTTTTCTTATTTTATTTTTATGAAATTGGTATGACTTAGGCAATCTAAAAGTTGCAGTGCTGTTTATGCCAGAACTTTAAAATGTCAGCGTTTATACTTTCCTCTAACCAGCTTGTTTTTGCTGAGAAATGTGTTGAACAATCTGTGAGGAACACAAACCTGTTTCCTTCCAACCAGGCTTATGTAAAAGAGGACATCTATAAGAAACACTTTGCAGCCTTCACTCCCGCGTTGGCTTTCCGTATGCTCAGTCCGGGCGGTTGTAGGGACTCATCTTTGGTGGATGCTCATTGCTTCTTACCAAGAGTTACAGCACACGCT
Organism: Aythya marila; assembly: GCF_965140915.1. NCBI lineage: Eukaryota > Metazoa > Chordata > Aves > Anseriformes > Anatidae > Aythya > Aythya marila. The sequence goes on from NC_139065.1 coordinate 2,219,324, forward strand.
GGTGTACCCCGATCCTTAGTTACAGTGGCAGACTCAATAAGGCTTCTCTCAGTTCCAAAATTGAGAGAAACGTGCAATGTGTGTGTCAGGCATTCGCGTTAGTCATGGCCAGTGCACATCTGGAGTTAAAGGGGTTTTGCTGAGCGTTAGACAAAGGCAGCTTTTTGTGGGGGGTATTGTTGTTGCTGTTGGTTTTCCAATTCAACTTGAAGATGTCTGTGATCAATACGGCTGTGACCACAGCACGTTTGTTCGTTTGATGCAGAGGAGTGCTGCCCTAGGACTTAACGCTGATATTTTTAAATTCCTGGGAGTCCTTGGGAGCGCAGGGAGGCACCGCGCTGTCCTCTGGAGCTTGAATTTATTGCTGCACTGCCTCTCTCTGGCGTAGCAGCAGCTATCCTTAGGGAATGTCACAGCCTGTGCTTTGAGATGCTGGGATTTCCTGAATTCCTTGAAAAGCCTGTCTGAGAAGCTCTACTTCTCTCCCATCAGCCGCGCTGCAGCTCTGTTGCTTGCTGTTGTGGGTGCGTGGCAGGCAGACCCTGCCCCTCCTGCGCTTGGGGGGCCTTGCAGTCGCTGCCCCCTGGCCTGGGGTTTGGGTACACATGGCTTGAAATGGGCTTTATCGGTTTAAAAGTGAAGAAGAGCAAGTGTAGCAGATGGAAAATAAGGTAAAATAAGGAAAATAAGGTAGCTGCAATCCATGTCTTTTCAAAAGTAAATGAATTGTGTAAATGGCTCTGCTCCACAAAGGTCAGCGATGGGACAATTGGAAACAGTAGGGAGAGGAAGCTGAGAGGCAGAAAAATGCCGGTTATGCCTGTGGTTCATGGTGATTCTTCATTTTTTGTGGCCGATCTGCTCCCAGCGTGCAAAGCTGAACTGTGCGCGAATAGTTTTTTTTTGTGGTAAGAGAGCAAATCTCTAGCCTGAGTTTGGGGATGGGGCTGGTGTCCCCGGAGGGAGCTCGCCCTCTGCATGGCCGGACGGGTGGTGAGCTGCTGCTGGCTGTGGTGGTGAGACCCCGAAAGGTTTGCTGTGCTTCAGAACAGAAATACGGTGTCGCTGTCAAACGCCGCTCTGCCAATCTCCAGACTGAAATAGGTTAGTGGGCCTAGAAATTATGCACAGGATAATTGCACGTCTTGCTTCCTATGAAAAGCAGGCTAAAAATAAGCGTGCGTATTATTTGAATAAGTTCTAATCAGAGCACGCTGGGAAGAGAAAAAAAAAAAAAGGGGAAAAAAAAAAGGTCTTGGCATGCAAACATGTACCCTTCTGCTGGGAAAATAATGCCAAGTCCCGAACAGATTAAATCGCTTGTGTAACACAGAGCAGCTGCAAGGACATTTTTCTTTTGGGGATGACTGAAATGTGTCATTCTATAGAACTTCACGCTGCTTAAGCAATAAGATATGGTATGTTACACGTATGTCTGCATGTGAAACGTGACGCTCACGTAGGGCAAACACCAGGGCAGACAGCTGTTGCCCAACACTGCAATGGGTTAACCTGTAAAAGTGCCCTGTTTGGGATCCTTTGTTAGGGTGGGCTATTTAAACTCCACTCATTAAGTGCTTGGTAACTTTAAATTTACACGGCAGCTGCAGGTTGTCAAAGGGCAGCAGTGGTATTAAAACAGTTTCGCGACAACGTTCTGTTCAGTTGTGTATGGTAACTCTGCTTTCCAGAGCAAATTGTTTCCTTGCAGTCTCAAGAAATCATTTTCTCTAGTGTGACTATGCTAAAACCGCACACATTGGGAATTTAAGGAAAGGAGTGGCAGATTGTTTATAAATTGGGAAAAACAAGCCATAGCTGTCCTGAGGAAATTCACTTCTGCTGCCTGGGTGCTTGTCTTTGCGTATGGGGGTGTTATTTTATTTTTATTTTTATATTTGTTAATGTATTGTTACAACCTCTAACAGCTACAGAGGATTCTGATTTTGTAGCTCCCAGTAGAAGAGGAGCAGCGACAGATACTGCTCCTGCCAAACAGCCTCTGTAGGTGTAGTCATTTGTGCGCTGATTAAACCTCAGCAAGAGATTGAGTATGTGATTAGGAAGCCTTAATAAAGTAGTCAGTGCTATTATTAGAGCAACCCAGTATTATAAAATTTTTGAACAAGTTTGTGTATTACCAACCGTCGTCGTTGTTTTGTCCCATCAGACTTCTGTAGCGCTCTCCTTTAATTCCCTTCAGCCCTGCGTGGTGTCGCCGTGCAGGCTTCACCAGCCCGATCCTCCCAGCGCATCGCATTCTGTCCTGCTAATGGTGCCCTGTGTTCATCTCCTGTGGAGAAGTCAGAAACCTGCTGACTCTCACGCTTTGCATTTCTGTCTTACAGGAGCATAGTTAGATCTTGCGAATCTAAGTTTTGTTTTGTGAGGTGTTTCAAGCTCTCGAGCTGTGTTCACTGAGCTTTCTAGATACCTGTGTAAATCCTTGTCTCTGTTTCAAACCAGCAGTGGCAGAGGGACTTTATCTGGATTCTGGTTTTCTGTCATCAGCGCGAATGCATCTGATTTGAGATGGAAATCATGGATGGAAATCGTGTGCCATTTCAGCAGATGAAGTGCTGTGGGGACTGCTAAAAATGAGGACAGGAACAAGCAGAGCAGTGCTGGAGGCGAAGGGAAAGGGCAGCTCCAGTAGTAGCCAGAGAGAATCATGGTTTTTCCCTGCTGACCTGCAAGTACGGCTTAATCTGGTGTATAAACAGCAGTATCTCAAGGGCGACTTTCTGCACAGAAACTCTTCCACTGACTTTTTCCCCCCCAACCATCTTATAGTATCAAAACACAGAATACTGTTCTGAGAGCTGGGAGCAGTAGGAGAGATGTATGTCTTTGCTTTTAGGTACTACCCTGCAGTAATTGAAAGCAAATTCTCTTGAACTGTGGTTGTTTCAGAAAGTTGTAAAACGCTCTATCTTCCCCATGAATTACGTGTGCTATATGCTGCCTCCCAGTAAAGTGTGGGAAGCATCTTGAGAAAAATAGAAAATTAAAATATGTATTCAAAATATAGCAAATCTTTATAAATAGGTGAAAGATTGTTGATCTGTTTAGAGTTTTTTTTTTTTTTCTTTTTTTAAAGAAAATACCAAATCAAAGAGAGAAGAAAGTCTCCATATATTATGTAAAAGGTCAAACTGTTCTCTTGTGGAAAGTTCTTTTGCATTTTTCTTCCCTGCTGTTAAGTTGAAGGAAATGGTTATGTTTGCATTTTATTTGAAACCCATTCATTATTTTAAATCATTTGAGTTCTACTCATATCTCCTTCAGTTTCTGATCTTATATCAGAAACAGCTGTACAGTTCTTTGTGCTTTGCCATTCTCCTATTTAATAATAGCTACGCTAAAATACTTGGCATTATCAGAGAAAAGCCTACCCATTTGTAATTCTCCTGACTCTATTTCCATCGTTAATGGATTTTTATGTGTGTGCAATGTATTACTATAATTATATCTGATAATATTATATTTGAAGCTGGCATCTGCAAGTTTGAAGTTCTTCACTCAAAGGATTTTCGTTTTAAAAATCCTTAAGGCTGTAGGCAGACAATGTATCAGGCTATGCTTCTGCTACCAGTGCATCACGTAGAACAAACTTAAAATGATGCCTGCTGTCATTCACAGGAACCGTGCACAGGCTGAGAATGTCTGTAGATTTAATGAGATATGCAAAAGAAAAAATAGCATTCGCTGAAAAATAATGAATTGAATGTGCTGTCCACCAGTTTACCAGCATGTCTCATCATCTCTAATTTTTTTCAAAATGCATGTTTCATGTTAACCCCACTATCTATACTTACTTTCATGAAGAGATGAATGCCTCTTGACAAAACTGTGCTGGGCTGTGATGAAGGCGAGTCATGCAATTATATTAGTGTATTGCAAAATGTTTAGGTTTTGAGTCTGGTAGTGCATTTATGTGTTGATTTCCTACCTACATGTTTCCAAATACAGCTGGACTTAATTTACAACTTCTTCTGCAGTTTTCTGTTGGCGCACATCACCGTCAGGCTGCATTATGCTGCTGCAAGAGCTGCTGGCAGCACCTGAGCAGGTCGGAGGGAGCTGCTCCACTGGTGCTCTGCCACCAGGGCCCCTGCAGTGCAAGGCTTTTAACTCGAGCCTTACTGATGCTGTATTTGTTTGGTACGTGCTCTGGAATGTGAGGCAAATGCTTTTACCTTCAGGTGGTTTAAGGAAAAGCTGTATTTCTTGCTGTTTGTGGTTAGACAGGAGCTGTTGCCTGGGCTGTGGGCAGGGGCAGAGGAGTCTCTCCCACCATGGACTTGGTCCTGTCTGGAGCTGGAGGATGCACTTGGTAGATGGTAGCAGATGCTTCTTTCATCTGTGAAAAACCTTTTGGATTCAGAATGCTGGGTCCTTATTCCTTCTTTCCAAGATTGTCAACTATGACACATCTATTTGCAAACTGAGGCAATTGTTAGTTGGGTAACAAGTGTTATTTTCATACACCAACCAAATGGCACTGAAAGAATCCCTGTAAACGCCATTATGTTCTGCCAGTATTTTCTTTCTTCTTCCTTCTGCACTAAACAAAGGATTTTTCTCATGGTACATGAGGATCCCAGCCACAGACATTCACTATCTAGAGGCTTCTGTTACAGTTGATTTTGCTGTTCCTATACTGCCAAAAATAAAAAAACGGAAGGATAGAATACAGGCTCCTGCTGTTCACATTTCTTCACTTGTCCTTTTCAGCTCTGCGTGTTGTTTCTGAAGAAACCAAGCATTATTTGCCAATGCTTTTTGTATTTATTAAAGATCGTTTAGGGATGTACCTTTCAAACTATATTTTAGTTATCTTCAAAAGTTAAAACGCTTTTAATGAAAAAGTTCATAAGTAAACACAAAGTCAAATTATTCTTGCATAGGTTTACCAACACTGGACTCGTATATTGGGTGGAATGTTTCCACCACTGTAAGATTTCAGGGAAGCACTACAACACAGTGTATGTCGTGATGGTCAAGACTGAGGACTGAGAAACAGTCTCCCTGGTCACCACATTCACTGAAGATCTTAAGGCAATGTTCAGCAAAGGCATATGTTGATCACTCCTTAGATCATTTTTAGTGATCCTTTTTCTTTTTTTCTTTCTCTGATTCTCTCTCTGCTGATAGCAGTGGCAGTAATTTCAGGAGAGCTCAGCTCTTGATGTCTTCTCCATGTCTGCTCCCAGTCTAAATCTCCAGAAAGACTCGTGTTGAGGGAGAAGGTGAAAAGTCTGTTAGTATGGCCAGAACAGATTACAGATATTTTTTCTCTTTTTTTCATGGCCTTTAATAATCTAAGTTTTGTTGTTGTTTTGTGTTTGTAAATATATCATTTGCATATATATATATATATATATATATATATATATATATATATATGCTTTTTATGTATTTGGTTCTTCTCCCACATCTCTCTTCTCTCATTCTAGAAAATGAAGTTCCATTCTTTACCTTGTCTGTTCTGTTCATTGTGCAGAGGAAAACTTACGTCTTTTGACAGATTTCTGTTTTAGGACAAATGTCACTACCTAACCTAAATGTCACTACCCGTAACCGAAGTGATACAGCAAATCAAGATGCCCTTATGATATCTCAGCCAAAAAGCATGCCCACTGTGGCCGTTTGGAGAATCTCAGCTGAATGCTCAACATCAGTAAGTGGCTGACAGTTTCTGATGTCAGATCTGGCAATCAAAAGACGTGATTAATTTAGACTTTCCGAGCAGAGCAGTGTGGACCTACCGCTGTTTGAGTCTCATTAAAAGGCAAACAAGCAGAAGCGCACATGGCACATTCCTGAGGTGATTATCTGCTTTTAGTCTTCTGAATGTCCTGCAGCAGCCTAACTCCAAAGTGGCCTGTAATTGCTGGGTAGCATGTAGGTGCTTATTAAGTTTTGTCTACTGAACCCAGTGATTTTCATTCTCGTTGTCCCCTACAAAATAATGCAGCAGCTGATTGCTCTTTTAAGAAGTTGTTGTTACCTAGTGAATAAGCAGAAATTGCTTCGATTGGAGATCAGCCCATATCTGGACCAGGATATCTGTTCCGGACTGATTGCTGTCCTAGATTCGGTCACCACCTCGACCTTCTTATCAACCTGAATTTTTCTATTGAGCTCCTCTCTTTGTGACAGGCAGTGTCCAAACCTCTGCTCCTTGTGGCTGGTTTGAACTGCCCTGATGAGGGACGGGAAGTCCTTGGTGGAGGTGTGCTCTGTGGTGGTCCCAGGACTGCTGCCTCCTCTTTTTCCATGAAGGAAAAGCCGATTTCTACACAGCACTCTATCTGTATTTCTGCCCCGCAATCTTAGCTGAGCTGCACCTGCTAAGTAGGTCAGACATTCTCAAAATTTTGCCGTCTTTTTCATCTTTAATTGAAGTAATTTGAACCTCCTACATGTTGTGCTGAGAACGCAGCAGAATGTTTGCTAGGTAGGCAGCCTTGTGAGGCGAGTACTAAAGCTGCTGTTACTGCTGAGCTTTTTTGTCTTTTGTTTTGCTTGTTCTGTGAATGCTGTGATTCTTCTTCGTGCTTTTAGGAAGAACTTATTGTATGCAGTTAACGTGCATGTATTTGGATCTGTAACTCATGCTGGATTATCAGCTGTGAGTAGTTGCCGAGGAGTATCATAAATTTAAGGTCTTGCACACTAATGATAACTTTGGTGTCTTAGAGCGACATACCTGCTTTGTGTACCTGCAAGTGTATTTAAATGACTTTTGCATACTCGAGTCAAAGATCAATTAATCTTGCTTTATATAATAATGTCCTAGATTTAATTAAATGGTAAGTTTTCCACTCGATCAGCCCGACAACTCCTGTTGCAGGGGGCTGCCTTTGCGCAGGGCCTTGTAGCCTCCTGCTGCCCCTCGGTGTTCCCCGTGGGGCTGTGGCGGGGCTGCCGGGGCGGAGTGAGGCCTGGTTCTGCTTCCTCCCACGCTTTGTGCCCACCACAAGGCAAAATAATCCCGTAGCCGCATCTAATCCGCGCCTTTTTCATTCTTTAATGCCCCCAAAACCCTCTCAGGCGCTGCTGCGGGAGGTTAATCCGGGGAGCAGGGGGGCTGAGGGGATTTAGCGGTGCCACCGGGCGCCCGCGCACCTGCAGCACCCCCCCGGCCCTTCACCCACTGGGGGCTTTGCGACCTGAAGGGGACGTGGCGTACCTGGAACAAGCTGCAGCCACGGAAATTTGCCTTTATGGTTGCTGGTGGGTTTTGAAAGGAAGCACAGCATTTCCACGAGGCCTTCAAAGTGCCTTGTGTGAGCACACGTCAGGTGTTCTGTGGGTCAGCAGCACTGTTCAGAAACGCTTGTGAAATTATTTTGCCGTCGCTCCTCACTGGGCAGCGACGTAAAACCCTCACGGACTGAATGCTTAGAAATTACCCGCCCATTAAAACTTTCACCTCAGCTGTTTGCCAGCATTGGTAGTTCAGAACCATACCTCTCTGTATGGCATTAGCAGCACCGTTTTGGTACACGTTTGTTTGTACCCCGTACACTTCATCGCTGCCGCAGCAGGTTGGCTCTGGGCAGCACTCTGTGGGTAGCCCTGCTCGGGTCAGCAGCCACGGTGGCATTCACCTGTGCAGTTCGTGAGGAGACAAGCTAAATGGAAGCCCTTCTCTTCTCTGTTTCTCTCACTCATGCTTGCGTCTGTGCTTCGCAGTGTGTTATTTTGCTGCCGTGCTACTCAGGCCTCTTTTTGTCCTTCATAGGAGCTTAGTTTTCCTTGCTGAACTGCGGTGTGTATATCCTCACGTAAACAGGTCCCTTGTGGTTAATTTAAATTAAATCTGAAAGCAAGAGGCTTGTGCCTGTTCATCTTAGAGAGCCAAACGGTATAAAGTATGTTATTCCTCTCGACTGGCTGCTGTGTTTCATGTGTCGTCCAAAAGAGACAGCTCAGCAGCACAACAAGCAGCAGCCTTGCATTTATTAGGTCATTTCAGGGTCTGATACGTGAGGTCTTCCGAGAAGCTCGTGTGAAACGATGTAAAGCAGCATGTTAAACTCCAGAAGGAGGAAATAACTGCCTTTTACATAAGAACAAGCCCTAGAGGTTGCCTAAAGCATCCTCGCTGTTACTTTATTTTTCTGCTTCCTAATGCATACGGTTCTCCACGTGACCTCCCATCATTTTCTCGCTGCTTAGTGTGTTGTTTGACTTTCTCCTATTTTCCTCCGGCAGTGCTTTCAATCTTCAGCTTAGTCTTCCTGCTCTCAGAATACAGTCTGATGTGCGAGGTTTTTAGTGTTAAGATTAACCCCGTAATGCCAGCATATCCGTACAGACAGCTTTGGTTTTCCTTTTTTGGGACTGAGTTGTATTTATTGAAAAAGGCTTATGAGCTCTTAAATTTTAAAACATGATGAGGGGGAGATCAGTGAATAAAGCCTCTGCAAGTCTACGTCCATTTCAGAATTTCACCTCTTGCCAAGTTTTCCCTCCGTGCAGCACTCTGAACATGGCTAACAACCAGATCCATCTGCCGGAGTGAAATACGCGCGTATTGATCTGCCTGAGTGAAATGTGCTTGTGTGTTCAAGTGCAGTGCTATAGATCTGGCTTTGGCAGGGAGATGGATGGACCGCTTCAGTGGTAAAACATTTTTTAATGTTGAGAAACCATCTTGTCTACAAACAATGAAGAGATTTGTGGTAACAAATGGAAAATATTTTTCTTGCTGGAGATTACACCATTTGTTTTCATTTTCCGTGACATGTTTTGCTCATTATGCTGCAGGAAGCAAACCCAAAGCTTTGTAAAGAAAGGCTCGTGATGGCAAAACGGGGAATTCAGCTCAGGGCTTGCTGCCCTAACAGCAGAGAGCGCGTAACCCAGGGGAGCACCACGCCACGGCGGGTCTCCTGGCTGGGGGGGAGCAGGGCACAGAAGGTTATGCTGCTCCCTCCATCCCCATTAGCGGTAATTATTTATCATTTATTTTACTCCTGGCAAGCTGTGAGGATTATGCTGTGGGGTCTTCTTAATACTGTAGAATGCTTTTTGTGTTTCTGAATGTAGTTTTCAGATAAATGACAGAATTAAACGAGGGTGAGAAAGAGACCTTAGAGCTGAGGGCTCCGTGTGCTGTGGGAGGTGTGGGTGCGGTGGGCTTTCTGCTCATTCCTCTGGGGGCTTTGGGTCTCTCGGTTGCTTTCTGGTTTGGGCCATTTTATGGCAGACCTCTGCAAGGAGAAGGCTGGTAGGAAATCTGGCATGGTTTCCCTTCTGAAGGTTGTTTTCAACACAGGATTGTTTGGAAATCGGTTTTCAGTACTGCAGGCAAGGTGTTTCCTTAAATGTCAGGATGTGTGAATACTTTAGATTTCCCCACGTTACCTATATTTTCTAACTAGTTCTTGATGATGGTGCAGAATGAATTTTAGCTTTTTTAAAAATCTTAAATTCTGAACAAGATTGTGTTAAGAATCTTATCACATTTTTCAGCATTTTGTTTGAAGTTCAGCCCCATAAATTTTGTCATACCCACTGTATTCTTTTGTGTGTCATTTGTACTTCTAGACAGATCACCACATTCTCTTCTCCACGCTCCACCTTATGTTGTTAAGCTGTTAAAGACTTAAAACTGCTTAAGTTTTGGGGGGTTGCTTCTATTTTTAAATGCAACAAACAAACCCAACAATGCTGGTACTAGTAGTTGATGCATAAAGTTACTGATCTATTATGTATGGAGAAGGGAGGTACAAACTTGCAAAATGAAAATCTGCAATGAACCTCGCTGCAGTGATGACGTGGCTTGGAAAAATATGGTTGGTAGTAGCGGAAGGGATTTTTGTGCAGCGCACACATCAGATTGACGTTTAGTATCAGGACAACAACCTTGGTTTTAAGGTGCAGATGAGCTTTGTGTTAGGACTGGTGTGTGTCTGATGCCCCATTCCCTTCTCTTTGGCACTTTGAAGTGGTTTTCTTCAGCAGCTGGGTCTCAGCAGACTTCAGAGGCCCTTTTAGAATCACTCATATGGGAGTTTTCTTAAGTTTCATCACTGTTGCTGACTTAAAATAAGTATGGACCAATCCAATTTTTGTTCCCATTGAGATGTACCAGCATAGGCATGCTACTGGCCATCTCCTATATCAGTTCTTAAAGACAAAAGCTAAAAGCCTTTTTCCCTGAAGCCCTGAGTGTTCTGCTATAGTACGTAACTTAAATTTATCAGGGTCACTGAACTCTATTTAATGTGCTTTCTGGGAAGATGACAGGGTACAAAAGATTGTTTTGTACCCTTCTGTCAGAAGGATGAAGCAGTAACACAAGAGCTCAGTTATTTGTGTGCTAAAGGGGCCATGGCTATCTAGCGATATGACAGATTTGCTAATGATACCTGGCAGAAGTATTGCAAAGGAATAATTGTAAAAAAATCTTCTGTCATGCAGTGCTTTTAAAAAGAAAATATTTTCTTTTGTAATACCAAGAATGTAGGCTCCCGTGTGACAAAATATTGAGTTCAGGTGTCTAAGCAATAGCAGTAAATTGAATGGAAAGTATTATCTCTGTGTATGTTTTGGAGCAGTTTTCTATCTGTAGAGAGTTTTAATTTTGCTAATAATTTTGTATTTTAATACTTTTTTATTTCAAAACACTTCCAGAATATTGGCACCGTCTTGTTTAGGAGATGCTGAGCTTGGGTGGTTGTCACTCAGCTGTGCTTAAAATCACTGTGCCTGATTTACGCCAGCTGAGAATCGGGCTTTAGTAATATGTTTTCCATTGAAGTTGGTGCATTTAGAAGCAGCAGCAAGCCTTGGGTTGTTTTTTCTTTTTTTTTTTTTTTTTTTTGACATATTTATGGTAGTGAAATGTCGTTGTTGGCAATTTTGGCTTAATAGTTACAAGTTGTTGTTATTATTATTTTATTTTTTCTTTTTTAAAATTTTAAGGAAAAGTCATCAACAAAGACTTGCGTCACTACTTGAGCCTTCAGTTCCAGAAGGGCTCAATAGACCATAAGCTCCAGCAAGTGATCAGAGACAACCTCTACTTGAGAACCATCCCTTGTAAGTATGTAAAGGTCAGCCTCATTTGATCTGTTTGTGCTAACCATCGCATAATTCGAGAGATATAAATGTCTTCTTTCTCAATCTGGTTTGTAGTTTTACCTTTCAACAGGAACTTTGTTAAAAGACTTTGCTAGATAGAATAGCTTCATATCTTAAAGTTGTGATGAAATTAAATTCCTTACCAGGAGAGCTTTAATTAAGCTGTTATAACTATGTGTGTCCCTTAATTATAGACATAAAAACTTTGAGAACTTCTGCATTAATACAACAATTTACTGATTATTTTGAAAAAACTTACCTCTCGCCAGGGTTTGGAATACAGATGAATTGTCCTCTCAACTGTAAGATTAAAAAATAGTTCTTGTGCCTAGTTATGGATTTGGTGGCCCAGTAATCAAGTATGCTTAGTCACACTGACCTCATCAAAAATTACTGAATGGGTACAGGTGGTCAGGAGACAGTGGGAAGATGAAACACCCCTAACACTGCATTAAAATGCCACAGGTGTGAAACAGCTACCTCCAACCCCAGGCTGCTGTTGCCTGGCCCAGGTCACTGTCAGCATCTACAGCATAAGTTTTCAGTTCACTGAGCATAAGACAAAATTGTAATTGCCACCTTATTCTGCTTTTTTTTCCTGCATTTGGTAAACATGAAGGATTTTACGTATCTTACAAGTGTGTTTTCTCTGTCGTTCCAGGCACTACAAGGGCTCCCAGAGATGGGGAGGTCCCTGGGGTAGACTATAATTTTATTCCTGTTGAGCAGTTCAAAGCACTTGAAGAAAGTGGAGCCTTGCTAGAAAGTGGAACGTATGATGGTATGTTGATGATGATTGTTGGAACAGGAACAAATATCCAGTGCTCTTACCCAAAATCTTGGTCTAAGCACAGCTCCTCACACACAGGAGGTGCCACGTTTCCTGCCCACTTTGATGGTTCTTAGAGCAGGAGAGAGGCAATATTGGAATACCTGAGAGAGGACTCTAGGTCTTGTTTTGAAACTCTGTCTGGGCTCTTTGTTGTTTTTGCTACTGCATCACAACTGGTCCTGCTGACCAGTCTTCCATGATCGGATTATTTTCCATGTTGCATTTTTGAGGAGGTGTTCTGAAAATCTTTGCCTATACTTAGTAGAATTTTGTCATAAAGGAATTCATAGACAAATTTTTTTAACCTTTGACAGCAGAGACATTCTTCTCAGAGGCATGCATCAAAAGGACAGGAGGCAGGAGAAATCTTGATACACAGGAAGAAAGGATTTTGCAGTGAAAAACTGTTCAGCACTAGACTCTGTTGTCCAAATCTGTAGCAAAGTTGGTTTAAATGTAATGGGGGCTGAACCATCAGGAAGCAATTATCCAGAGTTCTGGAACTGCCATCATGTGATGGGCTTTTGCTTTGCTTTGTTTTGTTTTAAAGTGTTAGATAGCAGCCAGAGATAACTTTAAGGTTCCTCACAATGCTGTATTGTGGGGGTGGGGGTGCTGGCCCCACAACCCATCTTTGCTTACAGTAAGAGGGAGGAGGGACAAGTTTGGCTCGGAAGCCTTGCACTGCTATAGAGCGTTCCCCTGTTGCAGATGTGTGTCAAGTAATGACTGCCTGTGTTCTGCTGCTTTTTACTATGGAACAATTTACCTCTTGACACTTTAAACAGAAGAAACGGCATTGCTTTTTTTTTTTTAATGTAAGTTTATAAATCCTGAAATACGAGCTGGCTTAAGGTTTTTTCAAATATGTAGTTGTACTTGAAATGAACTAAATTTTCAGAAATGCTGAGCGTGTGCAGCATTCATTGATGCTAAACTGAGCTTACCAAATTATAAAGCTGCCTGATTTTGACATACAATACAAATAGCTGTAAGCATGCTTCTAGAGGACTTCTCTGGTAGGTGGTGGTTATAATAGCACTTGAATTAATTTGATTGATGTGTCAACAAACAAAAAATACAAATGTCTGAAGTAGAAAACTGTGTGAAAGGCTCTGTACCTCCTCGTTTTATGTATCTCGTGCTGCATGCTGTCAAATAACATTGCCTGGTCTGGGGAAATCTTCTAAGCAAATTTAGGGTAAACTGGTACTTTTTTTTTTCCTGAGTTCCCCTTTATCTGGGTTTCTTTTTTTTTTTTTTTTTTTTTTTTTTTTTTTTTTTTTTTTTAAATACAGTCAAATCAAAATCCAGCCACCAAATGTTAACCCAGCAGGAATTCTAGGCCGCTCTCTTGCTGTTTGCTCAGTTCCCTAATAAAAATCATATGAGCAGTCAGGAGAGAGGTCAGTTGCTGAAATTCTTTTCCAGAAAACTACAGATGATTCTCAATCTTTGTGTTTCGAAAGAAAATACTGAAGAAAAAAAAATCAGTTTATTTTTCTCAACTACAAATCATTATTAGATAGAGCTGTATTAACAGCATGTATATGGTCAGTAGAAAAATGTAGAACTGTAGTTTAAAAATCAATTATTTGTATTTTTTTAACGTAAATAGGTATTTTATGTTTCTGCACATACTGTTTTGCTTTTTGACTTCAGCATGTTTCTATTAATGTACACTACTCTATTAGTCACTTAATCAGTATACAAAGTAAGAGCAATTGACCTTCAGTGCTCTACTTCTCTAAGACTGTTCCCCAAGTCTCTTTCTGGAGCATTAGTGAATTCCATGCAAAATAACAAATCGTTCATTTACTTTGAAAACCTGTGGCGGGATAGAAATTTTGAATTAAACATCTTGTTCTCTGATATACAATGTAATCATGAGCAAAACCACATTGTAGGAATAAGTAGTTTTTGAGTAATGATTGGTTTTTGATGATGCTGATGTCTTCCTTAGGAAGTTACAGTTAAGACATGACACCAGACACATTACATGGGCAATAAAACGTTCACTAGAATTGCCAGTACTTTCAGCAAGTACCAGTGCCTTCATTATCCTGATTTCTGTCTCATTGTCAGGTAATTTTTATGGTACTCCGAAGCCTCCAGCAGAGCCCAGCCCCTTTCAGCCCGATCCAGTGGATCAAGTTCTTTTTGACAATGACTTTGATACTGAATCGCAAAGGAAAAGAACCACATCAGTCAGCAAAATGCAAAGGATGGACAGTTCTCTCCCTGAAGAGGAGGAAGAGGAGGAAAAGGAAGCAGTTAATGGCAGCGGAGGGATAGGTTGGTTACAAAGGGAAAAATTCCCTGAAGTGTTTCATGAATGAATAAGAAGTACACAGATAGCATTCATGCTTGCTTGAAGTGCTTCCTTAGCTTTGGTTAAGTTTGAAGGTGGTTTTCTACTCAGACGGGTGTTTTTACTCTCCTTTGAAATTAGATTTTAAAAAGAAACAGCTGTTCTCTCAGCCAGATGTGCAATTGCATCATAAAATGCACTGCTCAGTAGAGAACATGTAGTGCTGGGTAGTGGCCAGTTACAACAGGGAAGGAAAAATTTATCCGTACGACAGAATCCCTTTGCAGAATATAATCCATACCCTGTAAATTTGATCATTTCATTTCAGTAATCTTACTGCATGCAGGAGATTTTAGTGAAGCAGTTAGTTTAAGGGGCAACACTAACTCATACTGTAAAATTTTCATATTATTCTGGTTAAGGGAACTGTCACACAACCTGAAACTGCCTACGGGGGTGTTTGCGGAGGGAAGTAAAGCGGAGCACACTGAGGCTGGACCAGTGTCTGGTGGGATGTTTCAGAGACTGGCAGGACACCCTTTTCCTCCTGCTGTCACAGTTACTCATCTCGAGGGGGAAGAAGTGACGGTGGAGAGAAGCCGTCGCGCTGCATTTGTGTGTGTGTAGGACTTACACTGAGCGCACCTGACCGAGCCTTGCGAGCTTTAGGGCTGGCAGCACCACAGCACAGAGAGGCCTGCTGGCCTGGCTGGTGGTTATGTGAAAGTCATGGACACGGTCGTGTAGCTGAGAACACCGAGCATAACCTCTGGATGCAGGGCCGAGGCTTGCAGTTAAGAGTTTTCTACAGGGATTTTGGGGAGCTTTTTCTTCTCGTGGATTGCAGGAGGGTTGTGTTTATTTTATTGGCAGTTTGGGTCTTTTCCGCACTTCAGTTTTGGTGCTTTGAGGAATATTAGTAGGATTTTTATTTATTTATTTTCAGTGGCATTACAAACACCGTGGGAAGGGAAACAAAGTAGTCAACTTGGATTTCTGCCAGCGTTGATGTTTTTCAGCCTAGGTTCAGACGAATAATACAAGGTTAATTCTGTTTGGCAGGGGCAGAACAGAGTTCAGTGTTTTCATGTCAGCTTTTCAAAGTTCATAGCTAAAAAGAAGTGGAAAAATGCTCATCGCATCCAGGAATGTATTTGACATTCTCTCGTAGCCAGATTAAGAGGGTGGTGCTTAGTGAGAAACACCATAAGCATCTGACAAATAGTAACACTTTCCCTGAACAACTGCAGAAAACAAAGAAAAACATTCAGATTCCTCTGACTGGATGAAACCTGTTCCCAGTTACAACCAGACAAGCAGCTCCATGGACTTCAGAAATTACTTGTCAAGGGATGAGACCCTGGAACCTCTGCCCAAGAACTGGGAGATGGCCTACACCGACACTGGCATGATCTACTTCATCGAGTGAGTAGCCCGACAGCGCCGAGAAGTTACTGTGCCGTTGTGAGAGACGTGCTGAGGAGCTGGTCTGGGAAGCTGCCTCCTGCTCTTACACCTCTCTTCTTCTATTCTTATTCCTTATATTTCTGTATGGAATTCTGAATGTTTCTGCTGTTTTGTTCTGTGCTGATAATCATTGCGCTACATACTTGGTATGATTGCCATTGCACAGGGAAGTCTTACGATTCCACATGCGTAGTCAGTGTGTTTGTAATATGAGCTATGCATCTCACAAAGTGCAAAGCTGGGTGGGTATTGCTAGGTAAGGTGTAACACCGTACAAACTTTTAATATAACAGATTTCTCTGAAATTTGCGGATTTGTTTATTCTTTCTTCTCCTCATGTGTTGCTTGACTTGGAATGCCTGCTTAAAAAGATAAGCAGCACAGATTAAAGATCAGGATAGGAAAGCAGTTCATGTGTGAAATTTATGAATTCTCATTTATGAATTCTGAGGCGAAAGAAACAAACCCCTAACTGAGCATTAAGCATAAGAGTAGGCTAAAAATGTTTTCTCCTTGCAGGTCGAAATAGTTGACGTTCCCAAATGAGCTTTTAGGGGCAGGGGATGGTGTTTGTAGCTCTAATGTTTCACATCTGTCCTGGAGATCTCCAGTGTGCTAGTACCTCTGAGCAGTATTGTTGTCTTTTCTGTTTAGCATTTTACGATGGGGCTGAGGCATAAATAAAGGCTAAATTGTCTAAAGACTATAGTTTGCCCAAGGTAGTAAATATTTAAAAGTTAAAGAAAACCAACATTTCTTCAGTCTGTGGAAATCCTCTTCTTTTAATGGGCTGCATTTTGCTCCACAGTCACAACACCAAGACAACCACGTGGCTTGATCCTCGGCTCTGTAAGAAAGCCAAAGCTCCTGAAGATTGTGAAGATGGAGGTGAGATGTTCAGAATTCATTTGTCACCTCTGATTGATAAATGTCTGAGTTTATCAGAGCTGGGTAAGATCCATTACTGCTGTGATAGAAGCTTCTTCCTCAGACCCTTGACTCTCTGGAGCAAACAGAGTATAGCACTGAGTGTCCATAGTGAGGTGGCAATACGAGTTAACGTAAGGCTGGGAAAGACGATAGTATGTTTTCCCTGGAGCAGTGGAATCTGACTGATTCCACTGGATATATCTGCATTCCTGAGAAGAGAATGGTATATTTTGTTCCAATAAGTATCATCGCTAAGGAGAAAGCTGGAAAGCTGATGATCTCACTGGAAACTTTTATGTGAGTGGAATATGGCAGGAAGAAAAGGTCCATAAGTATTAGAATGTATGAATAATGAAAATGCAGCATAGTGCCTATTGCTAGGAACATGTACGGCATGTGTTGTGGTGTAATACTTGAATGTGTAAGCAAAGGGAACAACTCTTCATGCTGCTGCTTTAAGACAGGTCAGGTTCATGATTGACCTACAGACAATTCCTGCAACCATTTCCTACGTAGTCATGCAATTTAGTCAGCTAAACAAGAGTACCAAATAGCTCTGTCTTCAGCAAATGCCTGACATGTTGCAAAAGCTGAGGCAGACTCGGAATGGCCTGTCTTCTTAAATTGCACAGGCTAGCAATCATGTATTCATAATCAAGCCAGCTGGAGCAATGGACTCATACTGCTGCTTATTAAACATACGTGCAGCTCACCGCAGGATAAAAAGAGCACTTTAAACAGAGAGATGCAGGATATCCAAGTGAACAACATTTAAATGAATAGTCCCAATGGGTGTTTTGTCAAATCCTGTGGAGTGATGCTGATATTAATAAGTGGTAACACACTGTCATATGCTTGGAAAATTGTTCTTACCTTCAAACAAGATTAGACAGCAATTTTATCCTTCAAAATGTCTAGCTACCTGACTCTGTCTGTTATGCTAATATTTAAATTTCTATGGTCAAAATAACAAGAACAATAAAGGCAGAATTACGGGACCCCTGTTTTAACTGCTTGTCACCTCTCTTCGGGAATGGTCAGTTGCTGCGCACTATCTTACCAGATTGTGTATTTGCCTTTAGAAGGAGCTTTCTGAAATCTATAATAGTTTTTTTTTTTTTTTTTTTAAATAAATCTTTGCAAGATATAGTTTTATTTCACATGTTTCTTTTGGTACCTTTCCCAAACAGGTATTTTTTTATTTTAGACCCTAAATTTAGGGAAGTCTAAGGCAGTCCCAGCACATTCCACTACCAGCTACTTTGCCACAGCTGCAGCAGCAGTCAAAGTGCAGCAGTACAGAACTGCCTCTCATTGTCTTGGCAGGCCATGCAGTCTGTGCTGAATTTGATGCTGACAGACCTAAAGAAGCGCTGGCTGGTTTTGGGGTGTCGGCGCTATATTGTAAAAATCAGAACAGTCAGGTTCACTTATGCCTGTTACATTTCTGGCTGAAGGTTCCTTGAGTTGACTCAAAAGTGAAACACTGTCAGAATACAGTGAAATACATTGATGTTATTAATAGAATAAATGAAGATGGCATTTCTTCTGCAAAGTGGTCTTAAATTGAAAGTTAAAAAGAAATGGAGGTGCATTGTTTTACAAGCTTGAGATGTGACACTGGGGCATTTATAGTTCTTTCTCGTGGTGTTTCCGGGTAGAGACTGTGCAACCATATTTATATTGCCTAGTTAGAAAAGTCAACAGCTATCAAATCAAACTGATGATTGATAATTACATTATTTTAAAATAAGGTATTTTTCTTCCCCTTTCTTTTTTTAGAGAGTTTCTTCTTCTCTAAATAAGTTAATTTGTACCTTGTCTTTAAGTTTATTATAGGCTGAAAGTGATGTGATTTTGTTAAATACAAGTTTCCTCATCCAGTGGAAGAAAGAGTGAGATGTATAAGGTTCCATATTCCCTGGAAGAGACTAATATCTTTTCATCAGAAGGACCAGCCTCAAACAAATAAAGGGAAAAAAGTTACCTCTATATAATTAATGTTTTTCATGAGCCTGTAATCTGTCCTCTCTTTATTAAAAGCTCTGATATTTGCAGAGCTCTGATACAGTTTTCTACTGTAATGAATAATTTTGTTCTTTCTGATTGTAGAACTTCCTTATGGATGGGAAAAAATAGAAGACCCACAATATGGAACATATTATGTTGAGTAAGTGCTAGTTATAATTTGACGTAGTCATAAATTGGGCAGAAAGTAATGAAGCACTTGTTTAGCACTATATATAGTTTATCTTGAGTAGAAACAGTTCAACAGGCCATGGTGCACATTTCTGAAGCGCTGAAGATCCTTAGTGTGACCATACTGACTTATTGGAGTGTATTTCTTCCAGGGAAGGAAAGCAAGTAGCAACCAAAATAATTAATTAATGGGAATGAGCTCGTGTCATTTTTCTTAGCTCTAATAAAAATGGGGTCACTTGATTTAAGAGTGGCACCTGTTAAATGTAAAAGGGCAGGAGTAACTTACATCTCACTGCTGTCTCCAAAGGCCCCTCACAAGTAAGTAACTGCTGTAAAAGCTCTAATTCAGGTCAGAGGAAACGACCCATTTCTTTAACCATGGATAGGAAAATTAGCAGAGTTGAAAATATTAGCTTCACAGAACAAGCTAACATTTTTTGACTTTGCAAAGGCAACACAGAGGTTTAAGTCCTGCTCAGACTTATTTTTTTTCCCCATTCTGCTATACTACTCCAGTATCTACTATTAAAACAATGACGGCTAGTTTTGTAAACGTTATGAGTAGATGGAAGCAACACGTAGCTGGGATCAAGAGAAGAAATAAGTTTTCCCTATTTAATCTAGTACAAACTTTTGGAAGTTTGCAGAGTGGAATGAATGTGTACTCTACTTAATAGCTGCAAGAAGTAAAATTACATTGTGCTTTAAATAAATCAGGTTGTTGAAAGGAAAAAAATGCTTTTCATGTTGATTATGATAGTTCAGCTTTCATTCCTCTAGGGTATTAATCTGAGATAAATAATAAAAAAAAAAAATTAGTATTTGTAGGGTGTCTTTTGTGGTTGTCTTTTCTGTGAAATAGGCAAGCTGCTTTCTTCTGAACTCCTGATCCTACCTTTTGTCTACAGTCATATTAACCAGAAAACTCAATTTGAAAACCCGGTATTAGAAGCCAAAAGAAAAAAACAGCTAGGACAGACTGATGTCGGCCCTTCAAAATCAGGTATTACTAAATATTATGTTCTTTGTCACTAATATCTTTATCTAAAAGTAAGCATTGTATGCAACCTGTTTTGGAATTCAGAAAGGCATTAGCCTTGTCTTTCTGCTGGCCATTGTGGTCTTGCCCTCCAGAATCTATAAGGTTTTTGGAATGATTTTTTTGATGTTAAAATTGAACTGAGACCCTGACACTGCTTTAAAAGAATTTTAATCATTCTAAAGTTGGTTGTCATAAGCAGTTTTTCAATAAATGGAGACTTAGAAGAGCCAGTTGGAAAGTGCAGGGTAACCCACTCCTTGAATTTTTATGCTTTTGGTCTACTTTGAGCTTGACGTTCAAGAGTTAGAGAGTACAATTGGAAATGACAGGTAGGAGCTTTGGTTTCTGTTCTGTTTTAATTTGTAATACAGTCTTGAAAAACTGTAACTCTTCACTTAACTCAGCTGTGAAATGAGTGCAACAGTATCTTGTGTGCTTTACTCTGTGAGGGTGCTGCGGAGATTAACCAAAGTTAACCAAAGCATTAATCATTATGACACCTTAAAAAAAGAAAAAAAGTTATCAAAACTAATCCTTCTTCCTTCATGTCTTTTTATTCCATAATTCAAAAATCACTTAAAGAGGTTTGGTATTCAGCCATTAAAACATCTTCCTTCTTTCTGTGGTTAGCCATCCTATACATGTCTGTAGTCAGCATCATTTGGGGATTTAATGCCACCATACAGCAGCATTGCTGATGGTGAATTGTGTTGGATCTTACCATGCACAGGACCAGAGAAGTCTCTCTTCACTAGAGATCCATCCCAGCTTACAGGAGCCCTCATACGGACATCACTAAAAAAAAGTACAATGGGTTTTGGTTTTACAATCATCGGAGGGGACAGGCCTGATGAGTTTCTCCAGGTGAAGAATGTGTTAAAAGACGGACCTGCTGCACAAGATGGGAGAATTGCACCAGGTAAATTACAAGTTCTCTAAACTTGTGTTTCTTGTGCTTTTAGAGAGTGCAGCTTCTGATGTGCAGGAGGTTGGATGGTGCTGTCCACTGACTCTGAATATGAATACCTCACTAGTTGTCAGATTTTTGAAAGATCCATGCAGAGCAGTATCTGAAATGTGAAAAAACAGTGTTCTGGGGACAAATCTATTTTGAGGTCGCTTTTGAAGATTTCAGTAGTTTTGTCAGCTTTGGGCTTCATAGCCATTTACTGAATGGTTTTTGTTCTCTCTCCATATGTAAAGTAAAAACAGTGCATTTGAATCTTGGTCTCTTGTTACTACCAAAAAGTACCAGATATTAAAAATTGAAAAAAAAAATAAAAAAATACAGTAGGAATGAACAAGCAAAGCTGTAAGAAGTGGACAAGTGAGGGAATGAGGGATGAGAGAACCTGCAATGCATAAAGAATTGGACACTTTCATTGTTATTACATGCTCAATTAAGTTATTTATATGCTTAATGTAGCATATGGTTTGCATACTAGAAAAGACAAAATGCTTCAAGTAAGAAGAGTTTATGCTTTCAATGATTTAATACTATTTACTTAGGAAATAAAATCTTTTTCTGTTTTTATTTTTTTATTTTTTTCCCCTGATGTTTCCCTTTGTTTATACATAATTCAATTTCATCCTCAGTAAAAATTTAAGACAATAGTGCAGCACTGTGTTTCAGTGCATACACATGTTCGATGCATATCTATTCCTGTTACACTTCGTGGCATAGGAGAATTACTATATTACTAACACAGGCATTTAAGTGGCAAGAGAGCTTACTCCCGAGGAATATTGTATTGCATATGCAAAGTTTTGTGATCAACATGATGCAGATTATGAAACAAAGTTTCAGGATCTGACATGCACTTCCACTTCATTTTGAAAATACACGCTTACCCACCTGTCAACAGTGTTAAAAGTATGAAATATACGTGGGCGCAATCCTAGCTTAAGTTCAGCCAGTCCTAAAATAAACATAGGAACTCCCTCAAAACTCTGATTTATTTTTGGTTTGAGATTAGGATGCTGTACAATATGAATTAAAGCAGGAACATCTGCTTGCAGTAATGTGTGTGCACATTGCTTCATCTCTTGTGGCTATACAGTATCATTTTTTTTAATCTGCTGCAGATTAAAGTTTATATATTTAGCACACTGTGTTCTGAGATGACATAAAAAAATGCAAAGAGGAAATCCTTTAGAAATCCTTTATGTGTCTTGGCACCAGATAGCCAACAGGTAACGGCACAGCCAGCGTCAATTATTATTTTTTGAAGACTGCACTGAGATTTTGTCCACTCAGGCTTTTCTTCTGAGCCTCAGAACACTGGAAAGGTGTGGGTGGTTCTGTCTTTGGTTTTGATGTTGTTGAACTTCCTTTTTTAACAGGTGATGTCATTGTAGACATAAATGGAAATTGTGTCCTTGGCCATACCCATGCAGATGTTGTCCAGATGTTTCAGCTAGTTCCTGTCAACCAATATGTAAACATGACTTTGTGTCGTGGTTATCCTCTTCCTGACGACAATGAAGACCCTGTTGTAGATATAGTGACAGCTACACCTATTATCAACGGACCGCCTGGGACTAAAGGAGATGTTTGTCTGACCAGCCAGGATTTGATGCCAGGAACAGTCGTGTTGGACCAGAATGGGAAAACGGGCCCTATGCTGGTCAATGGTCGTCTGAACGGCCCTCCCGTGGATACAAACGAGCAGAGGATCTCTGTCGCATCTTCAGGAGGCTCTCAGCCAGAGCTGGTCACCATTCCTCTAGTCAAAGGTCCTAAAGGCTTTGGGTTTGCCATTGCAGACAGTCCTACGGGGCAGAAGGTAAAAATGATTTTAGACAGCCAGTGGTGCCAAGGACTTCAGAAAGGGGATGTGATCAAGGAGATTTGCCATCAGAACGTGCAGAGCTTGACACATCTGCAGGTGGTGGAGGTACTGAAGCAGTTTCCAGTAGGAGCAGAGGTGCCGCTGCTTATCTTAAGAGGAGGTATATACATACATTTACAGTTGTCATATACAGTTATATGTGGTTACATGCTTTTTTAAAGTCCTCTTTTAGTGTGATACTTAAAACCTGTCCAGTATTGAAAGTTAACTAGCAGTTTATTATGCCTCTAAGCCATTATGTTCTAGGTTTAATCTATATCCCTGAGTATTTGGGGTAAGAGGATGCTACTAGGGATTTTTTTTTAACAAAAAATATATGGTAATATGTTTAAACACTGGCTCTTCCAAGTGTCTGGGGAATGCTAAAGCAAAAATGCAGTCTCTAGCATAATCCAATGAACTGATGTGTGCTTTGGTTTACTAGTTTCAAGCAAAAAGAGAAATACATGTTTTTCATTGTTGTAAAGCTGGCAGTTCTAATTTGAGACTTAAGTAATGGCTTTGGTCAACTGAACATTCACTTTGCCATTTAAAAGGAGTAATAAGCAGTTATCATTTTCAGCTCAGGAGAAACTGATTATATTGCCTTAATACTGTTTAAACTTGTGGTGACCTAGAATTGAAATTGCTTTCTACATTTTATTTTCTTCAGGTCCACCCTCACCTACTAAAACTGGCAAAGTGGTGAGTATTAATGGTGTATTTAAATTCCTTTCTGATGAAGAATGTTGAGGTTTCTTTGGTTGCAAAAAAAACTTGTTAATGTGATCTACTTAGCACAGAAGTTCTTCCACAGACTCCTTTGAGTTTTTTGGGGGTTATTTGGTAGATGCAATGGATTTCTTCTTTCTTACTACTGAAATATCAAGAACAGAGCAAAGATCTTGTAAGAAAATACATATAAATAAGATAATACATATAAAATAAATTCATTGCCATAGGTAAATGTTGTCAGAGTATGTGTTAAAGGGGAAACAAAGTACTGTATCTAAAACTTTTTTTTTATGCCTTGCTAATTACCTGTAGTAAAGTGAAATAAGTTTTCTAAAAGAAGTTTAAGATAGTTTGATATTTCTTGATCTCCACATAAAATGAACTGGTTTGTATTTCCTTCTTGAATTGCTTGCTTATCTTTGAATCCATATTTTCAGAAAGTCTGTCTGTAGCTTTGCGTTTCTAGTTGGATGTTTGTTATTCTTGTAAAGTTTGACCCATTGAAATATCTTTAATATACGTTAGTTCAGTAAAGAATCCTTGGGATTAATTAAGTACCTCGTAATGTGAATGATAATGCATATTTTTGTCATGAGCGCTTCTCTTATGAAATAGCCTAGTCAATGCCCATTAGTGAACACCTCTAAGAAAAGAGCTGCTTCTTCAAAAATATTTCTTGTACACAACAAATGATTCCAGTTTAGGAGACCCCCGTTAGAATGTAGGCGTAGTTTATTTTTCTGTGTTGTGCAGTTCAAATATCGTAGTCACATCCAAGCAGTGGGATAGCATGAGCACACAAGTTTATGGTTGAAACAAGCTGCACTCAATAAGATTTGAAGATTCAGTTCCTTGCAAGCAGACAGTAAATAAATCGTTGCATAAATCTGTGCAACTTGAGGGTGCAGGCCTTGTCAGCCTGGCTCCTGTGTCCACACGCTCTCTGCAGGCATGCTAAAAATACTGAGGAGTCCGGGAATGGTGTTCCAGCACACAGGCAGGAGCAGCTTTCCCATGGAGCACTCAATGTTCAGTGGCATTAAGCAACATGGCAAATGAATTCAGTTAAAAAGGGCAAGTTCTTGTGTTGATAAACACACAAGAAGTGTGAAACTGCTAAACTCCTTCGAGGGGTTTTCTTCCACTCTTCTTAAAAGGGCATATCTAAGCCTATTCTGCTCGTGCTTTTGTTTAACGTGCACAGACGCACGCAGACCACCATGTTCCAGTTTTCTAGGCTGGGTTTCAGCCCAGAATAGATTTTTAGAGTTACTTCAGCGCATAATCCACTGGAAACTAGGATGGGAGACCACAAGGATACTTGGTGTCCTTTCCTCTGCAAATGGTAGTGTTGCAGCTATCACAGCAGAAGAGAAAAATGTAAATACTGAATTATATTCCCAGTTTTATCTGTGCCTCATGATACTCAGGTGTTCCCTCCTGCTGGGGGTTTTATAATGCCCTTGTGCTGCTGCTGGGCTGCCCTAATGGCTTGGCTGCTCCGCCAAGCGTGCCACTGGGTCGGTAATGGCAGGGGCTTGCAAGGTTTACACATTTCTGAGCATCAGTCACTTCAAACCCTGTTTCTAAGCCCAGTGGTTGGCAGAAATCTGTGACCTATCTGGAAGCCTGGAGCAGCCTATTCAGACACAAGCTGCTGTACAGAGCTCACGTGCTGGGAAAGCTGAGGACACCTGCAGTGTCACCCTTACTGCCACGTTTTGCCATGCATGTCACCTCAGTGTGATGGTTATTGTCTTTGCACACACAGATTCCGTCAGGCTTTTGGTTTAATACATGCTTTGTGGGGGCGGGGCTCTGTTTCAGAAGGATAAGCAGGACAGTTCAGGGAGTTTGGAAGCTATCAACGATCCCATTCCACAGCCTATGCCTTTCCCACCCACTGCTGTAAGATCGAGCTCCCCAAAACTGGACCCTTCAGAAGTCTACCTGAAGTCCAAGACTATATATGAGGACAAACGTGAGTATTGCAGCATCAACTTGGAAATACTCAACTGACAGAATTTTTCCTGTCCTTTTTTGGCATTTTCTTGAATACCTTTTTTTACCATTGTGGACATAGAACTTCACTGAAGATTTAGCTGTTCAAATTGGTTTCTGTACTTCTGGCTACTGCATTTTGTCAATAAAAATCATTGGAATACACAACAAAGGAATAATCTTTCAGTAATCAAAGATAGCTCGTTACATGTTTTGAAATGTTTTCTCTCAGCTCCAAACACAAGAGATTTGGACGTTTTCCTGCGCAAACAAGAATCGGGCTTTGGTTTCCGGGTGCTTGGAGGGGATGGACCAGACCAGCCTGTAAGTGAAACTGTTTCTGGTTGCTTACAGGGTACCTTACCTTGTTACTGTTCGAATGACTCCTACTCTGTCATCGACTTTTCTCTCTCATTCTAAGTAGACCAATGATGGAAAAATTCATCAGTTCAGTGACTACCTTTTAAGATCAAAACTTCGTTCAGATTACCAGGTTCATGCTGAGTTTAAGAACTAGCTCAATTCCAGTTCCTAAGAGAAGAGAATAGTCCCATCTTCAGTCATTGAGATGTTCTTCAGTAATCTAGTTAAAGCTGGAAGGTGTAATCCAGCCCTGGTTAAAGCCAGAGGGCATGAACAGTGCTCTAGGAAAGCAAGCTAACTCTGTGGCGTGTATTCAGTTTTGTGTTTCTTTGTCAGTGTCCACTTGGGTGGAATTTGTGCTAGCACTGTGTGTTCCCAGAGGCCATGAAGGCGTTGACCACAGCCTGAGGACTCCAGCAGGTAGCCTTGGGCTCTGATCAGTTGGGTGTCTGTGAGAAGCCCACAGCTGAAGAGCTGCAGGGTGGATGGAGGTTTTCATGAGGTTTTCACCTCCCAGTCCCACCAAATTTTCAAAAAAAAAAAAAATCTTGTTTTGTCAGCCTGTGTCGTTTCTGGTGAATTCATTTTGAGGATACAAGCATGGCCTTTCCAGCGCACTCTTTCAGGCTAATATTTGCCTTGTGTTTTTTCCTCTCATCTCAGAAAATACAGAATGTGGTGCTTTAGAATTTGCATAAAAGCCTTGAAGCAGAAGCTATTAAAATTGGCTTCTTCCTGCAAATGGATGTACGTATTGTTTGGCTTCGTAAGTGGCATCAAAATGTAGCTCTAATGTTTGCTCCAGAGGAAGCATACTCATTAGAGCCTGGGTTGCTTTAACCTGGTCAGTGATTAGGGTTCAATTACTGTTTGAAGTCATCAGTGTAATAGTTTTCCTGGCTTCAGCCTACAGAGCTGTTGCACAGTTTCACATGGATGTGAGTGGGAATTGTTGAGGAATGGGAAAGTTGGAGGCAGGCTGGCAAATGCCCTTCTGGTACCCCATTATGGCAGGCTTTAGGAGACTCCCCTCAATTTCCTAAAAGGCAAACATTCTTCTCTGCAAAGAAGTAGTAAGACTAATAACATATGTCAGGGGCTGTTGCTTCATCTGTCAAGAGAAAAAAAAAACTTTTGGAGTAGATAATCATAGATTGCTTTCTGATTATAGTTGAAGAGAGAGATCTTTTTTTTCTGTTCACAGCTATGATCCAGTGCAAGCCTTTTTTTTTTTTTTTTTTTTTTAACATGCATTTAAAGAAAGGGAAGAGCAGTGCCTCTCTTGAGCAAAACCAAAGAGTTTTACTTCTGTTGCACTTCGTAGCATTTTTTGTGTTTTGTTTCCATAACGACCATAGCTGTTGGTGCCGAGCTGATGCCATGACCGCTGCATACAGGCAAGCTGCTCTCCATTGCTTAACCTCAGACCGGCCGTGATTATTCTTAACCTTTCATTTAACCTGCATGTGATTTGAGCATATGAAATAGTGTGTTTTTCTTATCTGGGTTATATTTAGTAGCACTTTAAGAGGTGAGGCTAGACAGAATTGATAAGGGGAGTGCAGCTGTCTGAATTCATTATCTAATCACCAAAAGCTGTGCACTGAAAGAACTTGAAGCATGGAACTGACCGAGCAGCTTTTCAGAAATAAATTCAAGTTCTTTTGAATGCTTTTGCTTCTTCGCTAGGCACTCTGGGCTTTCTTAGTTAAATAATTAAAAGTTCTAAAAAGTGGAATGAAAAACAGAGACTTTTATTTCAATAATGTCTGTAAGTCGTATATATGTAATAAGTACAGAATCTATGCTTATGTCAAAAGTGCAAAGTACACCCACTGGCTGTTTTTCTGCTAGAATTGGATGGTCAAATAATCTTTTAAAATATCTTCCCAAAAGACCTTTTCTGTCGGGATTCACCTCGTTTCCAACTGTTAACGTGTTCTGATGAGTTGATGTTCTGCCATTCAAACCCAGTGACTGTGCTCTGTTGATAGATCTATATTGGAGCCATAATCCCATTGGGAGCAGCAGAAAAAGATGGCAGGCTTCGAGCTGCTGATGAACTGATGTGTATCGATGGAGTCCCTGTTAAAGGGAAGTCACACAAACAAGTTTTGGACTTAATGACCAGTGCTGCACGGAACGGTCAGGTGCTGCTCACAGTCCGGAGGAAGGTCTTCTTTGGTGGTATGTGTCTGTCTGTCTGTCTGTCTGTCTGAGTGTACCACACGAAGTAGATGTGACTAAAGGAACACTTTCTTTGGTGCAATCAAATCAACTAAAGCTGCTCTGAGACATATCAGTTACTGCACTAGAATTGAGCAACCTGAGGTTCAGGAGTGTCAGCTACAATTCTGAGTAAGTGGAGAAAAGCAGGATGCTTTGGCACTCGCTGGCTGGCACTGCTCACACAGATAAGACTGAAAATTAAGATGGCAATGCTGTTTTCTTCAAACTGTTTTGCAGATAGTAGTTAGAACAGCCATTAATGCTATGCAAATGGAGTAATAGCACAACCTGTCTTCTGGACTACATGCTATATTCTGAAGTCTGTTGGCATCTGTGTGCAGCAAGGACAAGTGCATTCAAACCAGAGATGATTCAGTGCAGCATCTTGTAATGCTGCAGTTTTAGATCAGTGTCCAGGTCTGCAGTGTATGGAAGGGTATTTAACCTCGAGTTAATAGTGCTTGATCATGTAAACGACAGCTGGAATAGGGCTCAGGAATCCTGATACAGTCCCCTGTTCTGATCAGTAACCAGTACTGCTTTGCCAATGCGTTCGTCAACCATTCATTCTGAGTATAAACAAGTAAAAGGAAAACACATTTTTAAGATCAAGTCTCAGTCCCATACTTTCCAAGGCAGGCAGTGCTTCCTCTTGCCAGCGCTGATACTGAGATGTACAGCTTTGTTGTCTTTACCTGATAAAGCAGCGGTATTGTTTTTTTCCTTATTTGTTGTTTATCTGTTATTTCTAAGGAGAAAAGCAACCAGAGGAGGAAGAGTCACAGCCTGTCGTGACGCAGGATGGTTCTCCCCGACTAAATCGGGGAGAGTTTGCAAACCAGCAGACCCCAGAGGTCTACGATGTCCGTCTGCAACGGAAGGAGAATGAAGGATTTGGCTTTGTCATTCTCACCTCAAAAAACAAACCTCCTCCTGGTGGTAAGTGTGATAAGCTGGTGGTTTTGTCACTGCCTGGCATTACTGGTGCCTGACTGTCTTAGCATGGTCCTTATACCAGGACATGTCTGCAGGACACGGGTTGTTTGTGATGTATATTCTCCACATTGCATTGATTCATAGGTATTTAAATGGAAGTATAGTTTCAACCTTGGTTTTATATTATCTAATTTATTACTTTGGGAATCTGAGAAAGCAGAGACTGCAGCACTTGGAGGAGAGCAATGAAGTTGTTACTGTCAGACATTTAGAAATAGATAGTGTTTGTCTAGAACATCAAAATGAAAAAGTAGCATGCTGTGGTATTACAATTCTGGTATATGAACACAGCTTCAGGCACAGTTGTAAAGATAAACAGCAAAATAACCAAGGTTAAAAGGAAAATACATGTTGTGAGCGGGAGTGAGGGAGAGAAGCTGGAAGCTTCTTTTAGGAAGCTCTGAGTCCAAATTGATTAATGGTAAGGTCAGTGACCACCTGCAGAAGATCAGTTTTGCTCTGTGTAATCAAGTGATTTGTATTCCACGTGCTCATAGCTGCTAAGCACTAGCAGTGCCAAGAAGAAATTTTGAACATTTTTTGCATGAGATCGTGAGTAGGATGCTCTTCCTGAGATTCACTCCTTTTGTCCATCACGTTTGGGTTGTCTGTGTCAGCCCTCAAAATACACGCCAGCCCAGTGAGTTTACACACAAACTGACATGAAAAATGTGTAACTCCTGAAATCCATAGTCAGTTCCTTTAGTTCCTTATTGGAAATCGCTGCTCTGGAACTTGTTCAAGTGGTTGCAGATGGATACAATGATGGCTTGAAAGTGAATCCTTCTTCTGGGGCTCAGACACTTTCCTGTGCCTTTCCACTTCATTTTACTGTACAACAAAAAGCAGCAGGAACACAGCAGAAGACAGTGTTTCTAACTAACATTGTGCTGAATTCATCCAACATATATTTAGCGCGTGATGCCGTCTTGGCTCAGATGCTACTTTTGCAAGAATTTTAAAAACACCCATTTTGGAAGTGCCTGGTGCCAGCCTGTGCTGTGGGGGGCAGTTTGGGCACAAATGCCCGCTGCAGGGCTGGGTCCCCATGGCAGTGCACAGCATGAACTGTCACCTTCTGGTGCAGGATGCTGCACAGATGCCTGTGTTCAGGGTTAGAGTTGCCATGGGTTGTGGGCGTGTTTTCTGGACAGTCAGATATTAAGAAAAATGTTATAAACAGAATTGGCATTATTACATAACTCTATTACAGACAACATTTTTGACAGAGAATCTGCTGCAAATCCTTCTTTATTTTCCTAATCATCACCTCGATGACAGCCTGTAGGGCAGGGACAGTCTCTGGGATGGCTGTGGCAGTTCTGGGTCTGCACGGTGCTTGCCCAACGCAAGCATTATTTGTGATCTGGAAAAGCTGATGTGCCTGCTCTTGACTCCCTAGTGATTCCTCACAAGATCGGCCGTGTTATAGACGGGAGCCCGGCTGATCAGTGCGGGAAGCTGAAAGTGGGAGACCGCATCTCCGCCGTGAACGGGCAGTCCATCGTGGAGCTCTCGCACGACAGCATAGTGCAGCTGATCAAAGACGCGGGCCACGTGGTGACTCTGACCGTCGTCGCTGAGGAAGGTAAGGAGGATGCACGGCCCGGCTGAGTTGAGTGAATGTGGCCTACCACACGAGCCAGATCTGATGTTTGTAACTTCTGAAGTCAATTCACTGACAAGGGAGCATTTTAAGGTGTTCGGGGATGAAAGGAAGGAGAATGAGGCTTATCTGTTGGCTCTGGAAGAACAGCACAGATGGGGTAGAAAGAGATAGCTGCTGAGATGGTTATATTGAAACATAAGATGCAAGTAATAACAGCATGATCTGGGGCGAGGGATTTCCCTCATGGTTTCTCGTGTGAGAGAGATCCTGCTGCTCACAGGGAAATACGACCTGTCCACAGCTTGTGTTTTTCCACTGAAGTTGTCCCTTCTGGGGGAGTTACATCAGAATAAAGGACTGCACTGAGAAGGAAAACCTCCTCACCCCATGGGACCGTACGTGTGTCTCTTGCTGCTACAGTAGTTGTCAGGAAGCTTTGTGCCAGACACGGTCTGTCAGGAGCATCCAGCACAGCTCTGCAAGGGCTGTGCAGGGACCCAGCGACAGGGCGGGAGCTGGGTGCGTTTTATATCCCCTCCACTTAAGCAGTCTGAGTCTTTTCTTCTTGCTGTCTTAAAATACACAAATGAACTAGTACTGCATCCCTAGGATACAATTGAAACACCCTGTAGTTCTTGCCTGCTAAAAATACATCTTGAGAAATGGTCCCATCCCACCACAGAAATCCTGTCTGGTGTTTTCCAGGCTGCTAGCAAATTCTTCGCACACAACTGTTGTATCATCTAAGCAGGAAAATGAATGTTTGTGACCGTTAAGTCCCAGCTTCAGAGACGATATTTTTAATGAAAGCTCTCATGCAGTTTTGCATTCAATATGGTATTGTTCCTACGCAAACAGTTCACTATAAATATGTAAAATTCAATCATTTGAACTGAAAAGCTGTTTTCTAACCCTGCTTACCACTGCATTTTTCTGGATTGCTGCTTGTGGGTTTAATTAAACTTGCTATCATTATTTTGCCAGAAAGTTGGCTTTTGTCACCTTTCAGATAATAAATACCTAAAGCCAGAATGTGAATATAGCCAACAGATCATTCTCTAATTTCACATTCATTGCAAATATTTAACATGCTATCTCAGCCCGTAATACAGAATTTCAAAAACTTAATTTCCCTTTTTGTTAATGTTTAAAGCAGAGAGATTTCTACAAATTGTTATTTTTCTATTAGACTTTCATTTCTATCAAATCTAATTCATTGCAGTTTGAGGGGACATACCTCAGAGCAGTTGCCCAGGGCAGTTTATAACGCAGTTGAAGTTTGAGTTTGTTTTATTAGATCTGTTTCTCAGGGGCTCTTTGTCTTTAGAATAAACTTTCTGAATATTATCTTTTTTCCCCTTATTTATGCATGACCTTACCTGGACAGTGTATAAGAACTTAGCATTTCTCCTTTCCTCAATTACATATTTGGAGCCAAAATGTAGAGATAAATCAAGAGCCTGAGGAGAATTAAGAGGGGGGGAAAAAAAAGTGATAAAACTAGACTGAGGAGACCAATCAGAAAATGTGGGGGACTTAAAACAGCTGAAGTTTGTACATTTCAGATGGAAAGAATTTTGTGACAATGAAAGAGAGAAGCAGAACCTGTTCCACAGAAATGGGAATAAATCATTGTTTTAAAATTCTCACTCATTTACTTGGAAGAACAGTGTTTATCTCACAGCATAACCCTCCATACAGCAGAATCCCTTAAGAAGCCAGAGTGGTTGTAAATTAGTCAGGGCTTTAGTCTTTTCCCCCTATTGGGGTGCCAGGGAGAGAGCTGAGCTTTGCAGGGATTGTTCACAAGGTGGTGGATGACACCAAGGATGAATATAACACGCAGCTCCAAAAGAGGAAAATGCCTGTTTTGCCAAAAGCTGTACAGCATCACAAAACATAAACTCTCCTAGAGCTTAATGTTCCCCAGTGCATCATCTTCAGTGCTATCCTCTGAGACTGGCACTGAGAATGCTACCATGTAGCACTCCTCTCTCCCTTCCGGCTTTCACAGATGTGTGGTCTTTGCTTTTCATATGAATAAACGAATTCCACTTCATGCTCCAGAAGACATTCTTTAACATTTTTCACAAAAGCAGGAGCCTGTCAGCTTCTGTCATGTATTAGCTGGAAACACAAGAGAGAAGGCTGAAAGAGGACTGGAAAATTTGTACAAACAGATGGCATTTCTCTTGTCTGTGCTTCTAAATTAAAATTCTGAGTATAAACCAGGAGTAAAAGTTGACATTTTGTCTCTAGAGAAAAACCTCTTTAAGGCACGTCATAGTAATAGCACCAACAAGTCCTATGAAGGACTTCTGAGGTCTAGCATAACAGAGGAATTTAGTTTAATAATAGACATTATGTTTTCCTTTCCATAAGATGCTTGAGCCTTTTATATATTTTACTAGGGTTTGGGCTTTTTTTTTTTTAACTCAGAAATGAATAATGAGTTGCACCTAACAGAGGACTGGAACAACTGCACTTTGACTGCTTGGGATTTTTTTAAAACTGTATAAGGAAAATAAATCTATTAGTTTATAATTCAGTACCTAAGTTCATCTTGGGCCACAATTTGCCATTTAAGTTTCTAGCTAAGAGGCAGCTTTTTGCATAGACCATGCTTCATTACTCTTTTAAGTGACAGACATTTTGTATTCTGAAACATCTTGTTTCATAAATGCAGTGGTTTTATTGTAAAATGCACAATCACTACTTTGCGTGGTAAAGAAATTGTATTATTTTAAAGGATTTTATTAAAGCGTCGTTATACTTTAATTTTTACTTAGCCTTTGGGAGAAAGCAGAACACTGCAATTCTGGTTGGTACGTGCCAGTTACCTGGTTGCCCCAGTGTAGCTCTGGGATTTCCATAACCTTGCTTCCAGGTGGCCTACAGGAGACTGTGTTGCAGCTTAAAAGAGTTGACAGTTTGCCTCTGTTGTTCAGGCCTTCATCGGTGAATCCTAATTGCCCCTGCAAATCCTCGTTCTCCTCTTACCTTTAAAAAGTGATGTGTTCTCAAATGGGCATTGTTCTTCGTCCCTTACAAATCACTGCTGCATCGAGTATCTGAACCAGCTTTGTGGATCTGACTGGCTCGAACCTTCTGCTCTTTATCAGCTTGCAGACAGTCTAAAAGCATTTTGTTCATGGTTGGTTTGGTTAAAATTGTATTTTTTTTCTGAGAAAAAGCAGTGTAAGTAAGAATAAAATTTCTGCATAATTTATTCTGTGGAACTGATGAGCTGCCATTGGTTCCTGGCTTACAGCACCAAACCTGGGAAAATCCCCTTCACCTGGTAACTGTTGTGAGCTCAGCTCAACCTGAGGGACTGTGGCAGTAGCATCACCGCGAGCAGCCCATCAGCTGTTACACAGATCTGCCTTTCAGCTCATCCTCTGAAAGCTGTGGTCGTTTTTCCCAAAATTTCAGATGCAAACCTTCTATTTTGATCCAGGCAGTTGAGAGCAGCAGACACAGCACTGCTGGTCACTGTGGTCTCTCGTTGCGTGTGCCTCGCTTTATATTTGGAAAATTATCTCTGACTTGTTTTTGTTTGAATTTATTAGAACATCGTGGTCCTCCGTCAGGAACAAACTCTGCCAAGCAGAGTCCAGCTCCGCAGCACCGACCTCTGGGATCAGCACAGATGAACCCTTCCAGCACAGACAGGTACAGAGCTTTTGTATTTGGCAAAAGGAACTGAAAGCAACTAGAAAAGCTTGACTGGTGGGATCGTTTACATGCAAAAGTGACATCCGCTTCCTTCTACTTCTCTGCAGGGTAGCTACGGAAGTTGAAGCTGGAAAAGAAGTTTCAAATAGTTACAGGCTTTCGTGGCCTGAGCATAAGCACTTGACACAACCGGATGCTGGCGTTGCTGCAGTTATTGGTAGTCGTCATTCGCAGGTGCAGGTAACCATGCAGAGGCACGCAAAATGCCAGTTCCTCAAGACACTACTGTGAAATTGCCACAGAGTATTCAAAATGAGAACAGGAAAATGTTTCCTTGTCAGACTTGGGTAGAAAGTTGCTTATAAAAATGCACTAAATCATTTCACATAATGTCTTTGCTAATAATTTATATTTATTTACTTGCCATAGTTGAATACTCAGACAAAATCCTTGGAACAGGGCTACTACAGACCCTCTGGCAACATTTCCTAAAGAAATCTTATATGCACATCAAAAACTTAGGAAGAAAGATGTTATTTATATTTAGACTTAGAATGAAACCATTGCACTTAATCATACATGAGTTGTGATGAATTCATCTTAAATTGTATATTGCATGCTTTTCAAAATGTGGAAATTTGTAAAGCATTTCTCCAGAGAAACAAAGATTTAAGTCTGCCTATAGGTCCTCATCTTTTTTTTTTCCCTCTGGTCTCACTTCCTGCACAGAATTCTGGCTGTTTCCCAGTAGAATTGGAGAGAGGCCCTCGAGGGTTTGGGTTCAGTCTTCGAGGAGGAAAGGAATACAACATGGGCTTATTTATCCTTCGACTAGCTGAAGATGGACCAGCTGTCAAAGATGGGAGAGTACATGTGAGTTTGTCTTTCCTAATCAGTTTGTCAGCACAGAAGTCGGCCTTTTGACATACTTACTTTGCCTGTGCTGGTAACAAACTTTGTTCATGAGGTCGGGATTCCAGCAGGCAGAACAGCATCTGGACAGCTGTCCTTTCAGCTACTACTGTGCAGCGATAGCAAATGCTGTGGTGCTAGGATTTTAAAGGAGAAAATGTTACTCTGGCCATCCAAAACAAACTGTCTATCCATGTGCCTGAGTTACAATAATGTCTCTGGGCTTAGCAGCAGTAAATCAGGATACTCCAGACAAGAAATTGCACAGTGGAGCAGAAAACGGAAAGTATAGTCACTGTTCAAGTCAGTGAATTTGTAAAGAA
Organism: Aythya marila; assembly: GCF_965140915.1. Taxonomy (NCBI): domain Eukaryota; kingdom Metazoa; phylum Chordata; class Aves; order Anseriformes; family Anatidae; genus Aythya; species Aythya marila. The sequence goes on from NC_139065.1 coordinate 2,254,891, forward strand.
TTTCTGTGTGTACGTTGTGCTATTGCTGTTCTGTGCATTAGTTGAAGATACAAGTCTATTATTTTTTTCAAAAATTACTCTGCTGATTCTTAGGTTTTTGTAAGAAATTCACTCCCTATTATTATAGGAAAAACAAAATGTATAGGTACAATAGCAAAGAATTGATGGCACATGATGATCTGTGACTTCTGTTCAGAGCTGAACTTTCACAGTCTGGAGCACACAACTGAGTCGGGTGACCGTGAAATGCAGTCCCTTGGTGGTTCACTGTGCGTGGCTGCTGACACACGTCTCTGCCTCCTTTTGGACTGTAGTCTACCAGGATAGAGCTGACACTCAGTACTTGCTGGAGCTATTCTGACTCTCACTTGGATTTGAAATTTTATGTATTGTTAACTTCCACTACCCTAATTCTTTGCAGAAATTAAATTTCTGACAGAGGTAAAGATTTAGTGCATGCTGTCTTTGACCAGCGGAGAAGACAAGCGTGACAGGAGCCGATGGTCTCTGCCTACATAGCTGCATTCAAGGAGCTCAAAAATAGATTCCAAGGGAGGGGGAGACCATGGGGAGCTACCTCAGCAGTCTTTTAAAGCCCACTCCTACCTCTTGGCACCAGGCACCTTTCTGTGCCAAGGATGTATGTATATGGGAGGCTCCTCAAATGCTCAGTTTCTTCCTCCTAAGTCCAGCCTGGTACAGTGAGGTACATCCTGTTGCCTATTTCTGAGTTTTCCAGTCTCATCTCTTACCAGAAAGGAGTCCTATCCTAGCAGACAGATTAAAATCTAAATAATAAAAACAAACCTGGATGTGGAGTTTCATGCTTCTTCTCATAAAGTCACATCCACATCTTTTTTTGTTACCCTTTTGTTTCTGATCACCTTTTGGCCAGTAAAACAGGAGTGCCTTGTGATCATAGGTGGCAAAGGTGCTGAGAGCAAGATTTAAACTTACATGAACAATAGGCTCAAGTTTCATCTTACTGTTTCCCAGAGGTCCTACTTTTGACTAGTAGACAAGTGGACTGTACAGTAGGGCAGAGCTCATCTGCAGACTCACACCATTCCTGTGCTGAAGCTGTGTGTAACAGTAGTGCAATCGCATCTGAAAAGTGGATTCAGAACAGAGTCAGCTGCTTGTCCCACCAGCACGAGAGAATCCTAGCTTGTGTTTCATCCTCATTCGTTTCTGGTGGTGCATTTGTGTGAATAAAATGCTGCTTAATTCAGATGTGTCAGTGGCAAGAGGAGGCAAAATGCTAGTACAATATGAAAGTAAGTAAATCACGCTGCTGTCTGCACCACTTCTTGCATCACTCAGGACACCGGTTTTAGGCACATTAGTGATTTTGTTATTCAGCAGTGAATGTATTTGCTGATGGTGGGTGCGGTCTGTACCCCTCCACAGCTGGTCAGGCACCGGTGGGAGCGGTGGAGCAGGGCCAGAAGTGCTGTGGTGCGTGCCCCCTGCAGCTCTGAGCTCACCCAATGTGAGATTGTTCATGGGTTTTGTGTCGTTCGCTTTGTCCCTCCCGCAGCTGTAAAATGCTGTCATTTTTCTGGCTGTTCTCTAAAACAGTGGAGAGGAATTTCTCACCCAGTTAATGGCAGCTGAGCATGATGTGAGGCACGTAGCATGGTGCAGAGCGCCCTGTCCTATCAGATGAGTAACCAGCTACTGACCTTCTTTGGCAGAGGCATTTTATTTAACAAAGCCCAGTTTCTTTAAACTGTTAAATTTAAACACTGGTGACATCCATTGGCTGACCCGTGTATTGCAAAATAGGTTTCACGACACTTTGTGCAGATACTGAGGCCCGTTCTGGTAGCCTGCAAAGTTGGTGTGAAAGGTAATTATCCACCCAACTTCTATGCAAGTTGCTAATTGGCCTCAAAGACCTTAGTGCTGATAACTGCATAAAGGTGATCTTTCCTACCTGGAAAAATGAATCCATTCCTTTATATGAAACTTGTTCTGCCGTAGTAACAGTCAGGTTTTTATTAAACATACAGACGCATGTTGCCAGGTTTTCCATGGTTTGTCAATATCCCTCTGTAAGATGATCCAGAATGAAAATAGGCACAGGAATATGGCTGTACCTGTCTCGTTGCTTGTAAATAAATGGAAGATGTTTAAAGTAAGCTGAGACTTTCTATTGAGCTGGCTGAACTGGAGGCCTGACATGAAGAGTTCTGAACTGCCACCTTGTTGTGTTGTTTTGTGTTGCATTGTGTAATCAGCAGTCCTAGAGTGGTTTTGTTATTGTTGATTTCATGTGGATTTAATGTAAGAGCTAAAACAGAAGCATCTGTCTCTGTTTTTTCTTTCTAAATGAAAAAATATTTTATGGTGGCCATGATTCATAAAAACTGAACTGGTTGTTATTTTCTTACCAGGTTGGTGACCAAATTGTTGAAATCAATGGAGAACCCACCCAAGGAATCACTCACACACGAGCTATTGAGCTGATTCAGGCTGGAGGAAATAAAGTTTTGCTGCTGCTGAGACCAGGGACTGGCTTGATACCAGATCACAGTATGTCATCTAAAGTGTGGTTTCATTTTGTGTAAATATCTTACAAATCGTAAGGTCACTTTTTCTGATGAAGAGCTTTTCAGTAATAGTTAACTAACCACGAGTTTATCCCTTGAAAATTTTAAAACACGCAGTTTGAACTACCAAATTGTGTGCTGTGTTCAGTCATTTACAGGCAGCAACTGGCATCCGCTCAAGGGATAAAATCTGCTCAGAAGTTTCTCCATTTCTTTCCTCCAGAGAGCTAGAAGATAGTTCTGAACATCTTACTGTTCCAAATTGCACATCACAGTAAAATCAGAGTGAATTAGCGCATGGCATGGAAACAGCCCATCTGTGACCCAAGAGATCTGTTCTGTGCCATCTTGCTGGCTTCCTGACTGGCTTTGTTTGTGTTTCACACTGAATTACTTTGTCACTAAGTGTGAAAGTTAAATAGAGTCCTCTGTGTTCTGATGAACTTCTGCTGAGGTCCTCTTAAATCAGCACTTACAAGCTAGAACAGAGGGAACCAGTGTGAGGTTCACCTCTCTCTCTCTCCTTACTAACAGCTGTTCAAGCTTGGTATAATTTCAGCAATGCTAAATAGTGTTCATCGTGCACCAGGAGGACAGCACAAGAGCTATCTGGAACCACTGCCGGCCCTCTTGTGCATGGAAATTTCCTAAATGTTACGCAGAAATACACGATATAGAAAGTCAGGCAGGAACTCTAGAGACCATCTGATCCAGCCCTCTGCCAAAGTCAGGTCCTGAGATAACCTTAAACAACTGGGACTGGATCAGTGACTGTAAAGAAGGGAAAGGTTTTGCCTCTTGTCTTGCTGTTAATCATACATTCCTGATTAAATTCTTGCTTGCTGTACTCTGTGATTTTGGTATGTAGTTCTGGGCTTTTTCTCTTCCTTCTTCAGGTTTGGCTCCCTCCAGTTTGTGTCCCTACGTGAAACCTGAGCAACATTAAGGGCTTTCAGTGCTTTTCTTGGGTTTTCCTTAAAGACTTGGTAAATCTGCATGTCTTGTGTTTCATCTCTTCCTATTAGTAAAGTGTAAAGCTATGAACAACCTCAACTTCTCATTATTTTCAATTTTCTTTTAGCAAAAAAAACATTTTAGCATTTATTTGATTTTCTTGTAACCAATGTAGACCAGGAATTTGTTTTGCAATTTGGCTACGTAGCCTCTAAAATTATGCTTGTAAAAGACCATGTCAGTCCCACAGAAATCCAGCCAGCATAAGCAGAAGCTTTTTCCAAAGTCACTTCCTTATAATTGTTGTAGGTTGTAGAACAATGCAGTATGGAAAAATGACTAAATAAAACTTTGAGATTATGCCACTACAGAATCTTTTTTAAATTGAAGCTTTCACGTAACATCCTGATACCTCCGTAGCACGCACGTTTCTAAAATAGTCTTAAAAAAAATAATCAAATCTCTCTGTTTACTTCCAGGTGATTGGGATAGTTATAATCCATCTTCATCAACTGTAATATATGAAGAACAGTCACCATTATCTTCATCTTCACATTCTGCTTCCCCATCTGAAGTGTGTTATTTACCAGTACCAGGAGAAGCTTTAATGAAAGTTCAACTGTCTGAGAAACTGGAACAAGCAAAGAACACTGTGCCTGAAAAGATAAGCACTTTAACTGAAAACCAGTTTGAGATGAAGCCTCTGTCTTCTCCCCAGAGAACAAATAACAGATGGGATCTCCCCTCCAGTCCTGGGTTTGAAATCACAAAAGGTAGTTTGGAATTAGGGACCAGAAGAGACAGATCTGCAAGTCCAAAAAAGTTAGGGGCAGCTGAGGGACACCATCACACAGGTTTGCACAGCCCTAGAAAGGGGGATCCTGAAAAAAGCTATGGCAATCTCTCACATAAACCTGACAGTTCCAGAAGGAGTGAGAGTAAACTCACAGAAATAGGGATGAACAATAGTAGCAAAAAAGAGTGTTCCAGTGGAAATCAAGGCAGGTGTGCCAGTCCTCAAAAGCATCTCAGTAAGCAAGGAAACACAGAAGTGTTCTGCAAGTTACAAGAATATCCTGACTTAACTGGTGGTGATAAGATGACTGTTGAGCAACTGAAAGGTGGAAATGGTAAAATAGGAGTCACAAGGAAAGAAGGGAAGCAGAAGAGTTCCGGAAAGAAGGAAGGGTGGTCTCCAGAGATAAAATATGCAGCATTTGAGAGCAACCTTCCATTCAGTGACTCTAAGAGAAACACATCCGAAGAGGAAAAAATGAGGAAGTCAAACTCTGGAGAACTGAGTTCCAGCAGATTCAAAACTTCAAGCCTTTCCAATATTCCACTGCTTTCCATGGAGAAACAAAGAAGGCTCGACGCACAGGAGACTGATATTCTGAACAGACAGCATGGAGAGCGACACATGGAGCTGCCTGATGAAACCAAAGATGATGGAATTTCCAAATCTGAAAATAGTTCTCCGGTCAAGAAAACACCAATAACTCCTGGACCTTGGAGGGTACCAAGTGCATGTAAAGTCACCAATACAGCAGGTGTGGCTGAAAAACGGGTTTGACTGACACTTTTTTTAGAACATGTAATCAAGTTTCTAATAATGATCATTTAAAAGCATTGTTTCTTTACACAAAGTTGTCGTATTTTTCAGAAACTGGTTAGAGGGTGGAAAGTATTTGATTCATTCTTAAATTATCTAAGCTGCATGAAGGACCTTTTGGATTGCTTAAATGAAATGCCTCCATAAGCTGCTGTCCCCTTGTCCTTTTGAAGGCGGTGTTCTGCTGCTCTCAACGTTGCACTGCTACAGCTTTCTCAGATAGTATTGTGAGTTTCTGAACAAAATTATTTAATGCCTATATTGCCAATGTGATCATGACTCACTTCTTGTTCTTGTGCCAAGTTATCTACTGTATCCAGTCAATCCAATTCTTCTCATATGTATTCCAGTCACAGGAAAGTCAAGGTTTTGTCGAAATGGGTATTTTCTCAAGAGCATGTTGCATGTTTACATAAGGAAATACCCATGTCTTACTGGTTCAGTAAGAAGATGGGTGGGTTGGTTCTATCAATTGTAGGGCAGCAAATGAGCCACTGATGCTGTTCCAATTGATGTCTTTTTCTTAAATTTTTATACCTAATATAAAATCATGTAGATAAAAATTATATTTGACATAAATCAATGTTTTGTAATTTTGCCTTTTACGAACACAACAAAATTGCTTTATTTTCTTGATTCATGAGGATGCTTATAATAACTGTTTGCAAACATCTGTCAAAACAGAGAAAATGCTGGTTTCTGTTAAATAGCATAATTCTTTTCGTTTCATGTAGCACAATGTCCTCCTTAGCATTCTTTGTAAACATAAGCATTGTGTGCATTTATTTTCAGCCTCATTGTGGTGCTGTGTACTAAAAAGTCACATCTTTAATTATTTAATGCTAGTTAAGAATTGGATTTTTTCTTTCCCTCTGTAGAGCTAACAACTGATCTTTAGGACAGAACCAACTGCCATACTAGCTCCTTAAATGAAGTTCCTGCCTGTGTGTATTAGGTCTCCCATATTTTATTTTAAATGTGTGTCTAAGAGTGCTGAGTAGTAAGACATACAGGGTACATGAGTCTTAATATCTATTGTTTGGGCTATAATACAGATTTTTTTAAAAATAATACTGGAGAATGTTACCACCAGAATCTTCTGACATGTTAGACCTATAGCTGCAAGAACAGCAGACTGCATAAATTGAAGGGTTTTATTTCCATGATAGTTTTAGAGGTGATTTCCTGATGTGACAGGTCTTTAATTACTGGGGAAAAAAAAAAAAAGTGGTAAAAGGAGTGTATTGGTCCAGCTTGCAGAAGGAAAAAGAAGTGTAGAAGGCCAAGCTTTACTTACTCATCAAAATTCAAACTTGTTTAGGCTTTGAAACATGTAATGTTTTTAAAGCGTAATGAAGCACAGTGATTCAGTTCTGAGTTGAAGAACTCTTTGGAAGTACAGATGACTACTCAAACAGCTTTTTAAAGAAACACTTTGAATATTAAATGGGCTTTAAAGCAGATCTGAACTGTGCTCTGCTGCTTCACATTGGATGATCCATTGATTTGTTGTGTAGCATAACATGAACAAGTACTCCACGTTACGGAGTATGACTGTGAAAATATTTAATACTTCAAAGTTAGTCTATGTAGATATTAACCATGTATTCTTAACAAGAGTCTGTTTTTTGTTGTTGTATGCACTTGCCCTAACCACTAAATGCAGAAACAGATTCAGAAGTTTAGTACAGAGATGAAATAGCACCACTGAAATTATTTCCCTGTCATCAACTACCCCTATATTTTTTCTATATATTAATGTGACCTGATTTATTGTCCTATCTGTGTGTGAATCCTCCTTCCATAGAACTTGTATCTGTACTTACTGTATCAGATGACTTAGCAATGTGGCCTTGGAATGCTAAGCAATGTATGGATGTACTGGGTGTAAATGTTTATATAATGTACAGCACCTTTATACATACTTCTGAGGTTCTGACTAGAGAGAGACCTGTAAATCGCTCATTATTTTTTATATAGATATTAAAAAAGAAAGTCCAGTTTGTTGCTTGTTGGTTCTGCACTGTATAAAATAGATTGTCTGCTGACTTTCAGTGGTGTGATACTTTAAACAGATAAATATATAACCCAGATTTTACCCACAAACATAATACTCTTCTGGAAAACAAATGCAGTTTATTATTGGAAGTTTTCTGGACTCCTGGTTCAAATAACAAATGTTCAACAAAGGTAATATAAAAATCATGAAGTCAAGTAGAAACAATTGTTTACGATGAAATACTTGTACTGTAGGTTTATTTGTACATTTTGATATATAAAAATGTCATTTCCTTTTCCATCTTACAACCTTTCCTTGTACAGAAAATAGCTATAAACAATTTGCTACCCAAGATTCTCATGCCCTCTTACTCCTTAAGTGAAAGAATGAAGCTATGAGAAGGTTGGTTGGTTGGTTGTTTTTTTTCCATTGCTAATATAATTGAAGGTAATGGTCACAAAACTTAAGGAAAATGGAAGTTTAACAGATAGCCTTTTTTTTTTTCTCTGTCCTATGCCTTTTCTAAACAATCTATTTTTAAGTGAGGTCTTTGTAACTGATCTCCCACTGACCTGATCCACGCAACAGAACACTTCCTTAGGTATTCCAGTGTAAGGCACTAGTGCAGTGCACGGCTGCAGCAACTTCACAGAACACTGGGTTTGGTGCAGCACCAGAAGGTACAGGAGCATGTCCTTTGTACATACCACGTGCTACTAACTGCCCACTGACTAACCCTAACGGAGATGTTAGCGGGAACGAACATAGCAAAATACTTGTAGTTGCCAGCTGTTCTACGTGTTGTTTGTGTTGTAAGGTTGTTCTTACGTAACTGATGTTTTCAAAAAAACAATAATTTATTTGCAGTAAGCCTAATGTAAGCTACCCAGTATTAATCTGTTGTATCTACTATGCAGCTGCAAGCTCAACAACTGTCAGCGTAGGGGCAGCGTTCAGCTTGTGCGGACTGAATTTCACTGCATCCTGCAGTAGCTCACGATAAAGAGGCAAAGCCTAAAACACACTGAGATGCTAAGAAAAATACTCCTCAGCACATTCAGGTAACTGCCTTTAAGTATTGTCTAGCTGAACAGAGTTCTGAAGTCAGTGTAGCTCCAGTGCTCTCTGGAAATGATGCAGACTGAACCAGGAGGCCTCTTTGTTTATCTCATGCACAGGATTGACGGGTGTTAAACAAGGCACCCATCGCGCCACCCCAGTAAGAGCAGTACCATGACTCTTACCGTGTTTGATGCCCCACAGTATGTGCACACAATTCCTGATATTCTCAATCTCAGCTACTAGTATTTAGCCCCCTTTATCCTGTTGTACATGTGTTTGCCATAAGATAACTAATAAGCCCAGTAGAGTTACAGAACAGTACAGCAGAGGAACAACGTTCAGTACATACGCTGAGACTGTTGAAGCCCTCGGCGGTTACATCTTTCTGTAGTGTGAGCACGCCTCTGCTTTCTGCCCAAGCCACTGGTCTCTGGTCTGTCCTGGTGGAGCAGATGGCTGAGTGCTGATGTTTGGTCAGCTCAGGGTTTAATCTTCCATAACTGGAAAGAGATGTTGAGAATGAGTATAGCCCTGAAAGCCACCGGGCTGAATGCTTTTCATCTACAGGTAAGGCTCCCCTTTCCTTCACCCATCCTGCACTGAAGACAGAACTGAGGGTTCTGACTACTGGCTTTAAGCAGGCCTGAGCAGGGCTGAAACTTAAGGGCTGTCCTTCCCCCACCCCGTGCCACAAGCTGGTTCAGGGCTTTTGAGTCAAGTAGAGCTTGACTCAAGATGGTCCCGTCTCTGAATTACCAAGCAGAGGGAGCCTAATTCAAACCAAGTCTTTTTGCTTGGGTGCCAAATTCCCCTTCAGTGGTGTAAGGGTGACACACCTGCATGCCCAAGAGTTTTCTTCTTTATGTGGGAATTATACTTACTCTGATATTGAATCCTAGCAGATCACTTACAACACCCGAGACAGCAGAAAGTATTACAACACGTGTTATATTGTAGATTAATGGGTTCATGGTCAGCCCATACAGCCTAAATGGGGTATCTAATTCCTACAGTAAGAGAAAGAAAGAGAAAAGAAACAAAACACAACATAACCCACAACGTGTCATTAGTTAGCCCATACCTGAAGCAATTAATCTGCTTTTTAGCTTAATATTGGCTTTCTGGAAGACATTGTGCTGCCTCTGTAGCCTTACTTATACACTCACGTAAAAATTCCCACTATGGATTTCAGGCCTCCCCACACAGATGTTTTCTAACAGCCATCCTGGACCTGAAAAAACCTCCTTTGTATAAATACTAGCTTCATAACAACAGTGTGATGCAACAGGCTGCAAAATTTGTCTAGACTATTCTAGGTGGCTTTTAGACTATGCCCTTTCTTTTCAAATAGCTACTCTGTTCCTGTCAACAAGAAATTTCCACTTTGAAGTTGCTGAAGGACAATGACATTCTAAATTGTAGCAAGCTGCTGTTAGTCAAATGTTTGCAACATAATTAGCTACATGAATCTTGTATTACTAGAGCTTATACCACTGTTGTCGAAGCACAGTCAAACTCCCTTTGCGAAACCTAACTTATCTAATCAAAAGACAATGGAACTGGAAAGAGCAAAACCACATGGTCACTGTCATTAGCCACTGTTTGCATAAAGCTGAGCAACCACCTGTTTTGAGGGAGATGAACTTACCTTCAGTAGCTTTGTAGAGAGTTTCAAAACATTGTTTACTAGAGACAGCTGTTCTTTCTTGTTTGGCTTCTTCTCCATCTTCAGGTATAAGTTTATCTGTGACATAAACATTACAGACTAGAGATTAATATTCCAACACTAGCCCCCAAACAAGTTCTGGCTTTGGAAAAATTAGAGTCATTTTTGCAATCTCACTCCTAAACAAGTGATGACATCTACAGACAGAGGACTTTAACAGTGCTATATCATTATTTTCCTGATTGACATGGCAAATGTGTTAATGCCCAGCCAAAAATAATTTAAAACTTTAAAATCTAAGGCGGTCTTATGTTTACCAGCTTGTCCCTCTGTAGCTGTAGTTATACTGCTTTATTGCAGTGCAGCACAAATGTTGGGTTTTAAATTTTAAAACTTGATTCCGGTATTTTTTTAAGATGGTTTGAAATGCAATAGTTTTATCCAAAAATGGCATAAAGCCAAAGGGAGAACATGCATGGAGGTACCTGCTCAGTAAGCAAGATGGAAATATTGCTGTATTTCTTGTTGGTTTCAGATCCCAAGGATCCTAGGCGTAGTAAAAAGAGGAGAAGTGCTGCCTCCCAGATTAAGAACTCCCAGTTGTAAGCTGCATTCAGAAATGTTTTGTGACCCTTCAGGACCTGTATTGAAAACAAAAACATCTACATCAGTAACAACTAACATGCCTATTCTTTGGAGAGGTGCAAAAGCCTTGCCCTTGTTCCTCTTCTGAACAGATATCCATGCTCTGGAGTGACTGATGATTTTTCCTTTGAAGTATAATTCATTCATGTAACAAGGTTAAAGTAAAAAACCTTGTTTACAACCTTGTTTTAGCTTGGCATTTGCTTTTTTTTTTCTTTCCACCAAGAAAAAGATGTGTTAGCCTGAAAGCTTGTATTTTCTTTTTCCTCCCTCTTTCCAATTAACTAGTAATTAAATGTCTTTCCTTGTGTGTGCTTGTCGCACAGCCTTAGACCACCATAGCCATGCTAAGCTGATTCTGCCTTTCCTAGGAGTGCATTTATTCATCAGGTCTATTACAGCAGGATGGGGACTGTCATTGCTTTCTCCAGTAACCTGTGGCTTACAAAAGCAATCACAGCAGTGAAAGTCAGTATCTACTAATCATCAGTCCTATTTCCATCACAACTGCCATGTTTATGATATTAAGAATTTTCCTAAAAAACATAATTGATCTCTTGTGAAAACCAAAGAAACCAAGAAAGAGCTCCTGTATTAATACTACTTACTGTAACAGAAGGTTTAGTGAAGAATTAAAAGGTGTAATAGTTACTGAACTGATTTTCAACCACAGGGTTTCTTAAAGATGGTGCTGCAATCAGCCCTCTTAAATAAAATGTCCTGTAAACACATGAAGTGCTTAGGCAGAGTCCTTTATTTTGTGCAAAAAGCCTTTGTCCTGAAATCTAAATTATACAAAATCCAAGCTTTCCACCACAAAAGTAGAGAATGAACATCTATAACCAACTACACATCACAAAATTTTTAAAAATGCAGAACTCCATTCCCCATACTATTTTGGAGACCAACAGCTACAATGCAAGCATTAAATAGGTTCTGCAAAATATATATATATATATATAATATTTTTTTAACTACTTTAAAAAAAATCTCACCTGGGCACAGCATATAAAAGCAATTGAAAGAGCCAGTAAAAAGATGGATGATACAACAACATCCACAGATCGCTGGGGGCCTCGCCTCTGCAGAAATAAAGACACTGAGTCAGGTCTAAGGTTTGGATGTAGGATCTGCAGAGACCTGTAACGTACCTAGAGACTTCGTTTACACTCACTGTAGTAACCAAACGCACCCATTCTTGGATTAGAACTCACCTTTAGATAGGAACGAAGGGATAACCAGATTTTAATGTTTTCTACCTTCTTAAGTCTGAAGTGAGGAATTTCATATTTCCTAGCTTTCCGAGCAGATGTAATGTGACTAAAAAGCTTGGCAAATAAAAACCTCTGCAAATTAAAAACACACAAAAACGTGAATTAGAAAATAATAAAACATACCAAGAAAAATCATTGCTAGGGTTTGCTTAGCAGTAACTGGCAGAAAGCCTTAGCTTTACAGCACTCTGGGAAAACCTAACTGCAGGGTCTTGTTGCATGACCTCTCAGACATTTGTTCATCTTGTGCGCGGCAGAGGTAGAACTGCTGATGCTACACAGGGGTAGCCACAAAGCCAGCAAATGACGACGTTCTTCACAGCATGCAATATTTAGAACCATTTGGACAAAGCTATTGCCCAGTTATGACAGAGCTGAATGTGATGTAGCCAACTCTCTAATGCTAAGTATGCTTTTTCCTAAGTAGCAAGTGTATCAACAAGCTTATGTCTGATAAATAAAGAGTCTTACCAGACTCACCTACCTAAGTTTCTCACACATCTTACCAGATTCAACACTTCTGCTTGCTGAGACATGTTTGTCTTGCCATTGTCTTATAATTTGTAGCATGGTTTTGGAAGACCCACTGCTCCACGGTTCATGAAATATTTTAGTTTCAACATATTTAAGCATACCTGTTTGTACGTTCTCTCAGCTACACACATCATGAAGAAAAACATCCAGGTTAAGCAAAGACGTTCAAGGAAGTTGATGGCAGACAAAACAATGACGGGGATGCTAGCAGGTGCTCCACAAAAGATGTGCAAAAGCTCCATTAGAGAAAAGGAGCACAACTGCTCCAGGTTATCTGTGCGGAAGAGTCTGTAGAGGAATGGCAGGAATGCTAATCCAATGGTGATGATGTTTCCCAGCATTTGATACCCCACTCCCTGCTGGTAGGCATTAACCTGGCAAGCAGGAACAAAAACAGCGTGATCAACCAGGTTTTTTGCATCAAAGGAAACATACGCTGCTGTGGCAGCATTAATTTAATTGAGCACTCATTTTCCCCTCTGCCTCAAAGGACAGAGCATAAAGTTCCACCCATTTCAGTCCAAACACTGCAAATTAAAAACAAAACAAAAAACGCTCACCAGTCTTTGCCAAGACTTGATAAATTTTGGTTTATGCAATTCCTAAGTACATTTAGGACAACTGTATTTGCAGCTGTGGGAGGACCAAGTTTTATGCCTCATTCCATGGTTGCCAGTGTAGCTATTTTCAGTTTTTGTTGTTTTTTTAAAGTGTAAGGGAGAAAGATTGCAATACTTTACAGCTCTCTTACCCTGCTCATGATAATTCCACTGATCTCCAGCACGGACATGTCCACCTTCTTACAGTCATTCCCTTCCCAGATCAGTGCACTCACTTTTGCAGATGCTGGACTTGTATTCTGAAGCCAAAACAAATGGTTCTATAAAAGAAAAAAGAACACAACAGGCATATAATGCATTTTTGTCTCACTACTAAATAATTAATTTTACTATTGAGTATTTAGATTGAAAGGGGATTCCAAAGTTGTCTTTGAGTGAAACACTTTGAGATTAGCAGTAGTCTAGATGATAGTGGGGGGAAGTTCATTGATCCTGTTTAGATCATTCTAGTCTTCTGTGTGATTAGCACAGCTGACAGAATGGGCTCATCCAGCAGTAGGTTGCTTACATTATACCAACAGCATTCAAATGCATCTTTTGTATTATTTGGGCAGACAAATGAGGAGGGAGGGAGGGAGGGAGTAGCTGAATTGAAGAAGAAAAAAAAAAAACCTTTCATAGTACTCTCTACTGCATGCAAAACAACAAACCTGCTGGAAAACATCTTCCTTCAGGTCTCGTCTGGTACCTTTCACAGTCACTTCCTCACTGTCACTGGTGCAGGATGAGCGGCACTCTGGGCCGTGAAGCAGATCATCCCAAAGCATGTCTTCTGTCTCAGAGTCCTGGCGGGTACTTTCCGAGTCTCTCCGGGTCACGCTACAGCTCCGGGATCCCACGCTAATGCAGGATCTTGAGTCCTTTGAAGACGAACAAAATTTACACAGTACAGCCCCACACCCAAGCTGCATTCCCCTCTCCAAGCAATCAGACAAATCAGCTTCCATGGCTGATTCCACTAATTCTAATGCAAAATTTTTCTGGTTTCTGCATAATCTATGTTAAGATTTTATTTATGAAAATATTTATATCCATACATGTTATCTATATTTTATTTTTAGATAGTGGGAGCAGTGGGTCAGGAAGATAAACAAGTAATTAAGTGAATGAGTATATGAGAATAAAGTATTTCTTCAAGAATCAGAATTTATTAGCATAAAAGCTACAACACAGTGCTGCCTCCCAAACACCAGGCCTTCAATACAAGCAATTCAAGGCAGCTGGGACCATAATGTGCTGCTAGTAGAATGATTTTTTTTTTTTTTGCTGTTGTTAAACAAAATAGAATAGTCACAATTGTGAATGAAGTCCACAAAGCTGCAAACACGCATGTAGGGAGGCCACACGTTATACCTGAAGATGCTGAAGCACTATTATTTAATAATGGTCTGTTCTGATGGGAGGGATATCCCCGCACTGGTCAGGCTCAGAAAAGCTAAGCCTGTGAATTTAGCACCGTACCTGACTATATATTGTGGACTCCAGTTCAGATTCCACGACACTATCAGAGTCTCTGGCACCTTTAAGGGCTTCCTTGACCTGCCAAAAACAAAGGAAAAACAACCCATGATCCATAGCAGAAAGTTGCGTGGAAAATGGCTTAAATTCAACATGAGTACCTGTGAGACAGCCTGGTTCAGAGAAATGAGAGGCCTTTTCTGCTCTTCATAGCTATTGTCACTGGAAGCCCCTTCTGCATTCTGGCATAGTAAGATCCTTTGTGCCATTGCTTCAGCATCCTCCTCACTTGAAAGGTCATCAGAAATACCATCTCTGTTGGTGCAATCATCCTGGAAATGCAGAAAATAAGATGAAGGCACCAAAAGGACCAACCTGAATCGCATCAAACCGCAGGTTCAGAGCCAGTGCTGCTGCTACGCCACGATACAGAGTAATCTCTTATCTCCAAATGCCTAGAAACAGAGAAGTTGGAACCGCACAGTACTACAGTCCTGTAGGGCTGAAGAAATTTGTTCTGAACAAATTCTAATCTATGTTCTTCATATTGGAGGTAACACCTTACTGACCCAGAGGAGCCTCAGAAGTAACTCCACAAAGCTTCTTGTTTTAGAGCTTTAAACAGCAATCACGATGCCTTAACTTAGTCTCTCCCACCCCCCAAGAGACATTTCAGTCTTCATTTTCCTATCTTCAGTCTTCCAGAGGATAACGTGAGAACTGTTTGCAAGGAAAATGTTTTACAGAACTGCTTTTGAAAATTTCTAATTTATTTATTTTTAATAATTATCAGCAGTAATCCTTAACTGAGCAGCTTATGATCAGAAATCTTATAACGAAATAAGCAGTTAGGTAAAAAAGACATTTTCCAGGACTGTCTGTGATTAACACACTTGACTATTGTAAGAGACACATGAAAAGGTGCTTACAGTGAAAATTAGCAACATGTCAACTGTTCAGTCCAGAAGCAGAAAGGGTTTTTAGGTTTCCTGTAAGCAACGATTTGTTGAGAAAGAGAGTACCTTGAATTGGATCCATCCATACACTTAAGTACCAAGAAACTTTTGGGCACACACAGAAAGTACTGAAACTTGCCACTGCAAATGGATGTTTCTTGCCAGTACCTGATGGCTCTTTTCTGCATCGGAAAGTTTATTTTTCTCTTTCAAGTTCAACAGCCTGTATTCAGATCTGGCATGTCTGTGCTTAATGCCATTATTCACAGCATTCACACCATTTTCTGTCTCAGTCCCTTTCTCAGCTACCGTCTTTATTCTTCTGACCCTGTGAGAGAAAACAAAATTAAGTGCTTTTATGTCAGAGAAAAGTTCTTTGAGGAAAACATCAAGGTCTCGTCACTTGCCATGCAGGTACAACATTAAACAATAGTTGAGGGAATACATAACTGTCTTCTTCTGACAGGCTCTTTGTGGCCTGATTCTGTTGAAGAGACTTAAATCTGCTTCACTTTCACCATTTTTGTAACTGTAAACTTCTAAATCAAGAGGGAAATATTTTCTTATTCAAAAAACTAGCTAAGGGCAACTCAGAAGGCAAGAAGTCTGCATCAAGGAAAAGGATCTGTCAATTGAAAACTCATCTGGAAACTCGCTTGAGAAAACAATAAAAGGCAATGAAATAATATCCCAAACAATCCATCCCCCTTTTTCCCCAGGTTATTTTTAGAGAAAAAGTAAGACAGTGTAGTGGCATGACTATTCGAGCAACCTTAACTAGAAGACACAATTGCTTCTGAATATTAGGTAAAATTGTAATATAATTTGAGAATACACATTCAAGAATTGTTACTTATCTGATAAATAAAAATAAGCTCTGTCACTTTCTGCAACCCATCTACCACTTAATTTCAGCTACAGTGTGAGATATAATACAATCTCCTAATAAGGACATAATAAAGACTCCTACAATACCAAGCATGCTCTTAGCTCCAAAGCTGGCAGACCCTGGGGACATCAGTGACAGCACACGTTTTGTATTCATTTTCCAAATATCGAATTGTTCACACAGTGTCGTTACAAACACACCAAACCCAGCGAAGATCACGTACCTCCTTCGGAACAGCATGCCAAATAAACTGTTAAGAACGGATGCAGATTCCGACTGCTGTTCTTTACTGGCTTTCTCAGGAGAAGACCCGCTGTTCCCATCAACACCCACAGATTTGCGTAATTTCCTGATTAGAAGAAATAAAAGGAGAATTCAATTTGCATAGCAAGCTAGTTTTAGGTATTTCTTAAAAGATCTGAATCAGATTTGAATAGCATTTTAGATGCTATTTTACATGAGTCATGCTGACAGGAGGCTTATTTCCAAATAGAATAAATTTTACGTGGATAAGCAGAATTTATGCATACACAAGACATCAGTGTCACTAGCAAAGGAATTGAAAAGGATACAACAGACAAAAATCTAGATAGAATCTTTACTGTAGAAATCTAATGGTAGCAAAAATCTAACCACACCCCTAATTCTCTGTTCAGATATATTACAGTTGCATTTGCACTGAGTAACGCTCCTAACAGTTAAATACCTAGCAGATGACCTGTAACATTTCCCACATGCAAAGAAAATTGCCAGCAATGAATCCACCAGTCATATCCATCATCATTCGCCTCTTCTCAATAAACATCAGCGATCTGGTATAGTTAAAACCAAAGCAGGACACCAGTTTGGTTTGCAAAACCTTGAGGGTGCCTTAGGAAAAGAAGACCCAAATGTCAACTACAGCAGACCTATCACAGCCTGGTAACCTTGCAGCATTTGTCTTTGTTATGAGAAGATTACATGCAAGACTGAAAATATTCCTTTTTACATTTGCAGTTAAATAACATTGACATAAAAACAGAAGAGACAATATTTACTCGTTAAATTCTCCCATGAGCAATCCATCATATGCTCTGATCCCAACAAATAAACCCATTACCTCTCTCACCTCCTCCGCCTGCTGAGTCCGTTGTTTCCCGAAGTTTTGCTGATCTGTGTGGACACTATTTGACAGTGAACAGTTCCCATGAGTAACATAAGGCACATAGGTCCCATGACTTCGCTTGCATTCACCACAGGTATCATAAAATACAATACAACTGCTATGACTGAAAAAGAGAAAATTGTATCAAATGCAAAAGCATGACCCAGTTTTTACTTCTGTCTTAACTACTTATTTTTACTCTGTATTATAACTTCTGCAAATACTACTGTACTGTAAACAGTATAGAATAAATACTGGACAAAGAGAAAAAGGAAGCTGAAAGATCACTTCAAAGGACAAATCAAGAACAGCATAAACAATCAGCTACTGGATGACAGCGGAACTGCAGAGAAGCATTTACTTGCGATTTCACTGGTTAAAATGTTAATGCCCAACAGATAGTACAAACAAGCTGTCTGAAGAGGGGTGCCTCAGTATAACAAAAGTAAAATTCAAAACTCTTCTCACCTAGATGATTACCCCACCTTCCACTGTCCTGTACACACCAGTGAAATACCACCACAACCTCCCCAAAAGGCAGAATGCCAAAGCACAGCTGGCTAAGGTTCCACAGGAAAGAAGGCAGTCGTGGAGTCAGTGTGACTCTTTTTGATCCAGTGCCTCATCAGCAAGACAGGGCAGAGCAAACACAGCACAAGAAGTTAGCCCATCACCTGAAAGCGCGGGAGCACGGAACCCACGAACACACTGAGGATAAAGCTTTGCCCTGCATCTGCAGGCAGTGCTCAGACAAGTAAATTATAGGATCCTTATTTTTTTATTATGGACTATGGAAGAGTATCAGGTTCCTTGCAGAAAAAAAAGATCGTGGCACAGCCTACCGCTACTCCTTACCTTGCATAAGGTAGAGCACCAGGAGCCACATAAAAATACGCTGGGAAGTGACCTGTATCCACCACTGGCTGAACAGTGGGAAAAACACAACTCTCACAATTCCCTTCCTAGTTAGTGATGTCCAAGGGATCTCAGGCTTAGCTTTGGCAAATGTAGAACCTCGACATTCAAGGAAAAATAAACAAGTCATTATAGGTGAACTACAAGAATTTTCTTACTTGTGACTTCCTCTTTGGCCAAGGCCAAGCTCTGCCGGGATGCCGCCATCTGAAGGGGAGCCAGCCCGACCTCCCAGCCTGTGCAGCTCAGGCAGGTGTGCCCAAAAGCAGGTCCCCACCCTACCCACACCCTGCTGCTCCCCTTCCAACGAGCTCTGTGCCCCCCAGCCCTCACGTTGCCCCTGCCGGGCTCCTCCTGCCCCTGCCCGCGGCCTTCCCCCGGGGGCTGCAGAAGGCCCCTAGCAGGAGGCAGGCCCTCAGCAGCCGGCCCCCAGCTCCCCTCGGGGGCACCCCCTCACCTCACCTCGGATGAGATCCACGTCGATCAGGTCGGGCTGGATGTGCCCCTTCTTTTTCGGCTTGTTTTTGAAGCCCTGCGGAGCCGAAAACAAAGGCCCGTCAGCGCTCCCCACCCCCCCCCACACACACATCCCCCCTCACGGCGAGGGGGCCGCCGCCGTTACCTTCATCTCGGTCTGCTCGATGGCCTTCTCCCATATCTGCTGGTCGTAGGCCCCGACCTGCAAGGAGACCGGGCTGAGGCGGCGGCCGGGCCCGCGCCCGCGCCCGCCGCGCCGCACTCACCTTCTTCTGGTACCAAGAGATCGCGTCACGGTCGCGCGCGGCCATGAGGCGCGGCCCCGGGTCCCCGGTGCCGGCCTCAGCCCCCCGGTCCCGGTCCCGGTCCCGGGCCGCCGCCGGTGCCGCCGTTACCCCGGAGACCGCCGCGCGCCGCCCGCCCGGTGCTCGGCTGCCGCCGCCTGGCGCCGCCCCGGGCCGGGCCGGGCAGCGTGAGGGGAGCGCCGAGAGGCCCCGGCCCGCCCCCGTGAGGCGCGACAAGGAGCGAGGCGGGGATAAAGGGACAAAATCAGACTTTGTTTATTTAAAAAAATACTTTACAGGAAGAAAAAAAAAAAAAAAATTTCTATGCATTCCGCTCGACTATTTTACAAAGGAATAGCTTAACAGTTTGACACTCTCGTACAGTCAGCTACCGGAGGAAATGCACCGCGGCAGAGGGTTCACACAGCGCTTACACCGCTCGTCGTAAAAACCTCGCAAAACACTTGCTAAATGTCAATAAATATACTAAGGCCGCACAAAGCAAACAGTCTTCCAGGCAATTGTACACGTCCTCTGTAGGCAAAGACCTTAGATAAATTAAAACCACAGAAAAAAAAAATAATAATCTTAGCTGCCAATCCAAATCAAACCACAAAAACAGCAATACAGAACTCTCTTTACACGTTGTACAAAGAAACCAGAAGCATACGTATGCCTTCAGACGCAGTTCGGAGTGCCCCCGTGACGCTTCTTGGGGCCATGTGCTACGGCAGCCCAGGGCCGCCCTGCCCCGGGGGGCTTCTGGTGGGATTTGTGGCCGGACAGACGCAAGGACAGCACGCAGGGCTTCGGGGGGGAAGGTTGCTTTTCTGGGGGAAAAACCAAAATGCTCCTCTTGCACCCCTTAGACAGGCGAACGCCTACAAGCGCTTCGCGTTCCTAGGAAAGGCGGATTTCAGGAGTTTATCACTCAGTTGGTTGAGACCTGAAAATGGCAGGCCATGCCAGGAGGACTTTAACTTTTGTCTGTGGTAGAAGATCTGACAATTAGCATCGTCCAGGGGAACTAAACTGTAATGTGTAGATCTGACAGAGTACAGTACGGAGCCCTTTTTCTGTATGGCAAGATCTGAACCTACAAAAAAAGGTTATTATAAATCCCCTGAGAACACTCCAGTGAGTGTCCCACCTTCCTGGAAGAGAATGTGTCAAGTACCTGCACAGAACGACTTCTAGCATGGCTGAAGGAGAGAGGAAAGCGAAGATAACTGTTATTTCATCTTTAAACTGTGTTCTGCTAGTTCACTTGTGCAACTGAGCCACTCCTCTTTATCCTGACAGTTGTTTTTATCAACAGCACTGTATTGAAAATAGAACCCTAAGCCTGTAGGCTTAGACAGAATACTTGGTCAAGGAGTAGTTGCCCCCAGTACAAAGCACGAGTGTTTTTCTAGATAGTTGCTGATGACGTAAGCTAAAAAGAAATTAGGCACAAACATCACAGGAGCCACATAAACGGAGAATTCATAGTTTATAGTAACTGAACAGCACTGGTATTTATGAACTGTTCTGCATCTCTCCTGGTGGCACTCCTGAGATCTATTAAAACAACTCATGAAATATGCCAGTTTGATTATCTCTACATATAAGCTTTTTTATGAAATCTTGGAGAAATTCAAGCAGCTATTTAGTGTGAGATATATTCAGAAATATTTACTTTGACTTAACCAGAGATTTGTTTTGCTTGTACACTAAATGGTTTCAATGCATTACTTCATTTCTGAGTAGCCATAGCTTAAAAAAAATCAACATTCCACACATTATTGTGGAAAATGTTTGCATCTTTCACATCAAAGCATTGTTCTAACTATGCTCTATTGATTTCAGTGGAATTGAAGTGGTTCTAAAGTAATGGCTAGAAAGTTTGGCGACCAGCTTCATAAGCAATCTCTCCCATACTACACATCCAGATCTGAGGTGGAGTTTGAAAGCAGTACGTCATTTTGGTTGAAGCATAACAAAGTTGAGAATTTACTTTGGAAACAGTTTTTTATAAAGATTGTATACAGTTTGCTCCGCTCTTCCTCAGTCTTCCAAGCATGCTAGAACAGTATCAGCAACATTCAAGCCGTTTGAAGGTACATTTCTATATTTAAATTTGATATTAGATAGATATCACGTTAGTAATTGAACTGAATGTAAATAGCGCATGGTACTACAGATCACTTCCCTCCATCCAAAGAGATGCCAGAGCGTTTCTGTGGTATGTCAGGCTATAGGCACAGATTTCACTAAACCTAGAGATCCACAAGCAACGTGAGCCACTCTGGTCTCCTTCCTTTATCCATTTAAGAAATGTTATTAGAATTTACACAGGGCTTCCAAATTGATTCCCCCTTCATTCTATTTCAGCTTTTAATATAAAGTAGACAATTTGCTGTATAGTAGACAATTTGCTATATTAAGTAGTTTATTGTGCCATTTAAGATGTTTGTGGAATCACTGAAGTAGCTGCAGATTTGTCCATTCCTGAGTGATTGTACAGTGCTGGCTGACAAAGAACACCCACCTTATTATGTACCTCTACTGACACAACCGAAGAATAGCACATGTGAGAAGGAAAACGGGCACTTGGAAGACTAGCAGACTTCTTAAAGGAAAGAACACCCTTGGGTAATACAATCTTCAAATGTGAAGGATGAACTGAAACCACTATTGCCTGTGAGGAATTTTACTTTGCACAACCCTTAAAGCTATGAAATTCCTCTCAACATAAAAAGTGGAAAAAACCCACCAGAAAACAGACTGCTCATTTATGAACCAGTCTGGATCATCTAGAATTTCTGCTAAGATTAAATTACACCCCTGCATGAATCACATTTTATCATAAAAGCTTTCCATTCTAACACCTTATTTACACAGATTACTAAACAAGTCACTACCACTTCAATCTGTAAGTTAGTTTTAAATTGAAATATTTCCTAGTCCTCATTTTTGTACCGAAGACAATACATACATACACATAAGGAGTAATACAGGTTCTAACTAATCACTGCAGTATCTTCTGATGATTATTTTTCTATCAGTTTAAAATAGTGACCTCTACATTGAGGTGCTAATATGTATATAAAAGCCTACACAAACAATATTGCACAAAGTAAGATTTATCGTAGAGTAACATATTTTAGAGACCCTTATAAAGAGAAGAGTAATAATTGATATTAAAAAGATGCATCCAGAACTAACACAGCATCTCTGCTTTTGTCTAGTCTAACATAGTGTTTCAAATCTTTCCTACCCCACTGAGGATCAGAACAAAGTTATCTGGACACAGCTTAACTTGCACCAAAACCCAACTTGTACTCTAAATGTGGGTAGGGGGAAGGGAGAGGGTGAGAGGGACAGGACTCTTCCTTTTGATGACTGGAAAGGGCAATAATAAATGGGGTAAGTGAAAGTCAAATACAGATTACACATTAACATTTAGAAATATTGAAAGATTGTTCAAGAACTGTTGATAGCTGACACTCTACGTATTTAGCACGTGCCACTGATTTTTCCACAGTACCTGGGCACCCAAAAGCTACACATGGAAACAGCAGTCCAATGCCATAATACTTTTTATTGTGAAACAGTAATACAGAACTTCCTAGAATAAGGACATTCTTGTTGTGTAAGTCAGTTACCAACTCAACGCTATTATATTAAGTGCATCAGTACAAGGGAAAGTGTGGTTCCATTGGACATATATTACGACCTGATCAAAACAAGCTGCCAAGTTGGTTAGCATTTTAAAGCCTTAAAGTGCTCAAAGATAGCAGTTTCCTCCATAAGACTACCAATAGATTCTCTGATTTTGACACTAGTATTAATCATGTTCCGGGAAGATGTACTTTGGAAGCAAAACCCTCACACCAAATACTAATAAGCAGTGCTATGAAAAGTGTTAGGTCAGTAAGTCATTGCATTTCAACAGGATCAGACACTTTCTTCAGTTAATTTTACAGATCACCTTTGTAGGAACTGTAAGAAATACAGATCAATTTCTAGAGCTTGTATATAAACCAACTTGTATATAAACCAACATGTCAACAACAGACATACCAAAAATTTCACAAAACATCAACAAAAGTGCTGTGCTTTCTCTTTTTTTAAGCAATTAAAATGAGATGGGAAAGTTCTTTGTAAGCCTTCTACAAAAACATCACTTTCTGGTGAAGAATAAAGTAAAAACAGGGAAATAACACTGACCAATACAGTTCAATCATTTTATGTTCCTGGAGGAATTTCATTCTGATTTTGAGGAGATATTCAATATCTCTTTACTGAAACAGAAAGAAGTGGTAGACCACTGTTACAGGTTGTACTAAGGGGTTAAAATACAACTTGAATTTTGCATAATCTGTGTAAAAAAGATATGCTTGACATTTTGGAATGTCACCTTTCTCTATAGAATTATAGGCAAGATTTCTCCAATAAAACATAAGCCAGTTATAAAACTATAACTTCACATCAAAATTTTAAAAAGTTGTTAAAAAATGTTTGATTATATACATATCACACAGAAGAGCCTGCATGACCCTGTGGATTGTGTTGCTGATTAGACTCTACTTTAAAAGCTGGAAGGGGCTGGGCCACCTGATGTGGTTGCACAAGTCCTGATATTGAAGAAACAGAGGAAGAAAGCACCCCTGTTGTAAGCTGCATTTCTGTACCTGGTTCTTCAGCCTCTATTTTTACACTCACACATTGTGATTCACCTTCTGACTCTGTCTTTCCAGGAACGCTACTGTTCAAGTTTGAATCGCTTTCTGTACTTTGAGAAGTCTCCCCCACAGGGTGATATTGTTTAAGTCTTATGTGCCAAGCTAAGCTGCAGACTGCTGACACTGTTTTGAACTGATGAATGACATTTCTAGGGATGAAGTAGATGTCATTGTCACACAACTGAATTCTAGCATAGCGAATGCCTTCCCGTCTCATTTGGTTTAGTTTGGCTTCATCCACCCATTGAACACACTGGGAGAAGGAAAGATGGTAAAGTTAGTGGTATACTCTGTTCAGGGTAAACAATTCAGTATCCACCTATTTTCAACACACTTTGTACCTCGATCAGAATGCAGCTATTCAAACAGGTAAGAGTTCATTTTTTAAAATTACATTAAAAAAAATCCAACTCTCATTTATCTAATGTGTACATCTTTGAGAGGATGATTAACAGCTGAAAACACTCTACAGTCATAGCTGAAAACAGTAGATTTGACATAAGGCTGCATTGTTTTGGCTGCCAGAACTGAGTTTAGATGCCTTCATATCCTAAGGCAACATCAGGGTATTAAAAAGACAGAAAGAGGCATACATGATTTTTAATCAATTTAAAATTGTTCCTATAGCATATACTTTCTAGACACTGTTTGTTACTACTAGCTAGTACAGGGAGCTACCTACCCAGCAGGCTTCAGTACTTAGATACTGCATAGACCTCTTATTACCAACAGGAGGTAGAACAAACATAAACAAACCCAATGGAGAAAGAAAGAAAATGATTAACATTAAGTTAGCAATACCTCCACCCAGAAATAGTGCTGGGAGATAACAACCCAACCTGACTGCACACAGTCCTGGGCAGCCTGCCCTAGCTGAACCTGCTTGCGCAGAGGGGCTGGACTTGATCTTAATATGTCACTTCCAACCTCAGTAAATCTGTGATTCTGTGAAAGGTACCTGCCATTTCTTATCTTCAAAATTATTACTGAGCAATTGAAAATCCACACATTGTTGAAAAATTACTTAAAAGTATGAAACATTCCACAAGCATTATGTCGAGATGTGAGATGTCAAGATGCGAGATGAATGTTTAAAGGCATTGACACAGTATAAAAGCTGGCATTCCAGTCCCAATGGCAAGGTGCCTGCAGCAATCATTGCAACCCCTAGGACAAGTTAAAAAAAAAGAAAGACCTTGTGGAAAAGTCACCTGAGACACCCATCAATAATTCCAAAGTGTATAGTTAAAACCTGGGTATCTGAGATAAAAACTGGAAAAGTAATTCCCATTGGACTCAACTACAAGTAAATACCTGCCAGAATCTTTTATGCAAAAAAAAAGTTACTTTTATACTGGAGACATATCAGTGGTATATTTTTTCTCTACAGTATACTTTTTGTAATGCATTTATTCCAGATCAGTAGATTTTGCTCTGTGAGGGTTGCTGGTCTCAGGTTATTTCAGTCATCATAACTGTAAAACTAAGACACTGAGGTGAGACTGGCAGAAGAATACAAAGTGATTCACAGCACAGATCCCAGCTTGGTGGAAAGGAAACAAGGAAAATTGCTTAAGGGAGGCAAGAACTGAGAGCCACTGGGGATGCAGAAGGGCTGGCTACAGAGCAAATCTGAAAGCTATCAGAAGCTATCTCCAAAATACTAAGAATGAGCTGTCAGTAGGAAAGATTAAATACCTGTGACACTGGTGGTTCATGCAGGTCCAACTGAAGTCTCTGCACAACATCAGTGAAATCTTCAGCATGGAAACAAACCACATCTTTGGTTATACGAGGCTGGTCACTCCTAGAAAGAGATAATTACAGGAATTTTTAAACAACTTGACTTATAGATAATTGCTTCGTTGAACGAGCTGCTTCAGTTTTCTTCTGGACACGAAGTCTAATCACTCCTCAGTAAATATGCATGTTATTTAGGAAAGTAGGTATTATTTGTAGGTTTTTCTTTTTTTTTTCATTTTACTTTACTGATGCATGCACAACAGAAGTGATGATTTTTGTGGACAAATACTATATTGACATGTCAGACAAGGAGGTTCAAATTGCTGCTATACCGAAGTATCCTGTAAATTCTAGAAGCCAAAACTTACCTCAATTCTTCCATTGTACAATTATACAGAATAATCCTGATTAAAGAAATGTAACAATGCAGCACTTTGAAACTGTAATAAGGACAATATTAGTCAGCTGTTTTTTGTCTAATGGCTGTGAATCGGTAAAGGAAGTTCTGGCAGCTTTTATTCATATGAAAATCTAATAATATTGCTAATGATGCTACCAAAATTCTACTGTAATTGTCCAAAATAACCATGAGAGTCTGTAGTTTCTACGCAAGATCAACAGCAATGCCTTAAGTACACAAAATGAAAAAGCATTGTAGCTATGAAGTTAATTACATCACTGATCTTCGATTACTGTTTACAAGAGTTGCATTAATATACCTGCTCAGTAAATGAACAATCACAGATGATGGTCCGGGCGTGGTATCTTGAGGCTTTTTTTTGTATGTCACTAAAATTTTCTGCAGACTGCTGTTACAACTTTTGTACTGCCTCAACAAGAGAGAAAATAATAGATACATAGCCTATATTTCTCACCTCTAGACTGCATTTATTTCAGTACAGGCTTTAGACAATTTCTTTAATGAGGCTTGTTTTCCAACAAGTTTTCTTAAGAGAGAAAAATATTTAGACTTGCCCCCACCCATGGTAATAGTCCCATTTTGGTGGTACTTACCATTCCCCAAACTGCACAGCCTTCAGAACACCTACAGCAGCCGTACTCTGCCAGTCAAATCCTTGACCCACATGATCAGCGTGAGCCCTCGTTCGGTCTTCAAACAGAACCTCACGGGGCTCACTGGTCCGAGGTAGGTACTGGAGATTCTTTATTTCATTCATTGACCTGTAACATGATTAAAAGGCATACTAAAAAATATGGCAGACTACTCAGAAAATAAATGCTTGTATTAAAATACTCCTAAAGTATTGTATACAGCAGGCTCCAAAATCAAAGACTGACTTTATCTAGGTATTGGACAATAAAAGATTGAATCAAATACAACTAAGTACAATTCAGGTTATGAGATCAAACTTCATAAAATAACAAATGCAATTGCTAAAAATATATATATATTTTTTCCACCTGTGGTAAAAACATTCTTCCAGAAACTTAATGGCAAGTAAAATAGAGCTATTTTAACAGATACTAAATTATTTAATTATTTAGAAGTACCTCCAGAAATTCTGCTGGAAATTATGATTAAAATACGCTTCCAATTCTTAAACTCCTAAAATTTCTACAGCACACTCTTTCTGAGAAAGATAGCAAGTTTATATATGTGCACCATATTATTTCCTGAGAAGGAAGACAGTATCACAACTGTTTTAGCACTAATATTAAAATCCAACTCTAATGGTATAAAGGATCTGATATGTTTAAGAGCATTTCACCCACACAATTAGTTCTTTCCACGGAAGTTAGCTGAATAAGCATATCTCCTGAAGGACAATCAAAACAGGTGCCAGTATTAATGAAGCATTGATCAAAGACATATTAAAATAAAAAGTGATGAAATAAAATAACCATCATAAATAACACATTTGGCTTAATTCACTAGGCCAATTTTTAAAGAAAAATTAAAATGTAAAGCTTAAGCCTGTGAATTAGCCTTCTAAAAGAACTAATTATATATAAAATAGCAGTTTTGTTCTCAAATCTAAAGCATATGTAACTGCACTGTTTTGCCTTTAATACAGAAAAAAACATTACCGGCGTCGCTTGAATGGTGATTTTGGCATATCAGCTGTTGGGATCATCTGCTCTCCTGGTCTCACCCACATTATGGGACCATCATCACTTTGTGACCTGCACTGAAGTCTGAGACTAGAAAGAGTACCCCAGGGCAAAGTCATCTAAGAAAACAGAGCACAAAGCACTGGATGAGATGGATATATTAAACAGTGTCTTTAGTAAAACTAGTTTGAACCTACTGTCAGAGAAATAGTATAAAAACTGACATTCTGAGAGGTAAAATATATTGCAAGCTCCCTTTACCTAACTTAGGTTTTAGGGCAGTAGATAAATGATTAGGTAGTGTGTGTATATATATGATAATAAACTCCACTTAATTTTTGAATTATTTCCAAGACTGTAGCAAGTCAGTTCAACTTTCATTTGGGCACAGGAAAGAACGTACCTCAATCTTCGGTAGTTCCAATGATAAACACATCAATGGAGAAAATATTTGTAAGGTTTCTAATTACTTTAAAATATATGAAACTTCATAATCATTTAAATATCTGTAGGTCTTTAAAGAAAGCACCACAAGTTACTGCTTACTCTCAGAAATGGAGATTCTTCTAACATATCTAGAAATTCTGGGAAGTAGTCCCCAACTTCTTCATCAACAGCTCCAACAAGACTGATCTGCCGCATTGGTCCTGCTCTGTAGGTTCCACAGCAGTATGTTCGATTGACCTGAGTAGCCAGAAAGGAAAAAACACCACCACTTAAGTTTCAAGAGATTCATTTTTAATATAATGCGCTAGGCCATAGCCCAGTGTCCATACAAACCTACAACTATTTCATTAGAGATGTCTCTAGGAATATGCAAAGACACTGTTTGGAACGTCCTTATCTGTAGGGTACCCCAGGAGAAAATAACTCCTGTTTAAATGACTGATAGCACACGATTCTATAGGTTGAATAATAGGAAGTTAGTATCTGACTAATTCAGGAACAACTCAATGCTTTCATGCTGACTTGAGAAAATCGCCATGTGAAGTTTCTTTGCAACTCAGTTTCCGTTTGCTGGTGAAAGACTATTTATCAGCACAGCTGAGTATTGCTTCTTCATTTCAAACTGTATACTACTGAAATATGTACATTCTTCATTTCAGTCGTGTCCTGAAGGTCTTCCCCTCTGACCAGTGAAAAATCTGTGTCCCCTGCAGGTAGTGGTTCTGACAACGTTGCGATAGCAATGAACTTCGGGACCTGAGAGGTCTAACCAGAAGTCAGTGGTCAGGTGTACATTTTGGTGTTTATCTACAACAATCTTAAGATTACCATTTGTAACAACCTGTGACCAGAAACACCTTAACCTGTTTTTTGACATCCCATGCAGCAGCGTCCCACTTTCTCAGATCATCTGGATACTTTTCTTGCCAATTTCCCATTCCCAGAGGAGAACCAGCAGCAAGACTCCATCATTCTCTAGCCTTTTTGTATGGACTGCAGCTGTAATGTGCCACATTGCCACAGAGTACATTGTACGTAGATGCTGCAGCTATTCAGTCTTAAAAGATCACCAATTCTGCAATAAGTCTGTATTCTCAAATTCATCTGAACTCCAACCTTCCATCACCCATCAGAAGCCTCCCTATATTCATCATATGGTTCCAGTGGTGAAAAGTTACAGCCCAGCACAGAGATGTGTATGAAGTAATTAGTTCTAAAGCACTGCGCTTAGTTTTTCAGACAATAAAACAAGTGTAGTTAAACTACTCCATGAAGTCATTAAAAATAAATTAGGATAGATTAATAAAGACTTAGAGCTACTGCTGCAATTTTATCCTGTAGCAGCAATCACAGATACTGGGAATAATTATAGGAGTTCAGTTCACTCCTTTTTCCGGGGTCTTTTTTTAGCTTTGTGTATAGCCAGTTGTCAGTTCTGTAGTGATCAGACACATTGGTACTTCAATGAAAAGCTAAGGAGGAGCCAAAGATGATTTCATGTACAGCTTTATTCCTCAGCCTAAAGCTCCCTGCTATACCGCATCACCTCTCCCTGCAGATACACGGCTTTACATCCACGCTCTGGTCCTTAAACCAGTTAAATGTAACTGCCTGGTGCTATTGAAGTAAATGAGAAAGACTATTTCCAGCTGAGTTATGGTCTACTGTAATGACTTGAGGTTCACTAGTACTTCACAGGTGTTTGTCATGGAAGTCAAAATTAACTGGTAAACACCACATGCGAGATTTTCCTTTAAAGAGTAGTGTTTCCAAAAGGAAGAGAAAACTAGGAGCTTTGACAGTACTTTTAATTTACTGGAATGAGATTCAAAAATAGAGAATGAGAGCTAGAAAGAAGACACTAAAAATACTTCTAGGAAATCCCAGATTTCTGTTTAGTTTCAGTGTAAACACATGCTGTTTTTTAATTCTCAAGTGTTTATATTGCTTTAAGTTATTAAAAGCTACCTGCCAACTCATTGCAGTCCCAGCAGGCTGGGGTATTCATCTCAAGCACCTCAGTAGTCATCAGCATTAGATTTCAGCAGTTTAATATTGTCAAAAAAATCCCTAATATGTAGCTTTTCTCCCCTCAATTCCTTCAGAGCTGCACTAACACAATTCAGTGGTATTAGTATTTGTGGTCTTAACAATATGGACTACGCTAGGACCTTGCATACTAAGAAACATGTTCATCGCTGTCTGAAAGAACAGGCATTTCAGTATTAGAATAAGCCAGAGCCAATACAAGCAAAAACACAGCACATTCAGTGTTAAATATTTTAATATACAGAAATCAAAAATGATATAATATAAATTCACATTGGAGTGATTTGCTTTTAATTATTCAGTTTGCATTATTCTCACTGCCCTGAGAACAGAGAAATTCACCTTGCAAATGAACTAACCATTAGATTTCGTGAAGTCTTCCAGATTCAAGACCTTACTTCGAATAGAAGACACATCCTATAGATACTCATTTTGTCTGAACAGGTACAAAAACAGTTGAACGTTGTACAAGCCAGCACTCAAGTTAACTTCCAGTGAATTTGATTTCTTGACACAACACAGCATGGTTCAGTACAGCACATGAGTTCACACATACAAAAGGTTCACCTTAAAATTGAGGTGATTTACTTGAGCATCCTCAACTGACAATAAAATCAGTGTTAGAGCATACAATCTTCCTGTGACATGCTTGATCTGCAAAGGCATGACGTTCTATAACATACAATTGTTTTCTATGTTTTCTCATACAGGAAGGTCCAGAAGTGCAAATTAAACAAATTGGTCATTCCTTAGTGCTGCCAAGGAATAGCCGTAAGTCTGAGTTATCCTCCCTGTTCTCTGAAGCAGAGCATTTTAGCCACCTCTAAAGATAAGCTAGCTTGCAGGACTCGAGCTTTAGCAGAACGCATCTGCCATAGTTGAAGCCATCATGCATTTAAGTGCATCTTTAAACTATTATAGCATTGCCTATACTCTGAAGACTCGTGTTTCAGTTGTCTTAGAAGTGTGACAGCTATTTCCATACGTGCTTGTTCAGTGTGTGAACCACACTAACATACTTTAACTGGAGAAGATTAACCAGACATGCCAAAGCTGGGTTTCGAGAGGCATTTCAACCTAACTGAACCTAGTGTCATGACTCAAGTTTAGAGTACTTAAAATAGAATTGAAATACCAGCATACACTGTAACCCTGGGAAGCCTCTTATTCATTACCATACATTCCTCACATATATTTATAGTACAAGCTATTCATGTTCACAAGACCAAGACATCCACCAGGAAAGAGTATTATTGTTAAATATCCAGTTGGCACCATTTAGCTATTTTAGGGGACCATCACATACACTCAAAGTAAATTAGAATGTAATCATGTCAGAGAACATGGTGTAAGTAACTAATACAGAAGGCTTTGAAACCTAGCTTATAGACAAGCCTCACATCTGTATAGCACATGCAGAAATGTGCATCATGTAGAAGTGCTCTGCTGATAGCAGCTGTCTGTATGCTCATACATTGAGCTGATCTTGGAGCAATATGCACTCTGATGCAGCTGTCAGAGCAAGAAATTACTTAGTCCACAAAGTAGAAGCTGTTCTAAAGTGCTGCAGAGCTATCAATTGTCAAAGAAGCTCATAAGCTAAGTAGTGCAATTATTAATTTAATGGTTACTATGCTAAATGCTGGACACTATTAAAAGACACTGCAGGTCACCATACAGTAACTCTGTAAGGCAGTAACTGCTTTTCCAATGCAAATCTAGCTTACAACTATTTGGTAATCTTCAGAGATCCAGACAGCCCACCACAAGCATTACAGTGTCAAAGTCTGTTGCTAAAGGACGTCTGTTCCAGCAGTGCTGAAGTGCAGTGGACTGTGGCATTCCAGATTTTTCCTTCCAACCAAAAGGACCAGTATTTGAGACCTTGACTTCGTCTAAAGGCTTAGAAAGAAGCATCAGTTTGAATCTGTTTTCAGTCTAGACTGAGGGAGAAAAAAAATAATTCCATCTGCTACAAACTTACCTAAAGTGTAACATTGCTGCATATTCAAGACTTTCCCAAGCTTGATGACAGGAGTCCAGTATAAGACTCCAGGATTAAAACCTCTTAAAGCTAGCTGTTACTATTGTTACATCCATTTAAGTTGCATGAGAGAACTTGACTCTTAGGACTAGCTTTCAGAGCTTAGTTTCTCTTCCCAAAACCAACGATGAAAAGGTTTTACTTCTACAGAATTTAAAGTAGTTTAAGCCTATACACTACCTTGATGTTCACAGTAAAGTGAAAGTCTTTTTCAATGAAAATTAGAAGCCATTCCACTCATCTCTCTGAAATTGGAAAGCAACTACCAAGTAACACCCTGCATCAGCTGCTGATGTTAAAAAAAACTCATCTACCATGCATGACATACTGAACCTGAAAGGCACTGAAAGGCAAATACTACAACTGCTTTTTCCTTCAGTTGATCTTTTTTGGTTTTGCTTTGCAATCTAACCAACTGTTAATACAGACTTGCCTATTGTTCAAACAGCATGGGTTCTTCCCAGCTCAGAAAATAAACCAGTACCTTGGAAGACCAGTAGAGATCTGTCTACAGGTCAGGGTTAGTGGTGTCTGAAATGTGATTCACTGTGCACACAAGAGAACTTTGAGCAGAAGCAATCACAGTAGAAGTGCCAACACCATCTTTTTTACCTGCTTAGGAAAAAATTGTGCCTCACTTATTTTAGGCCATCCCCACTATGTATGAATGAAATTACTCAAATCCAGGTGTTACACAACTTGCATGCCTTTAAGCCGTTCTTACCTGAGAGTGAAAATTTGAAATTGTTGTTGTTTCAATGTCCTTCTTGCCCAAAATTTCCATTTTCACTGGAGTGTTAGGAAAGTTAAAAGCAAAGTAATCCAGGAAGTCTGGTAAATAAGCAGCTGCTCCATGTACTATTGCTAAAGCATAGTAAGCTGCATTTTTATCGTTTTCACTGAATGACAAAGCAAGGAACTCTTCTGCAAATCTCTCCATCTCCACTGGAGACAAAAATGAGAGTTCATCCATGTAAGCATGAAGGACCAGAGCGCCACCATTAGACTGATGTTCTTCATGAATGAAGTTACTAAATTTAGTGCCAGTTTTCAAGAAGCTGCTGCGAACAGAATGCTCCTGGTGCGTCACAAATGGTGTTTGTACTCCCTGGGGCACTCGGTACTCCTGCATACCCAAATTCAGTCTGCAGAGCTGCTCATCCTTAAGATACCTGAAGGATTCCTTGTTTATTTCTAAGTTATCACAATGTCCTTGAGACAAAGTCTCTTTGTCAATGCGAGTAAGTCCAGCACACACCGTCTGCACTTCTTTGTTGTACATCTTCAGGCGTTTTCCTCTCATATCTTCCCGGTGTTTCTTTTTCTTTTTTTTCTTTATCTTCTTCATTATAAGACTGTCAGCTCGCTGGGTTTTGCCATTTTCGTCTTGAGTTTCTGGCAGCAATAACAGAGAGGAGATTAGAGTTCTGCAATTCTAGCATATTCATACAAAATGAATGAAGACCTCACTTCCTAAGGCTATCTATTCCCACAAAGACTGACCAATGGTAACACCTTGTCTTTTGGCTTACGAGACAATTATAGAATAAAAACATGCAGTACACCTCTGTTATGCAAGGAAGCTTTGAATTAAGAAGAACACCCAAATTCAAGTTTAGTATTTTAGAAATATTTTGATTCGTAACAACTTCATTAGAATACCTTTAAAAGGAATGCTTATTTCAGAGCATCTAAATTAAGATGCATCATTAACTTCTGACATTTAAGGCAGTGAATGGGAAGAGGAAAAACAACTATGCATAACATTCAGACTTTCCTTCCAGAATACCTCCCTGATTTTGGATCCAAAATATAGAAGCAAAGGAGAATGCTGCCAAAGATGTGCAAGCGTTATTAACATTTAGAAGAAAAAGAAACTTAAAGCAGTTCACTTTCTGGCAAAAAAAATCTTTGACTACTGATCTTTCTTACTGAAGTTTAGAACTGATATTTCCAAGACACTGAGGATATTGCTAAACAAAATTAAGTTTCAAATCCAGCTGACACTTCTGATAAAGTAAAATATAAAGCTATTTGTAACACAGCTGGTATCTGGTTTCACCAGAAAATTGTGCTGTGTATTAATACATAATCTTTTGTCTGACAATGTCCAAAAAAGGATTTTAACTGGTAGCACTACTCTCACAGCCTGCTTAGTCTGACAGTTACCAGGCTGCACAAGGCATGGCAGAAAGCAAAGTACATGGCAAAAAGAGGTCATTCGGACTGCAGAAGCCTATTAGACATACTAGTGATTAGATGTGTTTTTAAGTCTGCTCTACTCAACTGGCACCAGACTTTGCAGTTCTTCAAAAACTATCCCAAAGCATTCAGTCCTCAGTTAATAGCTTGCTGAAAGGCCCCCCGAGGGACCGCATACTGGCCTTTATCAGAACACAAGTATCAAAATATCACATCCATGCTTTCAGCCACCTTGTCCTAGCCTGTTTTACAGTTGACTATATAGTTAATTCAGAGCTAAAAACCCTACACTTTTTCTTAGGGTTCAGTTTTTCCAAGTTAAAATACTGAAAGGTTAGGGCAACAAGTACTAAGAATCAGTTCTGTCAAGCAACATGTAGCAGCTTAATTGCTTATCTTTTAGTGTTAAGAAATAATTCACACAATGTAGCAAGTGACAGAGATGCAATCTGATGCTCAGCTGCTAAAAAGCTCAATTGTCAGAATTTTAATCTGCTCAAATCAAAGAACTGGTTTAATGCCAATGATGCACATACCTAAGTGCCACACTGCTGGGACCATTACAGGGATCAGAACAGCCAGCTGTTGACGTTAATAGCTGACTAGAACACACAACAGCTAAGCTTTCACCAGTTTCCCATGGCACAAAATCTTGTGCTAACAGTTTCCTTTTTTTGCCCACAAAGCGATACAATTTCTATTCCATCTTTATTCTCTTGCTCTAACTTGTAGTTAAAGAAAAAATTGTATTGCACTGATCTATGAGGAAAAGCTGTAATAAACACACATAGCTTCAAGTTATTTAGTTTAACCACGGTGTTTAACTGTGTCATTAATAATTTGGTCTCAGCACTCTTTACTTGAGATGGCTGACCTTCACAACAGCCTGCTGTAACGAACAGAATTACTCACGAAGCAAAGAAATAGTTGATTGCTTAATGCTAGCTTCGTACAACTGTCCTAGGACCTGAAATACAAGTTTTCCACAGGACTGCTGCTATGCCTGAGCTCTTACAGACAGCAAGTGTCCTTATTTTTCATTACAACCATGGAAACCTTGAGAAGACAGTTTCAGCTGAGACACCAAAACAGCTGGTACAGTTCTTTGAACCAGCTTCCCTGGAAGTCTCAGAAGTGAAGCTTGCACAAGCTTACTCAGTCACTGAGCTAGGACGTACAGATACTGCTTCGCTAGCTGCAACAAGCAGACTAACCACACAGGTGATCTTAGACCTGCTGTGCCCAGGGAGTCCAAGTCCAAGCTGAAACTACAGAAGAGTTTCAAGTGTCCACAGGGCTGCTGGGAACACTTCCTTGCAGGTGTTTCTCAGTTAATTTTTAGATATTAAAGGTGTTTTATTTGAAGGATTTCTAATTATATGAATTGTAGATATATTTTTTTAGAAGTCAGATAAGCTCAAGTTCTAATTAAGAATATCTTCCTGTTTGAAGATACTCCCTAATAACAGACCTACACTTAGCACCCTGAATTCTGGGGGCATCCATTAAACACTAGTCCATTTTCAGGATAAAAGCCACCCAGACCCCCTTCCACTGCAGCATCCTCTGAACACAACAGGGTCCCAGGATTAGTCAGAGTAACCGCTGTATCAGAGGAAGCTTGACAGTGACATTTGGGGAATGTCTGACAGTCTTGATAGAAGTATAGTTTTTACTTCAAAAAAGTGGAAAGACTCCAGCATTTCATATACTAGAAAAATCTCATCAGCAGACTACGGGTTCCCACAGCAAGGTAGAATAACAGCACTGCCAATAACAGCTCCTCTGAAGTTATCACACAACTGAACGCCCTAGTCACTATCACTATTAGCAACAAAAAAAACACCGGAGATGTTTATTATCACCTGTGGCCAAAGATAAGAATATAAGCAAGAAACAGGCAGCTTGATTAGATTATACATTGAAATAGAAGTAGTGAAAGGAGAAAAATAGCTCCCTCCCAAAACCCACTCTATATGCAGTCTAGGACATATAATGAAAAGCTTCAGACTTTGTTAGCAAACAGCTTTCCTTTGCAAATCTGGAATTCAGATGGTAATTTTAATTACTGTTTAAGCCTTCATTAAAGAAGGTCTTATTTGGTTATTGGCCTAGAACCGGCACACAGAAGCATTCCCAGGCTAAGACGGCATACTCCTTGTACTCCTTCAGCTTTTATCAACGCTCATCAAGCTAAAATTTGAAGATTACATTCTAATAGCTTTGAGAGCTATTATTCAAAGACAGTGGTTTAGCAGCACTGAACAACAGCGAGAAGTGCGCTTCTGCATGATCACTTCGTCTTTATCAACCAAGCAGCTTTTATCTCCATCTCCACAACAGCTTTGCCCATTCTTCAGACAGCACTAGCAAGTTTATGCTACAGACCTAACCTTTGT
Source organism: Aythya marila (assembly GCF_965140915.1). NCBI lineage: Eukaryota > Metazoa > Chordata > Aves > Anseriformes > Anatidae > Aythya > Aythya marila. The sequence goes on from NC_139065.1 coordinate 2,291,619, forward strand.
AAGCACGTACGTTTTAGGTTTCTTTGGCACAAAACTTTCATGCATACTCCTGGAGCATAATCCAGGACATATTAACTTTATCGCAGTTGCTTCTGATTACGTTGTGTGCTCATACTAAGAGGCTTTCTGTGAAACACTTATCCTGCACTGTACTGAGAGAGAGAGACCTTAAATCCAGGTTCCTGTCTGAAAAACTGAAGCATTTATTTAATAAAAATAAAATAAAACCAGCAGCTTCTCGTTTCTAGTCTACATTAACGCAGGTACAGTAAGAGGGAAGCTTTACTATCTGAGCACTTGTGTTTTGAAGCTGCACCGAGGGCAGCTCTGCCCAGCAGCAGCATGACAGCAGGCTGGGAGCGCTCCCGATCCTCACACAGCACCTGCTTCTCAGCTCCCCCTGCATCGCTACCAGGGGAAACACGAAGGCTCCCGGAGCTCCGGCTGCACAACACAGGCACGGAGCGAGCCCTCGGCGAGCAGCGCTGACAGAGCCTCTCCCCCTCAGCCCAGCCGGGACGGGGCCCTCACCGCCGGGCCCTGGGCTGCGAGCGGCCCCCTCCCCATCCCCGCTCACCTCTCTTGCTGGGCCTCCCGGCCGCACCATCCGCGGGGCTGCTCCGCCTCGCCTTCTGCGGCTGCCCCGCGGCCAGGCGGCCGGGCTCGGGGGCGACAGCGGCGGCGGGGCGATGCCGGTGGTGGTGGTGGCGCCGCTCCTCCAGCGCTGCGGACGGCGGCGGCGGCGGGAGGCCGAGCGGGGAGAAGGCGAAGAGGCCGGCGGCGGGCAGGCCGGGCAGGGCGGCCGGGGGCAGCGGCTCCGCCGGGCCGGGCCCCGCCAGCAGCTGCTGGCTCAGCCGGGCCCGCTTACCGCCCCCCGCAGCCGCCGCTTCACCGGGAGGGCCCCGCCGCCGCCTCCCGGTGCCGCGCGGCCGGCCGGGCCGGTCCCCTGAGGGGAGCGGGGGCGGCTCCTCGGCGGCCCGGGACACGGCGCGCACCGCGGCGACCTGCGCGGCCATTTCACAGGCTCCCTCACACACATTTAAATGGCCCGAGCGCCAGCGGGCAGCGCGCAGGCGCGGCGCGGTGCACCCTGGGAGTTGTAGTTCGCGGCGGCTGTGCCGGGAAGCGTAGTCCGTCCTCCCGCGCAGGCGCGGGTCGCGGCTCGGCCGGCCCGCCGCCCAGCCAATGGCCGTTAATGGGAGGTGCGCGGCGGGGGGGGGGCGGGGCTGCGCCTCAGGGGTGGTTCGGAAATGGCGCCCGGCGCCACACGGGAGCGTGTTTATGTTCTTCTCACTGCAGCACAGTTCAGACCCACAAAGTGCCAAAAAAAATAAAAATTAAAAAATCACACGCACACAAAAAACACAAAAAGTAATGTATTTTCAAATTAGTTTGACGTGTTGGTGTTATTTGCTTGTCTGATCTTGCATTCAGGGCTTCATCTACGTGGAGGGGAGCATTTAATGCCGTGCAGGGTTGTTCGGTTGTATGACTGACAACGGGACTTTAAAAGTTTGAAGTGTTTGTATAGAAGCAAAATACAGAAGAGTACGCTATCCCCAAGGGAAACGTAGAAACCTGCCTCTTGCTTCTCAGGTTTAAAGTTTTCCCTTAAAAGGTGTAAGCATCTGTTAAGGTGTATGAAAAGGCGTAATCAGCTGTTTGAGTACAATTCTTACGTATACACAAACATTTTCCTCTCCAGTTTCCAGCTTTTGGTCCCCGGGGGCTCGTTGCCTGCACCTGGGTTAAGGCGAGCAGGGCACGGGGCTTCTGTGTGATTTGGGGGTGTGTTAAGCAGCCCCTGGCTCTGCGGGAGCTGGTGGCACTGAGAGGGCTCTGCCTGCCCCCCAGGTGTGGGATTTGCTCTTTGTTGGTGTGGAGCAATCCCCCGTGGGGCTGTGCCTGGACAGGACTGTGCTGGGACCTGGGCCCTGCTTCCCCATGCCCCAAATATTAGGGTATTCAGGCACGGGGCGGTTGCCTGGGTCTCCCTGTGGGGACGGATCCTTTTCCTGCTTAGCTGGGGAAAAGGAAAGCAGTGGGGGAGGAAAGCAGTGGGGGATCTCTGCGGCTTCCTGAGGGGGGAAGCAGAGGCACCGGGCTCAGCAGTGCAGGATGTGGGGGAACGGCTCAGAGCTGCACCAGGGCAGCCTCAGCCTGAGCAACCAGCAGCAATTCCTCATGGTGAGGGCGGCCGGGTGCTGCTGGCTGCCATCAGCCCCCGCCTCATTAACAGATGGAGCCCTCATTAAAACGCTTTAACTGCCTGGCCCCAAAGCGCTCAGCTGATCTCCGAGGGTCCCCTTGGGGCTGTTTGGTTGCAAAGAAGACCCTTGGGGGGGCAAGAGGGGCTTCAGTCCCAGGGGGGAGAAGCAGCCACAGGCCTGTGTGGTGGTGAGGCCGGGTGCCACGGACTACACGTCCCGGCAGCCCTGCGGCTGGTGGCTGTTCCGCCGCCGCCACCTGACCCTCACATGATCGCAGCAGGCGGCTGCGGGGCCGGCGATGGGGCACCGCGACCGCATGTTCAAGGTGCTGGTGGTGGGGGACGCCACGGTGGGGAAGACGTCGCTGGTGCAGCGCTACGCCAACGACAGCTTCAACCGGCACTACAAATCCACCGTGGGAGGTGAGCCCCGGGGGGCCCGCAGCCAGGAGCCGGCACCCTGGGGTCAGGGGCTGAAGCGGCAGAGGATGGGGGAGCCCCGCAGCCTCCCTGTGGGCTCCCCACCGCCTCCTGCTTGGTCTATCCTGGATATTTGGCCTCTATAAAGCGCAATGGGGCCCTCATGGAATGTGTCCTGTGTTTGGCTCCGGGCCCCGGGCTGCGGGGAGGATGCTGAGGGGCTGAGATGTGTTCAGAGTGCAGCGAGAGAAGCTGCTGGGAAAGGGGAGCAGGGAGTGGGGCTGGGGGGCTGGGGGTATTTGGGCTGGAGGCTGAGGGCAGAGCATGTCACTCCTACAGCTGCCTGCAGGGAGGCTGCAGTGACAGGGCAGGCTCTTTTCTCAGCTGACAGGAGATAGGATGCGAGGTAACGGCCTCAGGTTGTGCCAGGGGAGGTTTAGTGTGGGTGTCAGAAGAATTTCCTTGCAGAAAGGCACCGGGACGGGCTGCCTGGGGTGCTGGTGGCACCCCCACCCCAGAGGGTGTTTCAGGGGTGCGTGGACGTGGCACCAAGGGACGTGGCTTAGTGGTGGACCCGGTACTGTCAGGAGCCTTTCTGCTCTCTGTGTTTAAGGATGAGCTGCAGGTTGTGGTGAGCAGCACACGGGAAGGAAACGCCGGGCTCCACGTACCTATCAGCAGCTGAATGGTTTAGGCAGTACAGAAAAAACAGACAACTGCCACAAATCCAGCATTTCACTGGTGTTTTTCTGAGTTTCCTGTAAGATTATGAATTTTAAAAGAGGGCATGGTGCATGGTTAGCTCTGATTCTTTCACTTAAAACTCCTGCTGGTCCAGTGTGAGCTGCCACAACTGGGACAGTGACACTGGGAGGTGGCAAGAGGCTGTGGAGGAACAAGCCCCGCAGTGCAGAATGCCCCTAATGAGCTTTCCTTTCTTTTTGGGGGGTTCTCCAGTGGATTTTGCTCTGAAGGTGGTCCAGTGGTCAGAGTCAGAGACAGTGCGACTTCAGCTCTGGGACATTGCAGGTACGTCATGTGAACCACGAAGCTGTTCAGGTGTCAATTTAAAGCTCTTGAGTGCTTGGCTTTTTTATTTATTGTTATTATTATTATATTCCTCCACTAGGAGTCTGCTGCAAACATAAATCCTAAAAGCCCATGGATTCAAGGGACAGGACTGTCCTGGTTTGCAGTGCTGTCTCTAGTTTGCAGCAGTAGTTTTAATATTTAACCAAAAACTCATCTGCAAAGAACACAGCAGCACAGGGGATAAATTCTATCAAGCCTTTCTTTGCAATTGCAAAGGCACAGCGGATGAATGAGGGGAGAGCTGATCTGTAACCAAATGCATAACCTCCCAGCTCCGAGTCTGGTGTGCAAATTCTGATTTGTGGCGTGGCAGCCAGGCCCAATTCCCACGTCTCAGCGTGTGCAACCCCACTGAAGTCGCTCTGGTTTCGCTGCCAGGACCAGAGGGGCCCGGGCAGTCGCTCCCTGGCTGCTCAGTGACCTGTGCGAGCAGGGCTGGGGGTTTCCTTGGGAACAGGCATCCCCCCCGGAGTGGCAGAGCCCAGCGAGCAGCAGTCATGGAAACAGGACGCCGTGCTGAGCCAGGGTGGCCGGCCTGGGTCAGCAGTGGGGCATCTTTGGGGGGCTTTTGGGGTGGGCCAGCCGTGCAGCCCGCTCAGCCATCCTCAGCTGCCCTAGTGCCGGAGGGTAAAGGCCAGGTCGGTGCCATAGCAGCTCGAAAATGGCACCTCTGGATGCAGGGCAGTGAGGAAAACAGGGCTGTGCGTGCCTGCTTTTTCGCTGTTCAGGCGTGCGCGTCAGGAATCTCTAAAAAGAAAACAGGAAGGAGAAGTTTGCTGCAAGAGGATTGCAGCAAGAAACTGATTTCGATTGCAGTCCCCAAAAGGCATTTAAGATTTGGAAGGCAGAGCGGCCGCCCTCATCCAGGGGCTGCGCATCCAGGGGATGTGAAATTTTAATGTAGGTTGTTACACTGGGAGTCGGGCAGAACATTTCTGGGACACCTGAGTGGCTGGGTCGGGGTTAGGAGCTCCCAGTTTGTCCCAGTTCCCTGCACTGCTGAGGCACCGAGGCAGGATCCTTCTCAGTGCCTGTATCCTCGTTATGTAGTGGAGGTAGACGATGTCAGCTGAGGAAATGCGGTACCCTCATGGGCAAGTAATTTCCATGAATAAATCTAAAAAACGGTAACTTCTGGGGGGGATTTTTCTTTTCCTTTTGATCCTGAAGGGCAGGAACGCTTCACGTCAATGACGCGGCTGTACTACAGGGAGGCATCCGCCTGCATCATCATGTTCGATGTCACCAACGTCAGCACCTTCAGCAACAGCCAGAAGTGGAAGCAGGACCTGGACAGCAAGCTGACGCTGCCAGACGGGAGCCCCGTGCCCTGCCTGCTGCTGGCTAACAAAGTGAGCAGCTCGAGACACGCCCTGTGTGTGTACACGTGGACCTGGGCTTTCCTAGCTGCAGGAGATGCCTCCACTGCTAAGCCTTGCCCTGTGCTGTACCACAGCCTGGGGCTTTTTAATCCTTTCCTTAACGTCTTTGGAATTTTCTTTCTTTACCTAGGAGGGTGGTAGGACCTAAGGCTGGATGGCACTTAGGAGGTGTTAGCACCTGCTTTGTCCTAGAATGCTTCTTTTGCTGCTGGAGCTAGAGATCAGTACCTTGGGCACTGAAAGCTTTTCTTCTGCTTTCTTGGTCTTTAACTTGCCTGGGGAATTTTTGTGGGAGGAACTTGAGCTGCCACAGTGATGGCTACTTTTCCTTTGGGTGCAGTGTCAGGTTTCGCCGTGCAGAATGGGTGCTGTCTTTCAGTGATTTATTTCTCGTTCGTTTAAAAAGTACCTTTCTGTTCCTTGCGTGCCAGCGTTGGCTCAGCAGCCATTCCCAGATTCAGTTTGAGACTTGCCTGCTTTGAGAGAGTCTAAAATTGGAGACGAATCAAAAACATGCAAGGTGGGTGGGAGAATGGCTTTTCTTCTCCACTTCTTCACAAGCAATGAACTGCGATAGCAATTTTACAGTAACGTTTGTGCCTGCATGAAGCCATGTGACTGCACGGGCTGCACTCCCACCAACACAAGCTCCCCTGGGACAGGTTTCCTCACTCTCTTCATGCTGTCCACTGACATCCATGGGATGGCCTCGGTGGCACCACAGCACTAAAATCCCCTTGGTGCTGCTAGGCCTGGCAGATTTTGGATGAGTGACAGTGCTTTCTTGTCCTGTTCTGGAGGAACCTCCATTCCATGCGTGCTTGGCTGAGGTGTGGCAGCATCTGAGATGAGATAAATGTACTGCTGCTTGCAACATCCCATTAAGAACCTTGCCCTAGGAACGCTCAGATTGTGATCTCGGAGATGCGCGGGGCTGAGCCCTCCTGTTGCCTCCACACAGGCACTGCTGGGGTGAGGGGAGAGGTTCCCCTCCCAGCTTAAAAATTAAAAGGCTGAAACTTAAAATGTCTGACTCTCCTTTTGCAGTGTGACCTTTCCCCGTGGGCAGTGACAAGGGAAGAAGTGGATCGCTTCAGCAAAGAAAACGGCTTTTCTGGCTGGGTGGAGACGTCTGTCAAGGAAAACAAGAACATTAATGAGTCCATGAGGTAGGCACAATGCCTCGTGGAGCATCTCAAGAGTTAATTCCCTCTCTCAGACACCGCCATCTGAGGTGAGGGGAGATGCTGTCAGGCAGTAACAAATGGCAGCAATAACGTGCAAGTAAATCTCCTGGAGGGAAACTGAATTCTAAAAGGTCAGAAGTTCTTCTGTCCCTGGTTAAGCTCAGGCATGCTTTTGGGAACAGAAATGCTTTAATCGGTACCAGGGATGGGTTTTTCCCATATGCTGCCTTCTTCCAGGAGGATGGGGCTTCTGGTGCAAATATATTAGAAATTCTTTTGTGATGCACTAATCCGAGAGAAGATTTTGCTTGTTCTGAAAGGTGAGAGGCAGCAGCTCTGGGCATTCGCACCGTACCTCAGGTAGGTAACTGGTTGTGGTGTCCCAGTCCTCAGGCCTCCATTATGGTCACTGCAGCCTCCTGGTGCTGCCAGGAAATGGCAGTGGAGCTGCTGTCAGTGCGGATCAGGCTCCTTAACCTCACTCTTCAGTCCTTCAAGTTCTGGAATTGTGTGTTCTCCTAGGAGGAGTTATTTCTATTTATTTTATTTTTTATTTTATTTTTTGTATTGCCTCGAAACTGTGTGGCCCAATGCTGCTTGGATAAGAAAATAACCAAAGTGACATGTGTTTGTCTTCTAGAGTCCTGATTGAAAAGATGATGTCTTCGTCCACCCGTGATGGAAGTTCCTCTGCTTCTGGGAGCGGGGATTACATTAACATAAAGGAGGCATCCCCACCAGGCTGGGCTTGCTGTTAGGTGCACTGACTACACCATCTGCTTGGGTCTAGCAGCAATGTCCTTTTATTCTTTTTTGTATTTTTTATTTTATTTTTTTCAAAGCAGCTCTCACTTTTTTTTTTTTTTTTTTTTTTTTTAACATGGTAGTGAACTGTCTTCTCCTTAGTGTATATTCATGCTTGGTAAAGAATTGCTGCAATGACTGGGAGTGAGAAGTGGAAGAAGGCTGAGAACAGGATTCCTTTCTTCTCGTGCAGCAGCGACTGGAAGCTCTGCTGCTAGTCATGTAGCACAGCCTGTGTTCGAGCACATGGCTTGGATTAATACTTTTTATGTTTCGAGCACTTATCTTCATCTTCTCACATGTGACGACCTGTCCCGGGCAGGATGAAGGATGTGGAAAGTCTATTTTTAATATCACTGCACCTTTTGTTCCCCACAGCCCGCACCCACCACACACAGTGGCACCACTCCAAAGCCTCACAGTGCCCTTTATGTCAAGCACACGATGTTCACGCAGTCTCTCTGTGCCCGTGGATCCCCAGTGTGGGACTGCAGCAAACTCCTTACTTCGTGCTGCGGAACCATGGACCTGTGCTGGCACGTCGCGGAGAGACCGACGCACCCCAGCCTTGTCACCAACTGTCCTTAAGATGTGAAGCCAGCTGTGGGTTATGACTGTGTCCCACTTTACCAGCCGTGTAAAAATAACCGGTGTGCGAATCGAGAATTCATGCAGCACGGCCCTTGCTCACGTGTACACCGACCGGGAGGCGTAGAGCACAGACCCCGAGTTTGTGCCAAGAATTGCCCGGTTGCCTTCTGTTCGTTCATTCTCCCTCACCCTCTGTCCAGCACAATCCTACGTATTCTGTTCTGCTGCCACTTTATTAGGGCACTGAGAGCTGAATGAGGAATAGGTTGTAAACTCCTTTGTATGACAGAACAACAGTTCTTTTCACTTTTAGAACACCCTGTATCCTACAATCTCGAATAGCTTTGCAATTGCTGATGAATTGCCTTCCCACAATTATTCTGTAGCGATGAGTGAGTTTGGTAGCAGGGATGGTGCTGGAAACACAGTTCTCTGAAAGCCCACCTGCTGGTTTTAGTGGTCCAAAGGGGAAGCGAAGGAGAAGACTTTGCAGGGCAAAAGGAAATGAAGAGACCTGCTCCCTACTTGCCTTTTGATGCCTGCTTTTCCTAGCACGTCCCCTAGGTATTTGCTGTTGTTGAGAACGGTTCTGGCCAACAACAACAACAACAAAAATGGGTAAAAACACTCTAGATAGTTATCTTAGAGGAGTTATTAGGAACCTCAGTCTGCAAGGCTGTTGTTACGTAGCATTGTATGCACTTTATGTAAGCGTGCTATGCCACAGAATTGTCTTGCCTGGGTTTTGGGTTAGGATTTAAACAAGTGCTCTTCAATAATGTTTTCCCTTCCCTAGCAGTTTAAATAAGCAGAGTGCTGAGAGAGGAAAATATTGGAAGACTTTCCTTCCAGAGCACAATTTGAAAACGGTTTGTTCTGATTCACGCTAATTTAGGACTGATTTTCTTTGGCAAGGTACTCCTGTCCGTCTTTTCTTACTCTATACAATCTATGGAGGGAGAGGACAGTAAGAACAGGAACCGATTACCTTCACTAGGCACAAAAGAATGCTGAGTTTTTGTTATCTGGACTTGAGAAGGACAGGTAAACAGTAAGGGCTATGAAATTTAGGCCTAATGTTGTGTTCTGACTATTTTATTAAAAGCTAAAGTAGCTGGGGTAGGATTCTGTTGTGCAAAATTTGACAAATTCAGCTTCATAGGCACTTAAACTTACCTTTTCCTGTGCCACTGGATTCACTGAAATATATGAAATGTGTAGAACTGGTTAGCAACAAAATTGAACTCTAGTTGAATTCTACTGCCTAAACATACTAGGTAAAAGAAAAAAAAATGATTTTTTTAATCATCCTATCAGTATTTTTAGTCCTCTACGAAATACGGAGAAAAGGGTCTAAGATACGTCATGAAGCTGTTAGTATTCGTGTGTTATTTATTGATTTCTCTATGTGCACCTCAAAGTGTTTGAGCAAAGAGGTCAAGTGTAGGAGCTGCCTTAACAGATGAAGAAATTGAGACAGAGTGGAAGTCTCTGCTCAGGACCAACCAACCACTCAAGTCAGTAAAAGCTCGGAAATGAACAGGAATTTTATAACATGGGTTAAAATGCCTTATTTATACCTTTTGTATACCATTTTTTTACATACCAGTTTCTCTTTAGTATCTGGACCTCTTAATTTTTCAGAAGTGCCTCTCAGAAACAAGCAAAAAGCCAAAGGAAGAGCTTTTATGATTTTCTTTTATTATACATAATTTCTGCTGGGCCCAGAGATTTCTGGTACCAGTGTATGCCTTGGCGGTTTGTTTGTTTTTTTCCCACACTGCTTGTTAACATCTTAATAGACACAGCAGACAAGTAAGTGTAGAAAACCAAGCCTGCACAACAGAAACAGTCGTTACTCGAGATCGGTACAAAAACACAGACAGGAAAACGATTTTACTGTGCAGATGTGTGTTTGTTTTTTTTTTCAGTTTGCTCTGTGGCACATAAGGTACTTAAAAAGAAACAACAAACCAACCCTTGATTCAGTCTCGTAAAACAAACTGATTCAAAAGCCCCACCTAAACATGTTTTTTTTTGCTGCGTTAATTTGTGAAGAATGCTTACCTGTGAAATTGGTTCTGCCCAGCTTGTGCTGGTTGAAACAACACATTTTTAAAACAACCAAAAAGTCAGCTTGATAGAAGCTCATTTTTGGAGAGATATTTTAAACAAAGTTAAATCTGATTCATAAAAACTTGATCTTTCAATATGATGCAGAAAAGCATAGTCTTTATAGTCTATTAGGAACAACTTGTTTTTAAAATGACGCTTGATTTTTCCTTTCTGTAGTGCCTTCTTTGACTTTGTGCTCTTTATGAGACTCTGGACCAACTGTACCTATTTCATTCCCTTCCACATGTTGTTTCTCATTTCTGTAACTAATTTGCAGTCATGAGACTCAAAAACATTAGTTTAGCTTTGTATTTAATATGTTGATGACAGCAATCCATGGGTCAACAGAGCCAGGAATTTTTACTGTAATAGAATTTGAAATCATGAGGGGAGACTACAGTTCAGAAACTAGTTGGCAATATTGAAATTGAGCTTTTTTTTTTAAAACAGTTCGCAGTTATGCACAACTATTTTAGAGACAGGGTTCTGATTACTGTAAAGTTGCAGTGTTATCGTGTTTATATAAAGAGAAGAAACTGCTGGGAGGTTTTCTCCATATCAATCAGTAACTAATGCACTGTTGCAGAAGTTTGAAATAAAACAAGTTTGACATTGCTCGTGTAGTAGTTGTTGTTTTCCTAAGAAATGGGTTCAGGAGTCCAACACAAAAACAATATTGCTGTCAATAACAGGAGATGGATAAAGCATACAATGTGAACTGCTCTGTGCTGCCAGCAAAACAAATTAGATCCTTTTCACTGAAACATCTTTCTGTTCTGATTATTGTAGTCTGATTGACCTACAAGTGGGACATAAGTATGCAAAACTTTTGCATCTGCGAGTCAATCATAGTGGCTTTTAATCCAATATATCCAGCTAAGAGGAGAAAGAAAAGAATTCCTTGATGTGGCTGTCTGTTAATACGCCTTCCTCCTTATGGCTCATTAATTCACACAGTGCATTTTGAGGCTGGCTATGCGGGCAGGCAGTTGCTCTGAATGCCTCTCTTTCTTTCCTGATCAGCTTGATTTTCATGAGTATTGACTTGCACGAAGGACAGGGCACATCTGAATTGATCAGAAAAATGGCACTAATTCCAAAGGGGACAAATTAAGCTCGGGAAAGGCATTAAATGAACTCAAATTACTCCTAGGATTAGGTAAAAGCTGACCATGTTTCTAGTGTAACACCAGTCTTCTCAGATAACCCCAGATCTAATAAAATGTTTTAATGTGCTGTTTGTAGTGAAACAGGAATAAGTCTCTGTAAAGACTGAAGTGCAAAAGCACGTTGCTGTTCCCAAAGCTGCCATGTTCACGGGCAGTGGAGTTATGTTTTATTTTGCCATGGCAAAAAGCAGCTCTTATTAATCATAATGAGTAATTACGGATTTCTAGGGGATTAGAAGTGTGAGGAACCCCAAACCTTCCATGGACTTTCTTGTATTTTACGTAAGTTGTGCATGTTTGTTGGATCTGCTGATGGGCGCGGGCAAACGTGGTGCTGCAAACGCCATCAACGCCGCTAATGAAATCCACGCTTGCTGAAAACAAGAAAAATAAGAACTTCACACTTCGGCACACTCCCAAAGCGGCAAGGCGACGACGGAGCGAAGCCCAGCAGCCTCCCCGCACCCCTCTGCCTCACACACGGCCTGGGAACCGCCTCAGGCCCTGAGGGGAGGCGATTTTGTGTCCCGCTGCCCCGGGGCAGGAGGTGCCCGTGGCAGCCTGGCGGTGAGCATCCCTCCCTCCATCCCTCCCTCCCTCCCTCGGGCAGGCTGCCATGACAAAGGGGCCGCCGCCTTGCTCTAACCTCGCTGCCTAAACTGCGCCCGGCCCCGCATCGCCTCAGGGGCGGCGTGAGGCGAGGGGGGTGGGGGGCTCGGGGCCGGGCCCTGAGGGGATTTCGGGCTCCGTGGGCCCGTTTGTGAGGCGATGAAGGGGCTCGGGGCCGGTCCCTGAGGTGAAAGGGGGTCCCGAAGCCGGTCCTGAGGCGAGGGGGGGTCCCGGGGCCCGGCCCCGTGGCGCTGAGGGGCGGCGCGGCGCCTCCCCGCGTTTTCCCTCCAAAACCACCCCCCCCTCCCCTCCCCGCGCGGCGAATCTGCCGATCCCACCCCGCCGCGAAAAAAAAAAAAATTATATATATATATAAATATATATAAATAAAAGAAAAGAAAAATCAGGACGGGTTACTTGCGGCGGAGGAGAGGCGGGGCGGTGAGGAGGAGGAGCGGGGGAAACGCGAGGAGGCGGAGCGGCGGAGCCGGTGTCGAATCTGCCGGCGGTCCCGCCGCGCGGCTCACAGCAGCTTGAGCGTGTGGGGCGTCCTCGCCCCCCTCCCCGCGGCGACCGGAGGGGCGGGGCCTCCGGGCCGTGATGGTTCGAACTGACCAATAGCGAGCGGCGGGGCCGCGCGGGCGGCCAATGAGCGGCGGAGGAGGCGGTGCCAGCGGGGTAGGCTGAGCCGCCCCCCCCCCCCCGCTCGCATCCTCTCGGCGGTGCGAACGCGACCATTTGCGGGGGGAGCGGCCGGAGCGGCGGCGGGGCCGTGCGGGCGCGGC